>NW_024426849.1:0-1466 GCF_017311325.1 Ursus maritimus
TCTCTCGCTGGCTGTCTTTTTCTGTCAAATAAATAAATAAATCTTTAAAAAAAAAGAATTGTGTCTAAGTTATAACTGCCTCTCTTCCTTCCTTGGTTTTTCAAAAAAACGAATATATTTTTATTGATACTGTTTTTCCATCGTCATTGTTAGCCATTAATGCAATGTTAAATCTGCAGATCATGAATTTTTTGATGCTGAGTTTATGTCAAAAGCTGCTCCACAGTAATCTTCTCAGGCATCAAGAAGTAATTACTAAAGTGGGGGCTTGAATGTTTTCAATTTTTAATCAGTGTTTCAATGCTTATAATCTTACATAAGTGAGTGAAAACAATTCCTCTGGAACTACAATTTATTTCTTTGTAAACAATTTCTCTTTATTTTTTTTAAACCATCTCATCATTAAAGTTATGCTTTTGCTTTTATTTTACAATTTGAGGTTGAAGGTATAGCTGATGCTGTTTCTGAATATTTTATTCATACCGAGGTAGGAGAAGAGACACCTGGTGGTGGTTTTCCATTACTCACTGTTAAATCCACAGGCTGATAGTCACCAGCCCCAGAAAGAAATGCTGACCTAGGCTCATGGTTTGCCTGAAAACTAGAACACCTGCAGGTCATCTGGAAACATATTCAATGTATGTATTACATTAAGTTCAGAAGCAGTGGAAATGATTGCTGCCATCTACCTACTTCTCTCTCATCCTTTCCCTTTTCTCTCAGGCTCTGTATACATCATTATGTAACCTTACTCAGCTCAGCATACTATGGGCATTACTCAGTGTTCAAAACATTTTTTTTTCTTGTAAGTTTTTACACAGTATTTTAAATGGAATTCAATAAACTAACTGGCAGTGACATATAACCAATTGGTTTCTGGTTACCTTTCAATAAATATTTGAAAGGAGACAGAGATTTTTAATGAGTGATGTTTCTGCAGCAAGACTTTTGAGTGATGAAGGGAGAAATACATTCACACACACACACACACACACACACACACAATGGGTATTTTTATGTACAATTCAAGATTGTTGGAATAGCTGTTGCTATTTCTGGATACTTATACTAGGATTCTTCTTTATATGTTTACCTCTTTACTATTGAAACATCTCATATATACTTTTGGAGGCTTTATAAAATAAATATATAAGTTATAATTCATATATCTGATTTTAATACAGGCAGGTGAAATCTTTTTTTCTCAGAGGAAAATATGGCCAAAATTTCTCAAAGGGAAATGTTACTAATGGTACAAATGTATCATACTTACTTTTCTGTCAGACAATCATAATTTCTTTAAATTGTTTAAATATAGTAATTCTTAAAAGCACTTAGTTGAAATGGTAGGCTTGATGAAGTTTTCTTGGGAACTTCTTTTCATTTTTGCTCATGCATCCACATTTACTCTCAGGTCCTCTGAACATGTAGGAACACTCAGGTTGCTCTGTCCAACAAACTGAACT
>NW_024426849.1:3846-5451 GCF_017311325.1 Ursus maritimus
TTTCTGTATTTTCTTCCTATTTTTCAAATTGAACAAGTTTTATCAGTCTGTGCGCAAGATCTGTGGTTCTCTCCTCTGTGATAGCCCCTCTAGGATTAAGCCAACAGAGCAAGTTTTTCACCTTGGTTATTTATTTATAATACTGTACTTTAAATGTGAATAGAAACCCCTCTATTTCTTTGCTGAGATTTTTTTATTTTTTGTGGTTGTTTCCAGAGAATTTGTTATTGCTTGTTGAGATAATTTTGTGATTACTTTTTAAAAATTCTTGTCAGATAAATCCACATCTGATTCATCTCAATGTTAATATATTTGTTGGCTCTTCCTGATGGGGTACAGGTGAGGTTCAGTGGGGTTGAGTCCAGAGCCGACAACCAAGAAAGAATTCTTGAGGTGTCTTTGGTGCAAAATGGTGGTTTATTAAAGCAGGGGACAGGACCTGTGGGCAGAAAGAGCTGCTGCACTGGGGTTGTGAGGAATGGCCCATTATATACCCTCAACGTGGGAGGGGGTTAGGGGTAGTGGAAGTCTCTAAGGAATTTTGGAAGCAAGGTTTCCAGGACCTTGAGAGGGCTAGCTACTATTGGGAAAAGGTCATTTATTACCGTCTAATAAAACCTTAGTCATGAGACCCTTCAGATGTATATCGGTGGGCCATATGCTTGGGGGATGATTGCCAACATGTATCTTGGGGGGAGGGTTAGGTATAAAGGAAGTTTCCAAAGGAATTTTTATATGTTAAAATAGACTTATAGGATCTTGGTGGAGGGGAGGGACTCAGGCTAGGACTGCCTTTTGCCCTTAGCAAAGTATTAACATCAAGGTAGCTGAATTCCTAGAGGAATGTCACCATGCCTGTTTAAAGGACTTGTGAATGGGCTGTAGGTAGTAAGGACTGTTTCTTTGTCCTTTAGGGCAGCCAGGAGTGCCTGAGGAATGTTGCATACATCCCATTGGGGGGGAGAGTTGCAGGGTGTCAGCTTCTGCATTGTCCTCAGCTTTCCTTCTGTTCCCTCATCATTTTCCCCTTGAACAATTTGACCCTTAAATCTTTAAGGTTGTTGAAGGTGGAAGGTCTCATCTTCTGTAACTTCTTCCTGCTGAATAGGGGCGTAGAGATGTCCCTACCTATGGGTCAACATTGGTCAGTCGGGGAATGTATAGGGGAGTTACGAAAGGTGGGGCAACTGAATCCAATGTGGACAACATGGCTGAACCTCCTTGAGTAGAAGTTATTATCTGTTAGCCGGAAGTTACGGCAGTGAAGGAGTCTAGGCACTAGGCAGGGAGACATCAGAAATGACAAAACAAGGTTAATGTTATAAGGAGAGATCTGAATAAAAGATCTTTGATAGTTGACCTTTGATAATTTTCCTCCAGTCCAGGAGTTTAAAGCTATCACTAAAGGAAAGAAATCATTTAAAGCACCAATTTGAGTATTGATTTGTCAGGTAGAAACCCAGATATGTTTTGTGGTAATGTGGACTGTATACACAGTATTCCTTTTTTATGCTAACACATATTTCACCTTGTATAGCAGTTAAAAATATCTAACATCACTCTTTTCTCTAGAGTATCACTTAGGGCTTTGATCATATATTCAAG
>NW_024426850.1:0-5447 GCF_017311325.1 Ursus maritimus
TTTTTTTTTTTTTTTTTTTTTTTTTTTAGAGAGAGAGTGCGCACACACAAGCAAGCAGGAGAAGGAGGGGTTTGGGAGAGGGAAACAGGGAATCGTAAGCAGGCTCCATGCTCAGTGCAAACCCCCATCTGGAGCTCTAACTCAGGACTTTGAGATCATGCCCTGAGCCAAAACCAAGAGTCTGAAGCTTGCCTGAGCCACCCAGGTGCTCCAGATTTATATTTTATAATAATCACTGCAATAGCATTGTAGAGGATGTTTTTAAAAAGAGACTAGACTCAAGGTAATCAGCTAGGAGACTATTACTCTAACATAACATTAAAACGATGCAAGCCTCATTTAGGAGATACATGTAAGAATGGAGAAAAAAAGAGACTTACAGTCAGAGCAATGGTATTACCTATCGATTGACTGTGTGGGGTAGAACAAGAGAGGAAAAGGTCAATAAGAGGAATTTTAAAACCTAAATGAGTTTAGCATTTCTTGGGAAACAAGTCCAAATGACCCATCCTCAGATATTTTGTTTTAGTTGGTATAGGACAGGAGTTGTGTTTAAAATCTTCATTGTTAATTAGCAGCAGAGAGGTTCTAAGGACCCGATTTAGGGAATATGGTTCTAGAATGATTCTCAGTTTTCTGGTCTGAGGAATTGACTTTTTGGTAGTTGCATTAATTGAAATTAAAAAGAGAGGAAAGGAATAAGGTGGAAAAAAGGTAGGGTGACCAATCATTGCCTGTTTGTTTGTCTGGCCTGGGACTGTACCAGTATTAATACTGAAAGTCCTCCATCCTGGGAAATTCCTTAGTCTTGGGCAAAACAAGATGGTTGTTCAAACAAAATTTAAAAGAGAAAAACGTCTTTAGTTGAGCAAGAGCAGCTTGAGAAAAGGCTAAATATAGATGCCTATAAACAGGCATTTAGATATAAATTTAGAAACCAAGAAAAGAGATATGAGCTGGAAATACACACTTAAAAGTCACTATTATACAGGTAGAAATTAAAGTGATGGATTCAGATGACAACAGTCAGAAGAGATTGCATATATATTAATATATAATAATATTAATCATAATATAGAAGACCATGGAAATTTTAATGACATCAATGTTTAAGAAAATGTAGAAGAAAAGGAGTCTGCAAAGGAAAGTAAGAAGGCACTTAACAATGTGAAAGTCAGTGTGACAGGCATGTCAGTGCAAGTGATCACATCTGGAAAAAGGAGTGATCCTGAATGTCAAATGCTACAAAGAGGTAATCACTGAGTTCGGTATTTAGGAGATCACAACTGAGTTTAGTAGGAGTAGTTTTATTTATGTGGAGTTTTATTTACAGTTTAATTTATATAATGCTGTATTGTAATGGTTTCAAGAATTAGTGAGAAGAGAGAAAGTGAGGACAGTAAGAATATTCCAAAGACAGCAAACTAGTCCAGACTAGCAAGGGATTCCTATGGGAATTCAGCCCAAAGGAAATTTTAACAGACCTGCGAAGTGTTTGGTTTTTATTTTGGTTTGGTTTTATTAGTTAGTCAGTAGTATTTAGCACGTAAGACATTTCAGATCAGATTTCCAGGTTCTCTTGGAAAATGAAAAGCTCTGGCATCTGGACCTGCATTTTTGCATGGTAGGGATCAGCCCCAGCAGAAGCTGATAGACACATACTCTTAATTTTCTATAGTCTCCCCAAGGCTACACTTCTCTCATTCCCATCAAAAGCCTGGTCTGTGCAGACATTTGAGTGTGAGGCCCAGGTATAACATATAGAACTCTGAAAGGAAGGAAGATATAAGTACCTGAAAAGGATGATTGGGTCCAGTGAAACTTTTGACTTTATTTTGCTTTTTAAAGATGGGATTAGCTGGAGCCTATCTATATGCTAACTAGAAGCAAGAGGATAATTACTGAAGCAAAGTCAAAATGTGAGAGGGATATGATGTAGAACAATGATGAGGAAATCAACCTTGGGCGAAGAGAAGGATTCCTCCAGAGAACCTAGCTGTATATGTAATGATTTAAGAATATGATACTGAATAGAAGGTAACTAAACTCACCTGAAATGAATAGTCATTAAAGCTTCATTAAAGCCCTATTTAGATCACAGGTTGGCAGTTAAGAAGCAAATAAAAGCCCCAACATTTTCAGTTCTATCAAGAAACTAGCATTCACTTTTCTAGGAGGCCCCAAGCATAGCTTGTGGTTTTGTGTTTTTGATGAATTATACCCAGCAGTCCTTTGCTACTATAGTGTGCTCTCGTACAAAAAACTGGAGAAAACATGTTTGTATAAATCCAGACTTTGTAAATCAGGACTGCTACAGCACAAAGTAATCCATTCCCCAGCCTTGCCAAGGAAGATTTTTCTACACGTACATACCCTTCTCATGAAGTTAAAATTCATTTTTTTTTTTGTCCTGGCTGATATACCGGGGCCAAGTGAAACCACAAAGTGTATTACCTGAGTTGCAGTTTCATATAAATTAGTTAGAAAAAATTGTTGACGATGGTGGGATTCTAAAAGTGTGCTAGAATCTGCAAATGCTATAAACTAAACCTCTGATGGGTTTGGTGTACCACCCAGCCTCCTCCAAATAAAAGCACACATACTAGATGGTTTGTTACTACTTTATACTTACAATGAAACTTCGCAGTCTAACATCAAGATCATCCACAACAGGGCTTGATTATGTAAATGCAATTAGTGAAATTCAAGACTATCCACTATGGTCTTATCTATCTGGCAAATCAAATTGTTTTCTGGCTCATTCTGCCTCGTATGGGGCAGTTGTTCTCTTTCCATAATAATGACAGGCTAAATGTTTCATTTGCCTTAATGTCTCTGTTGGATCCACATTATGGCAATACTGCATCATTATAGATTCAGTCACTGCCATAATTAGAGTTTAGTAGTCTAAGAGCTTTCCCAAAGAGAATAATGTCTAGATGTAAGCATGACTAAAATACTGTAATTTTTCCAACTTTAGAGAAACTAACCCTTGATATATATTTCCAAATGGAAAATGGAAATACATTATGACCACTTGTCAATATTAAAATAATTGTATCCAAAATGTCAATTTTCTGCAGACCTCTAGCCCCTTAACAGATTTTACAGTACAGTAGGAAAATATATATGTTGAAGGATGTAACATGAAAGTGAAGTGAGAGACTTGAATCAATCACCTACTCATTTTCAAGTAATTCTCTTCGGTTATATTGAAACCACACAGGTCAGCCTAATGTAATCTTGTCTGGCAATCTGCAAAGGAATGATCATAAAATTTCTCCATTACACTTGTGCATAGGCCTCTGAAATTTTCCTAAAAAGATTTAGTGAAATTTTGGGCACAGAATGCATTTTGTTCTTACTCTCTTTCAAACGGATTCACAAAAGAGAATGCTAAACAGTCTTCTTTGACCCTGTAGACACAGCAGGTCAGATGGGCTGAGAAGAAATGGTGAGATCAGACAAAGCCCCTTGCTCTTCTATGCACCTTTTAAAAATTTCTCACAGTTCATTTTAATTTAAACAGAATTTTGTTCCCATGTTCTTTTCTCAACACAATAACATTTCTTTACAAAGGCTCTGATTCTTCTCCAAAGATGAGAGAGCAAACGAGAAAGTTATTGAAACTGAGGAAGAGTTATGATCCTTCCTAGCCTAGATATGTTTTATAATTCCCCAGTCAGATATCGTAACTTCTAACCTCAAACATGTTATAACTTTCTATGCTCCTCAGAATTGATGATATCAGTATATCCATCCATTTCCATCTCATGAGGACTGACTCAAAAATAACCCACTCCTATTTATCAACTTACTTTCTTCCCATTCAAATCCTTTGTTTCTGTATTAGTTTTCTATTGCTGCTATAACAAATCACTACAAACTTAGTGGCTAAAAACAATACCAATTTATTATCTTACAATTCTGAAAGTTTGAACACTAATGCAGTATCTCCCTAACTAAAATCAAACAGTTGGAAGGAATCCCTCTGAAAGCTCTGGATAACAATCTCTTTGCTTGTCTTTTCTAGCTTCTAGAGACCCATATTCCTTGTCTCATGGCCCATTTTGAACATCTTTAAAGCCAGCCAAGTCCCTCTCACCTGGACCTCGCTTTCATCATCCCATAACAATCTCTGACTCTGACTCCTACGTCTCTCTCTTAGATTTTTAAGGACCCTTGTGATTTCATTTGGCTCGCTGGGAAAATCTCTCTATTTTAGTATCAGCTCAGTAGCCATCTTAATTCCATCTTCAACTTTAAATGCCCTTTGCCATGCAGCCTAACATACTCAGAGGTTGTGGGAATTCAGATGTGTATGATCATCTTTTGGGGACCATTAGCTGCCTACTATAGTCTCTAAAAGTTCTTCAGTACTTCTTCCGGAAAGCCCATATAAAAGCAACCTTTATTCATTAAGAAAGATTCGACTTTTTCAAAACTTCCCCAGATAGTAGCTTCTTGGCAGCATGCTACTATGAAAAAAATACTGAGTAGGATTCAAAACATTTAAACCCAAGTCCTGGCTATACCATGAATTAGATCAAGACATTTGTAAATCTCAATGTCTTCACTTGTAAAACAAAGGTAATAAATAGTCTACAATTTGACTAGCTCACAGAATGTTGTGATAAGGAAATGAGTTGATGACTTAAAAGGTCCTTTAAAACTACTAAGTAGGCAAATGACAGGTCAAGGAACAGTGATGTAAACTTCAGAAATACATTGATCTGTGTTAATCTTGGCTCTTTCTTGTGACCCTGGGCTAGTATTGTTTTGTTTTGTTTTTTTAACTTTTTAACTGTCCAAATAAATCTTGCCATCTATAAAATAAAGCTAACCTCTCAGGGACATTAAGAAAATTAAATAAGATAAAACATACAAAAGTGCTTAGAACAGGCTGAAAGTACATTCTAAGCACTCACTGTTAGTTTTGAAAATTAATAAATGATTGACCTGATTTGATTATGGAGTTTTTCAAAATTTTAATCTTAAAGGAAGTGAGGCATATCTTATTTTTCAATTATGATTAGTATATAGTTAGCATGATTTATTCGTAAAAGTTCTTAAAATATTCTTGCCCCCTTTTCATCACTAAAAGTACACGGGCTTTTTTAAAATCAATTTTTAATAATACATTAATGCCATCATTTTTGGTATTATAACTGTCCCAAGTTAAGCCACGTGAGGTCCTTCAAGCCTGCTCCTACTTTAATTTAAACAGAATTTTGTTCCCATGGTATTTTTCCAGCAAAATTGTATTGATTTCTAGCTTTCTGGTATATCAAAATATTCTGGGTTCACATTACCATTTTCCTTGTTTGAAATCGAGATTCACCCATTTCTCCATAGAACCGTGGTTTATTTTAACGTGAACTATTGTTTAGAAACCAACATTAAGGCGGGCACATATTGCATGGAGCACTGGGTGTTTTACGCAAATA
>NW_024426851.1:0-1695 GCF_017311325.1 Ursus maritimus
ATTCTCATTGCTCTTACTTAACAGAGGAACATGAAAGGCAGTGCTGGAAGTTCTAGTCAGTGCAATAAGGCAAGAGAGGAGAGGGGAGGGGAGGGGAGGGCAGGGGGAGGGAGGGGAGAGAAGGCCTACAGATCAGAAAGAAAGAAAACTGTCCCCATTTGCAGATCACACAATTGTCTACATAGAAAATCCCAAGGCATCTATGAAATAGCTCCTAGAACTAATAAGTAAGTTCAGCAAGATCATAGGATACGAGATGAACGTAAAAAGCTCATTGTGTTTCTATGTACTAGCAGTGAACACAGGAACACAGGAATTTAAAATCACTTGGAAAATGAAATATTTAGGTGTAAATCTAACAGAACAAAACAGGTACAGGACTTATATGCTGCAAACTACATGATGCTGATGAGAGAAACCAAAGAGGAATTAAATACATGGATTTTGTGGATTCAGAGACTCAACATAACAACGTCAGTTCTCTCTGAATTGATACACAGGTCTAATGCAATTCTTACCAAAATCCCAGAGAGATTTTCTTGTAGGTATAGACAAGATTATTCTGAAATTTACATGAGTAGGTAAAAGAACTAGGATAGTTAAAACAATTTTGAAAAAGAAGAATAAAGTGAAAGAAATCAGTGTATCCAATATCAAGACTTATTATCTACCTGCACTAATCAAGACCCTGTGGTATTAGCAGAAGGATAGGCCCAGTGGGCAATGGAACAGAATAAAGAATCCAGAAATAGACCCACACAAAGATGCTCAATTGATTTTTTACAAAGGTGCAAAATCAGTTCAATGGAGGAAAGATTTGTTTCTCAACAATTGTTCTCTGGAGCAATTGGAAACCCACAGACACCCCCCGCCCCGAAAAAAAAAAGAAAAAGAACCTTGACTGAAATCTCATGTTCTACAAAAATGAACTCAAAATGGGTCATGCACATGAATGTAAAACAAAACTATCAAACTTTGGGGGGGAAAAACATAGGGGAAAATCTTGAGAACCCAGGGATAGATAATGAGTTCCTAAACTCAATGCCAAGTGCACAGTACACAAAAGGAAAGCCTGGTAAATTGGACTTCATCAAAATTAAAAACTTTTGCTCTGTGAAAATTCCTGATGGAAACACAAGCTACAGCCTGGGAGAAAATATTTTCCAAGCACTTATTCAACAAAGGACTAAATTCAGAATATATAAAGAACCCTCAAATCTCAACAGTAGAAAAGCAACCTAATTAGAAAACGGGCAAAGGAAATGAAGAGACATGTTACCAAAGAGAATATACAGATGGTAGATAAGCACATGAAAACATGTTCAATCAACGTCATTGCTCACTAGGGAAACGCGAATTAAAACTATAATAAGATATCACTGTACACCTATCAGAGCGGCTAAAATAAACAATAGTGACAATACCAAAAGCTGACAAGGGTGCAGAGGAACTAAACTGCTCACACTTTGCTGGTGGGGATGGAAAATGGTACAGCCGCTCCGGAAAACAGTTTGGTAGTTTCTTTATAAAGAGGCCCCTGGGTGGCTCAGTTGTTAAGTGTTATCATGACCTTCGGCTCAGGCCATGATCCCAGGGTCCTGGGATCAAGCCCCGCATCAGTCTCCCTGCTCAGTGGGGAGTCTGCTTCTCCCTCTCCCTCTGCCTGCCGCTCCCCCTGCTGTGCTCTCTCTCTCT
>NW_024426851.1:4074-5438 GCF_017311325.1 Ursus maritimus
CAGAAAACTTGTTCTGGAATGGGCCTGATAGTAATTCTTTTAGACTTTGTGGGCCACATAGTCTCTGTTGTTGTAAATATTCAACTCTGACATGGTGGCATGAAAGCAGCCAGAGACAGCATGCAAATGAGTGAATGTGACTGTGATCCAATAAGACTTTATGTGTAAAAGCAGGTGATGGGCCAGATTTGGCTCATGGGTCATGGTTTGTCAACCCATGGCCATGTAAACTCATGACCCGACAGGCCGGAATCTCCCTGATTCTGAGTTACAGCCATCAAAAAAGCCCTTCTTCCCTATGCCTGGCCAGTCTCCCAACCTCTCTCCTAGGACTTTTGGGTCCCGCCTCCCCCAGGGCTGGCCAAGCCCAGAGAGCCTATCCTTGGCTATCTCATGTATCCTCATCCTTACCATGCCACTCGCTGCTTCTTGCTGTATTCTCCAGGACACCAAATGTCTGAAGCTCTCCTTTACTCATGCTAATGCCCCCCCCCCCCCGCCCGCCGGCCCACCACCACCCACTCCTCTTTACCAGCTGCTTCTTTAACCTCTCAGAAGCATCTGATCTTCTAGAATGCTTTCTCTGCACCACCTTCCATCACTCTGCACTCTGGACTGAGCCAGAGGCCCCTCCTTTCTACTCCCGCAATACTCCATGATTTCCACATTGTTTAAAAATTGTCTGTTGGTCTGACTCTCTAATTAGGTTGTGGATTCCTGGAGGGCAAGAATAGAGTTTTACTCATTTATATGTCCCTGGGACCCAGCCCTGACTCCGAGTAGGTACCCATTTACGGCTGAGAGAACAATCAGCTGGATGAATGAATCACCATGCACAGTGCTTTGCGGAGAGTCACCATGCTCTGCATACACATTTCCTCTCCTCGCATATTGCCCTGGAGCTTTGTGCAGTCGTTTCCCCACGTCTGACTCCCATTTCCATCCCCACCCCGTCTGCATGTCTAATGTTTTCACACTCGGTTCTCTCCTTGGAGGATAAAGTCTGCATGCTTCTTGCCTCTTCTTCTCTGAACTTCAGGGGACCCCCACCCCTCTGCCACCTCAGCCCCTTCTTGGAAGTGAGCATGTCTCTAGCAGAGATGAGTAGGGGCTTGACGCATTTGATTCCTGGGAATAAATAAGAACTTTCCAAGTCTAAGAGCATCATTGCCATCAGAAGATACTCTGTTGGCTGGTAACTGGAGGAGCCTGTGGGTGTCAAGAGGTTGGCAGTGTAGAAAGAAGGAAAACGCAAGCCTAGATCCCAGCCACAGAAGCACAGTGCTTAGGGTGAGGAAGATGCAAATGGGGAGTTATGGCCATCAGGAAAGCTGAAGACCTTGCCTTCTCCAGCTCCTCCTCCC
>NW_024426852.1:0-69466 GCF_017311325.1 Ursus maritimus
CTAAATCTTGTTCGTAGCTCTAGATCTTCACATTTTGTTGTGGTGGTGGAATCATGACAGCACATCCATGAAGTCATTCTAATTCGTACTGCATTAGTATTCATATCTTCCTTCTGATTTGTAACCTTACATGTTTTGCTCTTTGTTTTGTATTAACTGATGCTTCTGGGAAATTTATCAGTTTCCTTGAAATTTTTTTAAAAAGTCAACTTTTAGGTTTATTTATCTTTTGAAATTTATTTAATTTTCTTTTCTTAGTAAAATGTCCTACATACTCACAATTAATTTTATAATTTTAAAATGTTACGATGAGCAAATAAAATGTTGTGTTCTGTTTACTTCTGAAAATAATGAATAATTCTTTGATTACTTCTGTGTATAGCTTTTCATGAGTTGTTATGAAGTGTATCTATTTCAATGAAGATGTATTTCTTAAATTCCAAAGAGTTATCACTGGATTCACTGTTTAATTCTTTACATATGGTATTAGTAGATTATTTTTTTATAGCATTTGATATGTAAATGATCTCTTTTAGTTAGAGAAACATAACAGTCCCCAACTCCTTATCCATAGTTCATATAAGGAAGAGACAGAGAAATTTCCTAGAGAAAATTGTTGTGTTTTCATGAAAGTGGGCACTTTTCCTCTAAATCACACTTTTTAACATCTTGACTTTATGCTATCTTGTCGGTTTCCTGTGTTTTCACCACTTAAACCCTGACACTTCACCTCCCTTCTTCATATGGATATTTAATCCAAGCCCCTGTAACCCAGAGGTTACTGCCCTTCTCCGTCCTCCTTTCTGGGCTTTCCTGGGAATCCACAGTCACACGTGGGGTTATTTATCTTCATTCCTGATTATTCTGTAGTCTGATATGTTGTGATTGCCCACATTTTAACCTTTACTCTTAGCTATATATTCAAAAGAATATTTGTGAGATTTTATCTCGTATGTTTTTTAAATATATTTTCCTATAGTATTAAAAATGCTGCTATCTTCTGTCTCAGTTGATCCTTGCATTATTATATCAAGCCCTCATGCATTTTAGTCACTATTTTATCATAAAATTTCCATCTCACTTGAATTTTTGTAGTATTTTATGCATGGCTGAGTGCAGTAATCAGCATACCATGCTACCAGTTTTATGGAAGACTAAAGAAGAGTTTTATTATAGCATAAGATTTAGTTATATGGCATTATATTTATCTACAAATGAGTTTATGAGATGTACACTTTCATTTTCTTTACTGAGACGTCTTCCACAAGAAGTTGAGTAAGAACCATGGAAAGAAATAAGTTGATTAAGGTGCAATGTAAGTAAATTGAAAGAGGAGCTGAGAAATATAACTGAAATTTAGACTGTTAAAAGATAAAGAAAATTATAAGCATCATTAGACATGTTTAGCAACCATTCACCTTTTATTTAACTTCATTTATTGACTGCTATTATTTTACTTCTTTAAGAATGCTACAGTTCTTTTGATTGAGTCACTGAAGGCTTTTTTTACTTGCTTATTTCTCAGTGTATAAACAAATGGATTTAATGTAGGTGAAATGGAAGAAAAGAGCAGTGAAACCACTTTGTAGTGGTCACTTCTTCCTTTGCTGTCGGATTCATATAGATGAACATGCATGTGCCGTAGGTGATGGAAACCACAATCATGTGGGAAGAACAGGTGGAAAAGGCCTTTTTTCTTTTCTGGACAAAGGAAATCCTAAAATTGTTTTGATAATGTAAGTATAAGATAGACCTACACACATAAGGGTCAGAATGAGGGTCAGCACAGCACAGATGAAAACAGTTTTTCCATGAGCCATGTGTCTGAACATGAGATCTTCAGGAGGGGAGAAGCATCACAGAGAAAGTGATCAATAAAATTCAAGTCACAAAATTTCAGATTTAGCCCCAGACTAAGTGGGGAGATTATGACCAACAACCCAGCCAACCAACAGCAAAAAATATGACTCCTGCAGACGCTGCTGCTCATGATGGTTACATAATGCAAGGGTTTGCAGATGGCCACGTAGCGGTCATAGGACATGGTGGCCATCAGAAAAAACTCCGATACTCCACAGAGGTCCGTAAAAAACACTTGGATGACACAAGCATTATAGGTAGTGGCTCTGTCACCTGTTGCTATGCTATACAAGTACCTGGGAATACAGGCAGTTGTGAATGAGATCTCCAAGAAGGAGAAATTTTGTAAAAAGAGGTACATGGGTGTTTTAAGGTGGGGATCCACAAAAGTGAGTGTGATGCTGGTCAGATTTCCAGTTACACTCAGCATGTAGGTGAGAAATAGATAAAAATCATTACTTGCAGCTCAGGGTCATCTGTCAGGCCCAGCAGAATGAATGCTGTTATTGTACCATTTCTCATCACTGATGTCTTCTGTCCAATCTACACACTTGATAATTCAGAGAGATTATTTTGTATAGATTCTATTGACTGTACAAAATCTTTGGAAAAAATGTACAAAATAATTTAATCAGCCCTACCATCACTATATTTCCATATTATATTATATTAACTTATTACTATATATATATTTTTGTTTGTTCCAAGTTTTTGTTAAATTCCAGTTAGTTAACAGATAGTGTAATATTAGTTTCAGAAGTAGGATTTAGTGACTCATCACTTACATATAGCACCTGGTGCTCATAACAGCAAGTGCCTTCTTTAATACCCATCACCCATTTAGCTTATCCCCCTAACCACATCCCTCCAGCAACCCTCAGTTTGTTCTCTACAGCTAGGAGTCTGTTTCTTGGTTTACCTTCCTCTCTCTTTTTTTTTCTTTCCACTATGTTCATCTGTTTTGTTTCTTAAATTTCACATATGAGGGAAAACCCATGATATTTGTCTTTCTCTGACTGACTTATTTTGCTTAGCATGATACACTCTGGCTCCATCCACATCATTGCAAATGGCAAGATTCTGTTCTTTTCTGATGGCTCAGTAATATTCCATTGTATGTATATAACACATCTTCTTTATCCAGTCATCAGTTGGTGGACATTGGGCTCTTTCCATGATT
This sequence comes from Ursus maritimus, assembly GCF_017311325.1. Classification (NCBI taxonomy): domain Eukaryota; kingdom Metazoa; phylum Chordata; class Mammalia; order Carnivora; family Ursidae; genus Ursus; species Ursus maritimus. The sequence continues at coordinate 3,041 of NW_024426852.1, forward strand.
TGGCTATTGTTGATAATGCTGGTATAAACATTGGGGTGCACATGCCCCTTCAAATCAGTATTTTGTATCCTTTGGGTAGACACCTAGTGCAATTGGTAGATCATAAGGTAGTTCTATTTTTAACTTTTTGAGGAATCTCCATACTGTTTTCCAGAGTGGCGGCACCAGTTTGCATATATTTTAAATCACGGTATGGATGTGATTAAATTATCTTCTGATGTGGTGTGATTTCATGTGTATGAAAATGTAATTTGGCTCCCCCAAATACTTAACTGTTCAGAACAAAGTAAAAAAAAAGAAACAACCCACATCATTAAAATTATGCTTTTGTTTAACAGTTTGGTCCCTGTCCAAGCGATAATATATGATATATAATTTGAAACCTTTCTAGAGTCTTGACCAGAATGTGGGGTCTCTGCTTTGGTTTTATAAGATTTTTTCTTTGTCTTTGTATGTTTATTTTTGGATAAATGCATTCTCTGTCATGAACAATGCTAAATCTTACATATAAGACTATATATAAACTCCTCCCCTTCTCTTCCTTCCATATTTCTCTATCACAGCTTTGTAGTACAGCTCAAAATCCGGCATTGTGATTCCCCCAGCTCTGTTTTTCCTTTTCAACAGTTCCTTGGACATTCGGGGCCTTTTCTATTTCCATACAAAGTTAAGGACTATTTGTTCCAGTTCTTTGAAAAATGTTCTCGGTATTTTGATCGGGATAGCATTGAAAGTGTAGATTGCTCTGGGTAGCATGGACATTTTAACTATGTTAATTCTTCTGATCCATGAGCATGGAATATTTTTCCATCTTTTTGTGTCTTCTTCAATGTCTTTCAAGAGTGATTTATAGTTTCTAGAATATAGGTCCTTTACGTCTCTGGTTAAGTTAATTCCAAGGTAACGTATGGTTTTTGGTGCTATTGTAAATGGGATGGATTCCCTAATTTCTCTTTCTTCAGTCTCATTATTTGTGTATAGAAATGCAACTGATTTCTGAGCATTGATTTTGTATCCCGCCACATTACTGAATTGCTCTATAACTTCTAATAGTTTGGGAGTGGCTTCTTTTGGGTTTTCCATATAGAGTATCATGTCATCTGAGAAGAGAGACATTTTGACTTCTTCTTTGCCAATTTGGATAACTTTGATCCCTTTTTGTTGTCTGATTGCTGTTGCAAGTACTTCCAGTACTATGTTGAATAATAGTGGTGAGAGTGGGCATCCTTGTCGTGTTCCTGATCTTAAGGGAAAGACTTCCAGCTTTCCCCATTGAGAATAATATTTGCAGTGGCTTTTCATAGATGGCTTTTATGAGATTGAGAAATGTACCCTCTATTCCTACACTCTGAAGGGTTTAATCAGGAAAGGATGCTGTATTTTGTCAAATGCTTTTTCTGCATCCATTGAGAGGATCATATGGTTCCTGAGTCTTTTCTTGTTGATATGATGTATCACGCTGATTGATTTGTGAATATTGAACCACGCTTGCATCCCAGGTATGAATCCCACTTGATCATGATGAATAATCCTTTTAATGTACTGTTGGATTCTATTAGCAAGTATCTTGTTGAAGATTTTGGTGTCCATATTCATTAGGGAAATTGGTCTGTAATTCTCCCTTTTGAGGGGGTCTTTTTCTGGTTTGGGGATCAAGGTAACTTTGGCCTCATAGAATGAGTTTGGTAGCTTTCCTTCTGTTTCTCTTTTTTGAAATAGCTAGGAGAATAGGTATTATTTCTTCTTTGAATGTTTGGTAGAATTCCCCAGGAAAACATTCCGGGCCTGGAGTTTTGTTATTTGGAAGGTTGTTTATCACTGACGCAATTTCTTCATAATTAATTGGCCTGTTTAAGAAATCAATTTCTTCCTGTTTCAATCTTGGTAGTTTATAGGTTTCCAGGAAGGATTCCATCTCTTCCAGATTGCTTAGTTTATTGGCATATAGCTGCTGATAAAAATTTCTAATAAATCTTCCAATTTCAATGGTGTTCGTCATGACCTCTCCTTTTTCATTCATAATTTTAATAATTTCGGCCCTTTCTCTTTTCTTTTGGATAAGTCTTGCCAGAGGTCTGTCAATATTATTGAGTCTCTCAAAGAACCAGTTTCTAGTCCTGTTGATCTGCTCTACTGTACTCCTGGTTTCTTTTTCTTTTTTTTTTAATTTTTAAAGATTTTATTTATTTATTTAGAAAGAGAGAGAGTGATGGCGAGAGAGGGGAACACAAGCAGGGGGAGTGGGAGAGGAAGAAGCAGGCTCATAGCGGAAGAGCCTGATGTGGGGCTCGATCCCATAACGCCAGGATCACGCCCTGAGCCGAAGGCAGACGCTTAACCGCTGTGCCACCCAGGTGCCCCAAGTACTCCTGGTTTCTGATTGATTGATTTCTGCTCTAATCTTGATCAACTGCTTCCTCGTGAGTGGATTAGGCCTGTCCCTCTGTTGCTGTTCCAGCTTCTTGAGGTGAGAATATAAAAACTGCATTTTAGATTTTTCTATTTTTTTGAGTGAGGCTTGGATGGCTATGTATTTCCCCCTTAGGACTGCCTTTGCAGTATCCCATAGGTTTTGGACCATTGTGTTTTCATTCTTATTGGTCTCCATAAATTGTTTAAGTTGATTTTTGATTACCTGGTTAATCGAGTCATTCCTGAGCAGGGTGGTTCTTAGTCTCCAAGTGTTTGAGTTTCTTCCAAATTTTTCCTTGTGGTTGAGTTCCAATTTCAGAGCGTTGTGGTCTGAGAATATGCAGGGGATATTTTCAGTCTTTTGGTATCGGTTGAGACCTGTTTTGTGTCCCAGAACATGGTCTATTCTTGAGAATGTTCCATGGGCATTAGAATAGAATGAGTATTCTTTGGTTCTGGGGTGTAGTGTTCTATATATATCTATGAGGTCCAGCTCGTCGAGTATGGCATTCAAAGCCTTTGATTCTTTGCTTAGTTTTTGCCAGGGTGTTCTGTCTATTTCTGATAGTGGAGTGTTGAGGTCCCCTACTATTAATGTATTTTTATCTTTATGTCTCTTTATTCTGGTTAAGAGTTGGCTTGTGTATCTTGCTGATCCCCTGTTGGGGGCATATATATTTATAATTGTCATATCCACTTGTTGAAGACTTCCGTTAAGAATAATATAGTGCCCTTCTGCGTCTCTAATTATAGTCTCTAGTTTGAAATCCAATCTATCTGATATGAGAATTGCTACCCCAGCTTTCTTTTGCGGTCCATTTGCGTGAAAGATAGTACTCCATCTCCTTACTCTCAGTCTGAATGCATCTTTGGGCTCGAAATGAGTCTCTTGTAGACAGCAAATGGATGGGTCATTTCTTTTTATCCAATCTGCAACCCTGTGGCATGTTATGGGAGAATTTAAGCCATTTACATTGGCACTAAGAACTGAGAGATAGAATTTTAATGATGCCATGTTGCCAGTAAAGTCTTTGTTTGTATTGGTTGTGACTTTCTGTTCTGTATCACTCTTGGGGCCTTTTTACTTTTATAGAACCCCCCGTAATATCTCCTGTAGGGCTGGTTTCGTGGTTACGAAATTGGCTAGTGACTGTCGATTCTGAAATGTCTTTATTTCTCCATCAATTCTGAATGACAGCCTTGCTGGATAAAGGATCCTTGGCTGCATATTTTTCTCTGAAAGAGCTACTATGACGTGACGTGGCGTAGGTTTGTCGTGGTTGAGCTTGGGAGGGGTCCTCTCTGCCTCTTGGACATGAATGTTTGTTTCCCTTGCTAGATTAGGGAAGTTTTCAGCTACAATTTGTTCAAATATCTCTTCTAGACCTCTGTTTTTCTCCACCCCCTCGGGGATGCCGATGATTCTGACATTGGATCGTTTCATTGAGTCAGTAATCTCCCGTAACCTACATTCGTGGGCGTGGATTTTTTTAAGACCAGCTTCTATTTTCGTTTTTTCCTCTATTCACCCATCCTCTAAATCACTAACACGTTCCTCTGTTTCGGTGACCCTGGCCGTCAGAGCCTCTAATTTTGCCTGCATTTGTCTCATAGAATTTTTAATTTCTGTCAGATTCGCTCTTATTTCTGTCCTTAGGGTTCCTATATTCTCAGTTACCTTTTCATTAATACTTTTTTCAATTCTACTCATCATTTTGCCCATCGTTACTCTGAATTCCATTTCTGATAATTTGGTTACATCCATATCCATTATTTCTGTGGCAGAGGACACAGACTCACTGTCTTTTCTTTGCTGGGGGGCTCTTCTCCTTCTTGCCATTCTGATGAGGAGAGGTTGTGGGGTTGTCCAGAGCCCAAATTATTGACTGGGTCCCAGGCCGTGCCCCTTGTTTTATAGGGATCTTGGGGATGTGGGCTTCTTCTTTAAAGATTTTATTTATTTATATGTGGCAGAGAGCCAACCAGCGAAAGAGGGAACACAAGCAGGGGAGTGGGAGAGGAAGAAGCAGGCTCCCAGCAGAGGAGCCCGATGAGGGACTCCTTTCTGGAATGGCAGGATCACACCCTAAGCCGGAGACAGGAGCTCAATGATTGTGCCACCCAGGCACCCCGGGTTGTGGGCTTCTTGATTTTTCAGCCTGCCTTCTATGTCTGGGGGAGGGGCCTGCTGCACAGATACTCAGGCAACCCTGTTTGGGTAGAGTGTCCGTGTCCTCTGCGAGGGGGAATGGGGATGGGCACGCTGTGAGCCGGTACTTCCAGGCTTTTGTTCTCTGGCGGCTTTCCCTGACGGTCTGCTGTGCCTCTTCTGAGAGTCAGAGCAGCAGTGTTCGAATTTCAGCCTCTGTCACAGAACAGAGGGTTTGTGGCCTGTTCTCCACTAATGTTCTGGCCACTTTATCTCTGTTACTGTTGGTGCTGCTCAACCCTGCAGCATCCCGGGATGTGTGCCCCACACCCGGCATGCCAGCCCTCACTTCCAGGGCCGGTGTGTCTCTGTCCTTTGTGTTTCTAACGCCGACAGCCGCCCCCTTAGGCTCCCGGATCTCCGGGTCTCAGTCTATTTCCAGTGAGCACACGAGGATTCCAAAGTTCCGTGAGAAGCCAGGTGGCAAGCGCTCCCAGCTCAGGGTCTCAGTCTCCTGTTTCGCGGCTGCCGTCCATGAGTCCCCCCACTTCCCCGTGCAGGTGGCCCGCCAGCCGCCCCACTCACACTCCAGGAGCTCCCGGTCTCAGTCTGTTCTCTCGCGGGTTCCGTCAGCGAGTCCTCCCGCTCCCCCCGTGCTGGTGGCCACCGCTTCCCGGCGCCCGAACGCTGCGGCTCCCTCCCCTTTCCGTTTATCTTCCGATATCTGTGCGGGGTTTCACGGCTCCCTGCTTCGTACCTCAATACTCAGCGCTGGAGATGTTCATTTGTAGAGATCCAGATGTATCTTCCTGTGTCTCAGGCTGCTTCCATGGTTGTTTAAGCTGGTCTGGTACCTATCCAGCTTGACTCAGGGGACCGGCTGAAAAAGGGGTCCCCTATTCCTCTGCCATCTTAACTCTTCCCCCTCATTCCTCTTCACTTCTGATTATATACTCTCACTGTTTTCTTCACAATTCCTACAATTTTATATAACATCTATAACTTAATGAATACTACATTTCTGTTTTTAGCAGTGGGTGGTTTCTGACTAATGTACTGAATTGACTATCAAACATACCTACTTTTTATTTAACCTCTGAGCAAACATATCTACTTGTACAAATCACACGCATGTCCATTTCAATGTGGCTAAAACAGAATTCATGATTTTCCATTTGGTATGCACCCTCCCCTCTTTTCCTGTGCACTAACAGGTTCCATTTGTTAACGTGCGTTCTGTGCCAGGTATTATAGTAAACACTTCTTTTAGAGACTTTGTCACATATTCCCCAACTTTACTGAGTAAACTTAATTATCATTGATTCCAGTTGAAACACCACTTCCCAAGTTTTCTGCAAATCTTTTGGTTATTTTAGCCTATACACCCACTCCTGTGCCTGAATAACAAAACGTGCCACTATGTTAATGTTTAGTGGGAGAATATGTTGGGATTATGTCTTCCTCCCTGTGACAGCAATGACGTCTAGCACAGTTCCACATATATTGTCAATGTCTGAAGAGTATTTTATGAATAAGTTTAGATACCCCAAATTTACCAGCATACACAGACAAGGCTATTTCTTCATATGTGGACTTAAAATGATATTGCTCTGATACTTAATATGCTTATTAAATTTTCTGTTTCTCTGACAAACTAGAAAACTTTGTGTATTTTTTTTAAGAAGGCTATTTTTATTAATTAAGTCACATTGTGAAGTGATCTTTAGAATTGTGACTAAGTTGGGGCACCTGGGTGGCACAGTCGTTAAGCGTCTGCCTTCGGCTCAGGGCGTGATGCTAGTGTTCTGGGATTGAGCCCCACATCAGGCTCCTCTGCTAGGAGGCTGCTTCTTCCTCTCCCACTCCCCCTGCTTGTGTTCCTTCTCTAGCTGGCTGCCTTTCTCTGTCAAATAAATGAATAAATCTTTAAAAAAAAAAGAATTGTGTCTAAGTTATGACTGCCTCTCTTCCTTCCTTGGTTTTTCAAAAAAATGAATATATTTTTATTGATACTGTTTTTCCATCGTCATTGTTAGCCATTAATGCAATGTTAAATCTGCAGATCATGAGTTTTTTGATGCTGAGTTTATGTCAAAAGCTGCTCCACAGTAATCTTCTCAGGCATCAAGAAGTAATTACTAAAGTAGGGGCTTGAATGTTTTCAATTTTTAATCAGTGTTTCAATGCTTATAATCTTACATGAGTGAGTGAAAACAATTCCTCTGGAACTACAATTTATTTCTTTGTAAACAATTTCTCTTTATTTTTTTTAAACCATCTTATCATTAAAGTTATGCTTTTGCTTTTATTTTACAATTTGAGGTTGAAGGTGTAGCTGATGCTGTTTCTGAATATTTTATTCATACTGAAGTAGGAGAAGAGACACCTGGTGGTGGTTTTCCATTACACACTGTTAAATCCACAGGGTGATAGTCACCAGCCCCAGAAAGAAATGCTGACCTAGGCTCATGGTTTGCCTGAAAACTAGACCACCTGCAGGGCATTTGAAGACATATTCAATGTATGTATTACATTAAGTTCAGAAGCTGTGGAAATAATTGCTGCCATCTAACTACTTCTCTCTCATCCTTTCCCTTTTCTCTCAGGCTCTGTATACATCATTATGTAACCTTACTCAGCTCAGCATACCATGGGCATTACTCAGTGTTCGAAACATTTTTTTTCTTGTAAGTTTTTAAACAGTATTTTAAATGGAATTCAAATAACTAACTGGCAGTGACATATAACCAATTGGTTTCTGGTTATCTTTCAATAAATATTTGAAAGGAGACAGAGATTTTTAATGAGTGATGTTTCTGCAGCAAGACTTTTGAGTGATGAAGGGAGAAATACATACACACACACACACACACACACACACAATGGGTATTTTTATGTACAATTCAAGATTGTTGGAGTAGCTGTTGCTATTTCTGGATACTTATACTAGGATTCTTCTTTATATGTTTACCTCTTTACTATTGAAACATCTCATATATACTTTTGGAGGCTTTATAAAATAAATATATAAGTTATAATTCATATATCTGATTTTAATACAGGCAGGTGAAATCTTTTTTTCTCAGAGGAAAATATGGCCAAAATTTCTCAAAGGGAAATGTTACTAATGGTACAAATGTATCATACTTACTTTTCTGTCAGGCAATCATAATTTCTTTAAATTGTTTAAATATAGTAATTCTTAAAAGCACTTAGTTGAAATGGTAGGCTTGATGAAGTTTTCTTGGGAACTTCTTTTCATTTTTGCTCATGCATCCACATTTACTCTCACAGGTCCTCTGAACATGTAGGAACACTCAGGTTGCTCTGTCCAACAAACTGAACTGGCTTTTTCATGAAAGTCCAGAGAAACGTTAGCTTGTACACTTTAACATTTGAAAGGAGAAAAGATCTTCAGAGCAGCACAGTGCGAGAAACTCTCACCTCCTTTGAAACAGATTGTATTTCAATATGTCTGGACAGGAACAAATACCAACCCTGACTTTTTTTTTTTTTTTTTAGTTTGCTCTACCTGCCAAACAAATGAATAAATAAGGTCCTTGGTGATTTACTCTGAAAAGTCACTAATGAATCTTTGGAGTAATTTTATTTGGTAAAAGCAAATGACTAACAAAGGTGCTTTGGCTCCAGTGTCCTTGGAGACAGGAGGACCAGGTTATTTAGTTCCTTTTCTTATTTTCCTCCATAGCTTTATTGAAGGAATCTAAACATACAATAAACTGCACAAATTTAAAGTGTACAACTTGATATGTTTTGACATATGTACACTCCAGTAAAAACATGAGCGGAGTCAAGCGCGAACATGGCCACTACCCCCAGAAGTGTTCTTGCACATCCTTGTTTTCCCCTGTGCCTTCTCTTTCTGTATTGCTCCGTTTCTTAGGCAACCACGGATAAGTTGTCTGTCAGTACAGATTCATTTGTTTTCTTGTCGAAGTTTAAATAAATGCAATAATGCAAGATTGTCTCTGTCTCTTTTGTTTGGTTACTTTTACTGAGCACGAATTTAAGAATAATCCCTGTTTTTATCTGTGTCAGTAGTTCATTCCTTCTTACTTCTGAGCAGTATTTCAATGTTGATGGATCTCTCGGGTCTTTCCAGTTTGTGGCTATTACAAATAAAGCGGTCAGGGGCAATTGTGGAACAGATTTGTGTAGAATTATGCTTTCCTTTCTCTTGGGTAAATACTTCGAGATAAAGTGGGATAGTTGGTTAGTTTATGAGTTAGGTGCACAATTTCACTTTTAAAGCATCTGTCAACCTTTTCCAAATTTCTTTCGCATTTTACGTCCCTTTACCAGTGTATGAGAATTCCAGTTGCTTCACGTTAATGATGAGTCTGTAAGTTTAGCCATTCCGGTAGGAGTGTAGTAGCATCTCACTGTTGTTTTGAGTTGCAATTCCCTAATGACATAAGGTGACAGGTGATATCTCATTGCAGTTTTGATTCGTATTTCTCTGATGATCAGCCATTAAGAAGAATGAAATCTTGCCTTTTGCATTGACATGAATAGAACTAGAGAGTATTATGCTACGCAAAATAAGTCCGAGAAAGACAAATAGGATATGATTTCACTCATATGTCAAATTTAAGAAACAAAACAAACAGGCGTAGGGGGAAAAAAAGAGAGGCAAAGCAAAAAACTGATAGTTACCAGAGGGGATGTGGGCGGGAAATGGGTTAAATAGGTGATGGGGGTTAAGGAGTGTACTTGTGATGAGCACTGGGTGTTGTATGGAAGTGTCGAATCACTATATTGTACACCTGAATCTAATATTACACTGTTTGTTAACATACTGGAATTTGAATAAGAAGTTTAAAAAATAAATATTTTTTCTATTATTCACTTTTAATTCTCTTATTTCACTAACTATATGTTTTGGAGTTATTTTCCTAGTTGTCATCCTGGGAATTTCAATGAGCATGTTAACTTTATCAATCTCATTCCAATAAATCAAATTAACTTCAATAGTAGGCAAAACTGCTCAAAGCTACTCTGTTTCATCATCTTGCCTTGGTACTATTATTGTCCTACAGATTACATCTTTATGCATGATAAGTTTTACGGTTCAATTTCATTATTGCTTAACGCAATTGTCTTATATAAGATAGAAAACAATCAAAAAGAGACATAACTTACACTGCCTTTTTTTTTCCTTTCGTATTTTTACCATTATTGGTGCTCTTCATTTCTTTCTGTGGATTTAAGTGTTTGGCTAGTGTCTTATCCTTTCAACCTGAAGTTCTCTTTTTAGTGTTTCTTGTAGGGCAGTGCTGTTAGCTACAAATTTTCTGGTTTTGTCTATCTGTGAACATTCTTTTTTTTTTAGAGAGAGTGCATGCAGTGGGGAAGGGGCAAATGGAGAGCAAGAGAAAGAATCTTAAGCAGGCTTCATGCCCAGCACTGAGCGCCACATGGGGCTTGATCTCACAGCCATGAGATCATGACCTGAGCCAAAATCAAGAGTCAGGTGCTTAACCGACTGTGCCACCCAGGCACCCCTCTAGGAACATTCTTTAAGGGAGATTTGTTGGCAACAATCTTAATTTTCTTTTGAGAATGTCTATACAGTAATTTCAGGTGTATCATGGTATAATGTTTTGCCAATTTGAGGAAGTTTCCCGCCTTATTTCTTCAAATACTCTTTCAGCTCCACACTCATTCTCCTGTCTTAGAAATCTGATTATAGGGATATTATCTGTTTTGTGATTGTTCTGAAGGCCTCTGAGACTCTTTTCACTTGTTTTTCTGTATTTTCTTCCTATTTTTCAAATCGAACAAGTTTTATCAGTCTGTGCGCAAGATCTGTGGTTCTCTCCTCTGTGATAGCCCCTCTAGGATTAAGCCAACAGAGCAAGTTTTTCACCTTGGTTATTTATTTATAATACTGTACTTTAAGTGTGAATAGAAACCCCTCTATTTCTTTGCTGAGATTTTTTTATTTTTTGTGGTTGTTTCCAGAGAATTTGTTATTGCTTGTTGAGATAATTTTGTGATTACTTTTTAAAAATTCTTGTCAGATAAATCCACATCTGATTCATCTCAATGTTAATATATTTGTTGGCTCTTCCTGATGGGGTACAGGTGAGGTTCAGTGGGGTTGAGTCCAGAGCCAACAACCAAGAAAGAATTCTTGAGGTGTCTTTGGTGCAAAATGGTGGTTTATTAAAGCAGGAGACAGGACCCGTGGGCCGAAAGAGCTGCTGCACCGGGGTTGTGAGAAATGGCCCATTATATACCCTCAACTTGGGAGGGGGTTGGGGTAGTGGAAGTCTGGTTTCCAGGACCTTGAGAGGGCTAGCTACGGTTGGGAAAAGGTCATTTATTACCATCTAATAAAACCTTAGTCATGAGACCCTTCAGATGTATATCGGTGGGCCATATGCTTGGAGGATGATTGCCAACAAGTATCTTGGGGGGGGGGGCGTTAGAGATAAAGGAAGTTTCCAAAGGAATTTTTATATGTTAAAATAGACTTACAGGATCTTGGTGGGGGGGAGGGACTCAGGCTAGGACTGCCTTTTGCACTTAGCAAATATTAACATCAAAGCAGCTGAATACCTAGAGGAATGTCACCATGCCTGTTTCAAGGACTTATCAATGGGCTGTAGGTAGTAAGGACTCTTTTACTGAGAAACTGCTGTGGGGCTTCTTGTAAGGCGAATGCCCATGGTGCTAAGCACAGTGAAAGAGACAGATGACGGGCGGGGTGGGACAAAGTTCTGGGGCCAGAGGTTCTAAGCTGTGACACATGTATTGATGTGGTTAATCCCTTCACTGGTGACAGCAATAGAACCTATTCCCCGGGCATTCTGGCAGGAAATGGGGCCCTGCTGGAACTCTGTCCTTTCCTTACACACAGTACCCATGGAGCCTCCAAAATGAGTTATGAAAGGGGAGGCAGCTGAACCAACGTGGACAACATGGATGAACCTCCTCGAGTAGAAGGTGTCATCTGCTAGCCGGAAGTTACGGTGGTGAAGGTGGTGTCTTGGCACTAGGCAGGGAGACATCAGATATGACAAAACAAGGTTAATATTATAAGGAGAGATCTGAATAAAAGATCTTTGATAGTTGACCTTTGATAATTTTCCTCCAGTCCAGGAGTTTAAAGCAATCACTAAAGGAAAGAGATAATTTAAAGCACCAATTTGAGTATTGATTTGTCAGGTAGAAACCCAGATATGTTTTGTGGTAATGTGGACTGTATACACAGCATTCTGTTTTTATGCTAGCACATATTTCACCTTTATAGCAGTTAAAAATATCTAACATCACTCTATTCTCTAGAGTATCACTTAGGGCTTTGATCATATATTCAAGAGTTTCCATGTGCCAAACAACATTCTCCAGGCTCAGAGAGGTAACAAAGATAGATGCTAGGTGGTCATACCAATGTAACACAAAACATGTCCACCATGGTTTTAAATTTGGAAGGTTGGCTGGGTTGGTAATGGTTTTTAATAATGCACCCATGCATCTAGGCAAAACCCAGAGAACAGTGGACTATTCAGCCTGGGGCCACAGATTAGAGCTGCATAGCCATCCGGTCCCAACCAGGAGCCAGTCATATCATACTGGGCCTCCTTGAACTGCAGTCTGGATTTCAAGGGCCACGTGGGTTTGGAGGGCCATACATACAATGATTTCAGGCCCATATTTGATTGGGGAGTTATGACTCGATAATAATCCCCCTTATTCCCCCCCCAAATGCACCATGAGCATGGAGGACCAAGGAAATATATTTGAAGTCAGTATAAATATTTTTAAGGCTTTTGCCAATTGCAAAGCACGGGTGGGTGCTATTTATTCTGCTTTGGGGCAGACATGTTTGCTGACAGGGCTTTGCCCTCAGCAGTCTTGAGTTAGACTTGACTATAGCATACCCAGTTTTTCTTACCCCTCCTTTCCATGAAACTATTACCATTGATGAACCAATTGCCTCTGTATTTTCAATAGGGACATCTTAAATCTGGTCAACTACAATAGACAAGATCAATAACCTCTGAACAGTTATGCTCTGTAGAAGTACAATGGTCAGGTCCAGGCTTAAGGGTAACTGGGTTTAAAGTCTGATAAGTTTCAAGTATTATTTCAGGCATATCTATAAGCATAGCCTGGTATTTAATATGTCGGCTTCCCATTATCCATTGGTGGCTTTTGGTCTTGGACCTGATGTGAAGTCATTACAGTCAGACTGTCCCATAGTGAGCTTTGAGGCTCCTTTTTACCAGGAGGGCTGCTGTATGCTCGGCTAAAGCCTCTCCTTGTAATTGTACATCCATAGAGGTGGCTTCTAGGATTCAATGTAACTATGCAGGATGAAAGCATTAAGAAGCCTTCTTTGTTTGAGGTCTAGCCTTAATATCTTAACAAGGAATCACTGGCAAGTGGGGGCAGACTTGTCAAGAGATAAAGGCATCCCCAAGTCATCATCCAGTCCAGGCACAAGGAAAGTGGGGTCATCCGTTATCTCCACAAGCCCATAGTTAACCCTATGGAGTGGGGTACGCTCTGGCTTTTAGGGAATGGCTTCATCATCCCAGCCACATTGGTCTAGGTGATAGCCGAGTTATATAATCATTGCGGAATCTATCCCATTTCCCGGTTATTCAGAGAATTAAATATATGTCCATGGGGTCCTGTTATTAGCCCCATAGAATAAAAGCATGAAGATTATCTATACATGAGCTATTGTATAGGAATAGAAAAAAAGCTATTTCTCTTAAGTTTACCTCAAGTTGTCTAGCTTAAGTAAACATTTAAGGACAATCAGATCTAGAATTTAACATCCACGAATGTGTGTTAGTTAAACATAGTTTTTCTCTCTAAAATAACCCTCATTTCCAGAGATAGCCAAATCAGGACTAATTTGTTTGCAAAAAAGTCCAATTTTAACAAACGTGGCATAATTATTTACATAAGCTCAGCAAGAATATTGATTGATCATATAGATCTTTTAGAATCTGCTTTGCTGGAACTTTTATAAGGAATCTCCAGGTTGAACTTCTAGTAGCCTCTCCAGGCCAGAAGCCAAGCCAAGTACTTGTCATCAGTCATGCCTGTAATACCTGTAGATTTGGGCAGGTTCCTCTCCATGAGGTCCCCAAAGTATCCTGAGGTTCCTGCACCTGCCAGGAAGTGACATTCTTTACCTACCTGGTGAGGCTGCTGGGAAATCTGTAAGCAAGTTATCAGGCCATTTCCAGGGGGCTTTATGGCTCCAGGTTTCATAAAGTCAACCTTAGTTCCTGAAAGCTGCTTGGTCATATCTGAGTCTACGTATGTCTCTCAAATATGACATTCCAGCCAAAGCCTTATGGTAAAATAACCAATGTCGAGATTTGAAGGCAAATATGTAGGGTTCTGTAGTTGTCAGCAAAACTTAGCTTAATATGGAGAAGTTTTAACTAAGTAATTGAAGACCTGTTAATGACAAAACAGAAACTGTTTTCTGGGCAAAGAGAAAACTGTTTACATTTTCTTATCCAGAGCAGATGAACAATTCAAGAAACCTTTGTCTTTCTAAACAGAGAGAAAGCAGACATAGATCTTATACCACTGTATCTTAAAAATCCATTTATTTCACTCTTAGTTGGTTCTGACGACACCTAAAATTCTTTCTACAACTTTCTTTTGCATTCAGATTTTATCCCATGCTACCTTTCCAAACGACCATCTTATTTAGGACAATGTTACCTTCAACAAAAAAATGCATTCTGTATCCTCCTTACATATCTCCTACTTTTGTACATACGGAGCTGCTTCCTGTATTTCCATCAGCCTTCATTACATTTAGTAGAGTTTCACATTTTTTTTTGGAAACTTAGTCTCCAGTGAAAACTATGTAGTAACCAACTGTGAACTGTTATACCAGAATTCTTTAGATGGCAAATTTATGAATCCGTTAAGCACAAAACATGTTAACCAACAGATTTAAATATCCTTAGTTTTTTGCAATAAGTAGTCAAAAGCACAAACCTACATCCAGTAATCAATGCTTCAGCACTGTATCCTATTTGGAAAAAGACCTAGATGTCCAATGAATTCATCCAAGCAAAACCTTAAAGATTCAGGTTACCAAAGACTTTGAAAGCTATTTTCAACATTTACCCATAAAAACTTTGATGAGACAGACAATTAACCATCATTTTAGTCATATTTTTACTAACAACTCACAACAGAGGTAACACAAGTTTGTTTGACCCTCAGTAAACCTCGATAGAATAAAAGTTTTACATTTAGTGCTGATAACCTTAAAGACAGGTCTATCTTAATTAAACCAACAAACTTGACTTAGTTTAAATACTGAATTATGTTCCACCTGGGCCCACCCCATTTTCAGTTTTTACCTGAGACACTGGTGGGGAAATCTGGAGTGGGTAATGTTAGGTCCAGGGGGTGCTCTTCTTTGCTCCTTGATGGTGAGGGGAGGAGGAGCAGCCATGGTACTGGAGGCACTGAGGATGGTACAGAAGCCAGTTGTGCAGGCTGCACCCGGGTGGTGCAGAAAGAAGGGGGAGGGGGAGACAGAGGAGACAAAGTGCTGCCAGAAGGCAGAGAAAGGCTTCCCGGTTTTCGAGCTCACCAGCTCCAACAGGAGCAGAAGCCATGTTTTCCCACCAACAAGGGGAAATAGGCAGTCCATGTGGGGCCAGAGAGGACAGGGAATTTCCCCGAAACAAAGGGAGTTTCGGCAGCTGCTTGGGAATACTCCTTAAAGTCCCCGTCCCGAGGGAGACTAACCACAGTTGGCTCCAGTTATAGCATTAACCCGGGAAATGAGAGAGAGAGAGAACCCCCACATCTGTTAGAAGGAACAGTGAGAGAAGAGAGTCAAGAGTCCCCTTTGCTAGGGATGGCCTGTGTTTCCTCCAGCAACCTGGGTTAATTCGGAGGAGGCCTATTTAGATAATTATCATCCAATATGTCAGGAGAGAGTTTACTAGCTGACCAATTTGGGCAAACACATTGTTCAAGAGGCCCTTAGGTCGGGGTCCTGGTGTAGAGCAATGAAGGCCTAGGTATGAGCAGTGAAGGTACCCTAGGTCCATTTGCCCTCTTCCTTCTGATAGATCCCACTGAGGCCATGCAGTGTTACAGGAGATCAGTGCTTTTCTAAATTTTGCAATCCGAATTGTTTCCAATGGGTTAGAAGGCACCCCAAGGGAGAGTCCTTGGGAAACGAAGAAGCAGCCTACTGAGGCCACGCTCAGAAAAGTAAAGAAGGTCCATTACCAAATCCCCCCTGACTCCCAGGTGGCGTCCCACGCAGGATATGTCAGAGGTTCCTGTGTGTCAAAAGTGACTGGAGGCGTCCCTCAACAAAAAGCGCTATTGATCACAATCCTGCCTTCCCATGAAGGCATTCCTGCCATAAGAGGCCCGTAGGAAGGATGCTGGCATCCCTCCCCTACCCCATCACATCCTAGGCTGCCCATGGGTGCCTGGCGAATGGACTGAAAGACCATGCCTTGAAGGTCATGCCATGAAGGTCACGCCTTATTTTGCCTTGCCTTGAGAGTATTTTACCTTGCCTTGAAGAACCCATGGAGAAAACTAGAAAAGTTTAACAAGGGGAAATTACCAAATTTTGTAGCCTAAGTAACTAGTAGAGGACATTGACGGAAAACAGTAAAGATAGAAATCCATCATGGTCTAAGCGACATTCCAACACAGGTGGTCCTTACAGCCAACTTCCCTAGGAAACGGTCCCCGGTTGGGTTTTAGTTTTGGTTTCGGCCGGCTCCAAGTGGAGGTCCCACGGCCAGAAGCAGCTAGACCAGGAATATGGAGGGGATCGCATTAGATCCATCAGGAGGAAACCTCACATGGGAGTCTTAAGATTGGCAGCCGTGCTAGTCACTTAGGTGGCTGTCCCGTACCCAAGACAGATGACTTTGTATAAGGACAGCAGTAAAGAGAGGGCATCAAGTTTCTGGGTCTTATTACCATTCCGGCCAGGGTACTAACTTCCAGCCAAAAAGCAGGCTTTTTCCTCCCCATAGAGTAGCCATGGACTAGAGGATTACAGCCTGAGCAGTCAGCATGAAAGTGTTCCAATAAGACCGTACTCCTTGAAGAGCCCCAGAAATGACAGTAAAGGAAGAGAAGGGAAAGTACTCACCGATTTTGCACCGAAGCTCAAAGTCCCACGTTCAGGCGCCATATGATGGGGTACAGGTGAGGTTCAGTGGGGTTGAGTCCGGAGCCAACAACCAAGAAAGAATTCTTGAGGTGTCTTTGGTGCAAAATGGTGGTTTATTAAATCATGGGGACAGAACCGGCAGAAAGAGCTGCTGCACAGGGAGGTATGGCTGCCATATATACCCTCAACTTGAGAGGGGGTTAGGGATAGCGGAAGTCTCCAAGGAATTTTGGAAGCAATGTTTCCAGGACCTTGAGGGGGCTAGCTACTGTTGGGAAAAGGTCATTTATTACCGTCTAATAAAACCTTAGTCATGAGACCCTTCAGATGTATATCAGTGGGCCATATGCTTGGGGGATGATTGCCAACACGTATCTTGGGGGGGGGGGTGTTAGAGATAAAGGAAGTTTCCAAAGGAATTTTTATATGTTAAAATAGACTTACAAGATCTTGGTGGAGGGGAGGGACTCAGGCTAGGACTGCCTTTTGCCCTTAGCAAAGTATTAACCTCAAGGTAGCTGAATTCCTAGAGGAATGTCACCATGCCTGTTTCAAGGACTTGTGAATGGGTTGTAGGTAGTAAGGACTGTTTCTTTGTCCTTTAGGGCAGCCAGGAGTGCCTGAGGAATGTTGCATACATCCCATGGGGGTTGCAGGGTATCCTGGCTTCTCTGCTTTGTCCTCAGCTTGCCTTCAGTTCCCTCATCATTCCCATTTGTGTTGTGATTTTTCTGGTTGTTGGAACAAGTGATTCCTTGTATATCTTGGACATACTGGGAATTGTATTATAAGACTCTGGATCCATTTAATCTTTTTAAATTTATTTATTTTAATGTAATTTAATTTTTTTTTTAGCATGCAGTTCCCTTGTTGAGGTGTAGTGTGAGGGCTGGGTGGATGTTTGTGCTCAGTTTTACATTGAGCCTCGCCTATACCAATACCAGCCTGGTAAAATTGGTGCACTGAGTCCTACTGCCTTACTGCTGATGAGTGGAATTTCAGGTCCCTTCTCAGCCCCACTGACACCTTCCCAGTGAAAGAAGGGCAGTGCCTCACATAGCCTCATTGCCTGAATAGGGACTGATGGATGATTACCCACTGCTGGGTCTCACTGCCCCCAGGGAAGGGTATGGGGAGGTATAGCTCATACCACTTTGTTGCTCTAAGCTCCTAGGAAGGCTCTTCTGATAGGAGAAAGATCTTCAGAAGCAGTATCTCATATCTTTACAGCTCTGTGCCACAGCTATAATTGTTATCAGTTCAGACCAGAAATCAATGGACTAGAGTCATGCAATTTGTGTAATGTGGTGCATCTGGGAAAGTGGTGAAGTTTGGAATGAAATTAGAAATCCCTGACTCTAGTGGTTGTCCTCTAGTTTTCATCATCGTATGGTTGTATTTCATGGTGTCTATGCAAGGTGCTGAATGAAAATCCTGTTAGGTACACAGAGTAAAGCAAGGTGGTGTGGATGATGAGGGAACAGAAGGCAAGCTGAGGACAAAGCAGAAACTGACACCCCACAACCCCCCCGCATGGGATGCATGTGACATTCCTCAAGCACTCCTCCCTGCCCTAAAGGACAAAGAAATAGTTAACCTATAGATACCACAATCCTGCAAGACCTAACTCTCCCTCAGTTTTACAAATGTCTTTAGCAGTTTACAAGAATGAAACATTTCTACCAATAACCTAGCTTCTAGAAGGGAATGTAGATACAATTAAATGTCTTTATAATCTGCAGCCTCCAGGACGTTCCCAACTATCCTCATGTTATTGCCTTGCTAGAGGGACAAATGGCCTTAACTTGACAATGGCAAGGCCTCCTGTATCCTGTGAGTCTCCTTTAACATATGAAAGTATTTTCTCAACCTCCTTTTTTCCTTTCCTCCCCCAATCCCATAGTATACAATCAGTCACCCCTCACAACCCTGGGCAGCAGCTCTTTCTGCCCACGGTTCCTGTCCCCGTGCTTTAATAAACCACCATTTTGCACCAAAGACACCTCAAGAATTCTTTCTTGGTCATTGGCTCCGGACTCCACCCCACTGAACCTCACCAGTATTCCATGTCCTCATCATGGAGACACCCTGATTGTCCTTTGTTCCCCTGAAAGAAGGAGGAGTGATTAGGTTTTTAGGGGGGAGTAGAATATCTCTAATAAAATTCCACTTAACATCACTAATGCTGATATATTAAATCCTCTATGACTCAGGTTTGTTATTCTTTTTCTTCACAACTCACAAGACAGTATAGCTGTTATTAATTGGTGCCATAAAGACTCAAGTATTGTTTGGAGGATAGTTATGCTTATTCTCTTATAGGGTTAAACAAGCGGTAAACTTATAAAGTATCCATACTATTGTATATTGTCATAAACAAAACAAAACAAAACAAAACAAATCCAGGCTTAGCAAGGAAAGACTTTATTCAAAAAAGATTATTGCAAGAGGGGTTGAGAGCATACTGCAATAAGGGGGACTATTGCAAAAGAAAGAATATTGTAACCATAAGATTTGCAAGTGTCTCGAAGGTTAGAGAAAAGAAGCTTTTCTTGTACACAGAGGAATAAACAAGGCTAAAACAAGCAGGACATGGGAAAGTGGGATGAACGGTATGGGGAAATGGGAAGAAAAGTTGGCTATCTCCTTAGGCATAGATTTGGGAAGTGACCAAAGAAAGATTTCCCAAGGCAGTGACAGTTATGGTGAGCTCTGAAGGGTGGATAAGATTTATCTAAAGTGCCAGCAAAAAACTAAAAATCAAAAAAAAAATTTCTAGAATGAAAAAAAAATTCCAGGGAAAACAACATTTCTAGACTAAACCAGGATCTAGAAATAAAAAGATAAGAGTATTCTGTATGCTTGGACATAGAGGACATGAAACATTAGAAATCATGAAGAATATAATCACTAACAGTATGAAGATTTTTCTTTGAGAACTAATGTCTAGGTTCATACTTTTTTTCATCTTTTATACATTATACTACTGATTTCCAATCAGTATATAACCTGGGTTTCCCATACATTTTTAGAGTTGAATTTTTCTGGAATTTGTTCTCATCATTGTGCAAAATATAGCTTCTTTTATCATTGGTGTTTCAATATCAATATATGTTTTAGTGCTGGCCTGTTTTTTTCCTAAGAAAGGCTGTATTATTTCCATCTTTATTATAAATTTTATTCAAGATGTTATCTCTGGTGCTCTAACATTAGTCTTCATATAAAAATAAAGTACATTTATTTTTGCACGGGCTGCATTTTTCAGATGTTTAGAAAGTTTTTTTGTAATAACTTCTTGAGAATGGTCCTGATAATTATGTAGGTGGGAGCATGTATCTATCCCTAATTGGCTTTAATTCTTGAAGCCTGAGAGAGCTGAAAAGAAGTTGGAAGCTAGCAGAGGCTGGTTCATGAGGTTTAAAGAAAGACGCCATCTCCATAACATAGAAGTACAAGGTGAAGCAGGAAGTGATGACATAGAAGCTGCAGCAAGTTGTCCAGACGATCTAACTAAGATAATTAATGAAGGTGGCTACAGTAAACAACAGACTTTCAGTGTAGATGAAACAGCCTTATATTTCTAAGAAGATGCTGTGTAGGATTTTCCTAAGTAGAGAGGAGAAGCCAATGCCTGGCTTCACAGCTTCAAAGGACAGGCTGACTCTCTTTTGTGAGGGGTTAATGCAGCTGGTGACTTGAAGTTGAAGCCAGTGCCCATTGACCGTTCTGAAAATCTTAGGACCCTTAGGAATTATGTTCAATCTACTCTGCCTGTGCTCGAGAAAGGGAACAACAAGGCCTGGATGATATAGCACACGTGTTCACAACATGGTTTACTGAATATTTTAAACCTACTATTGAGACCTAGTGCTCAGAAAAATGATTCCTTTCAAAATATTACTGCTCATTGACAATGCATCTGGTCACTCAAGAGCTCTGATGGAGATTTACAATAAGATTTATGTTGTTTTTGTGCCTGCTAACACAGCATCCATTTTGTATCCACAGATCACAGAGTAGTTTTAGCTTTCAAGTCTTATTATTTAAGAAATACATCTCCTAAGGCTGAAGCTGTCATAAAAATGATTCTTCTGATGGATCTGGACAAATTGAAAACCTTCTGAAAAGGATTCACCCTTCCAAATGCCATTAAGAACATTTGTGATTCATGGGAAGAGGTCAAAATATCAACATGAGCAGGAGTTTGGATAAAGTTGATACTAATCCTCATGTATGTCTTTGAGGCGGATGAGACTCCAATGGAGGAGGTAAATAGAGTTGTGGTGGAAATAGCAAGAGAACAAGAATTAGAACTGGAGCCTGAAGATATAACTAAGTTGCTACAATCTCATGGTAAAACTTTAATGGATGAGAAGTTGCTTCTTAGGGATGAGCAGAGAAACTGGTCTCTTGAGGTGGCATCAACTCTTGGTAAGGATGCTGTGAAGATGGTTGAAATGATAACAAAGGATTGGAATATTACAGAAACTTAGCTGATAAGCAGTGGCAGAGTTTGAGAGGACTGACTCAACTTTTGAAAGTTATACTGTGGGTAAAGTGCTATCAAATAGCATCACACACAACAGAGAATTGTTTGTAAAAGGACTTAACTGATGTGGCAAACTTCCCTGTTGTCTTATTTTAAGACATTGTGACAGTCACTTCCACCATCAGCAACCACCGTCCCATCAGTTAGCTGCTATCAACACTGAGGAAAAACCCTCTACCAGCATAAAGATGATAGCTTGCTGAAAGCTTAGATGATGGTTAGCTTTTTATTAAAGCAAAAAAATATTATTTATTTACTTATTTATTTATTTAAAATCGTAAGGACATGTATTTTGAGGGAGAGAAAAAGAGAGAGAGAGAAAGAGTGCGAGGTGAAGTAAGGGCAGAGGGAGAGAGAGAATCTCTAGCAGACTCTGCACCTCGTCAAAGCCCAATGTAGGGCTTGATCCCTGGACCATGAAATCCTGACCTGATCTGAAATCGAGTTGGACACTTAACTGAATTAGCTACCCAAGAGCCCCTTATTTATTCATAAAATTTTTTAAATTTGAGTATAGTTGACACATAATATAACATTAGTTTCAGATATAAAACATAGTGGTTCAATGATCTGAAGTTCTTTGGGTCAATTAGTATTATATTTTTGGCCATTTGTCTAATCTTATTACTTACATATCAGCTATCTCAAGTTTTCCCTATCTTCAATCATTGCATACTTGGTCATTTTCCCCCATTGCTGAATTAAAAGGCATTTGCTTGAGAGGCCTCATTAGATGGCTGCATGGAGTTTCACTTGGTTGCTTTAAAAGGTTTCCTTCTTAATAATTAGAAAGGGCAGATATCTGCTTCCACTTTGTACCTTGTCCCATAGTTTAGCCTAAAGAATAAGAAAAGCAAAATGAGAGTAAGAACAGGTCACTGTTTACCTCCGCACCTCAATACCAGGATAAGGGCCACCACAGCAGTTCCAATGGTGGTAGAGACAGGAACTGTATCTCAGCCCAGACACATCCCCTCAATTCCCAACACCACAGTTCCAGAAAAGTAACTCATCCTAAGGCACCTCTTTCAGCTGCGTGTACTGAGGATGGTATCTTTTCCTAAAAATTACCACCATCTTCTCCCAGCTGTTAATATTTCACATTATTAAGAACACTGTCATGAAATTGACATTGATATTAAGATACAGAGATTAAAAATAGAGTTAACATTAAAATGTAAATGACTGTGAGCAGGGTCACCCACTGACAAAATGTCAGCAAATAAATCTCTCAATGGAGATAAAATATACACATTTTATGCATAGTTTTTGTTTATTTTTTAATTTTGTTTTTTTGCATAGTTCTTGTTTAAAATGAGGGTGAGACTGTGGCAAAGGATGCTTAGGAATGTCCCCCAAATTCCACGGCATGGAGATGTTCTTCATTATATTGATACATAAAACAGGTTGTCAGTGACTATCATATTTGTCATTCATACTGAAAGTCACACTTCATTAATGGTTGTTGAAACCTTTCACTAATTATTAAAATAACACATCATATCCGTTATTTCGTTTTAGATGCTTTCCTCAGAAAAAACATCATTCTAGAGTCAAGGAAGGAAAAAAAGGTAATAAAAACCCTTTTCTGATAGTCATGATCTCAGAGGTGTACTGAACTCTTAAGTTCAGGAGGGCGAAAAAAGTCATCCAGGAATGTCTTATCATGGAGATGAGTGGGTGGGCCCTGATTGCTCATTCTGTGATTGCAGACTTACACAGAGAGCTCAGCAATTGCAGTTTTCACTAAGTGGTCCACCATCTGCATAAGAGGAAGACTTTTTCAACAAGAGGCCTGCCTCCTTGTGAGCCCAGGAAATATTTCCTTTACCCTGTTAACTACAAAGCTTATAATAGTTTAAATGGGTAGTTAAGGATCTCTGTTTTTGTAAAAATTGATATTCTGATATTTCTAGCACAGGAAAATATTTTAAATTGACAAAATTGACCCAATTTTCATTTAAGTGAAATAAACACATATGTTCTTGGTGGTTATGACCTAAACATTACTAATGAATCTCTTGTGTAAGACTCTGGGACTATAGAGCGGAGCAAACAGATCTGGGGAAAATGTCCTGAGAGACACAGATACAAATAACGTTAACATCAGAAATAGGCCAGGTATGCAATAATAAGTACCAGATTACAAGGCCAAAGGGAACTTTCTTTTCTTTTATTTCAACATCATTTTAAGTACTTGTAAGATGATAAGGACAATTCTTCTAATTTATTAATCTTGTAAAATGTGTAATGAATGCTTAGTGGAAATAAAACTATTCAGATAATATAAAAGAAAAAAGCTTTTAATGAAAGAAAAGGCAAAATGATTACTGTTGATAGTTTTCAGAAATACCTCCCTGATTTTTATGATTCTTCTGTTTTTATATTTCATGGGCCTTTCTATTTCTATTTTTAGTATTAATCAAATGGTTATTTTTTCGTATATATGTGTCTGTGTTTTCTTCCTGATTTCTTAGGAATAATTGGCAGATAAAATTGTATGTAATGATTTAATGATGATTTAATCCACATAAACATTGTGAGACGAAAACCACAATCAAGTTATTAATGTATCCATCACCTTATATGTATATAATTTTTTATTTTGTTGTGAGAATGCTTAAGATCTCTCAGCCAATTTCAAGTATATAATATAGTATTATTAATTATTATCCATACTGTACTTAGATTCTCTCGACTTATTCATCCCCTTTAATATAATTATTTTGAATTCTATTACACAGAACTCATAGATTTCTATGTGTTTGGTCGCACTTACTGGAAAAATATTGTGCTCCCCTGATGGTGTCATATTACTTTGCCTTTTCATGTTTCTATGAAACATCATGGCTTTGCACTGATGTCTACAAATTTGAGGGAGCAGTTGCCTCTTGCAGCCTTTTCAAACTGGCTTTGGTGGGAAAAGACTTGCATCTGCAAATGAGTGTGAAGCGGTCCACTAGGTGGGGTGCAGTGTTTTCACTTCCAGGGAGGGTGCAGTAGAGCCTCAGTGGGCTGGGCATAGACCAGTGCAGTCTAGTCATAGCTGCATTTTAGGCCCCAGGGTGTGGAGTGCAGAGCGGTGACAGCCTGGCCTTAATGGTGTTAATGTATCAAAGCTGTGACCGAGGACCTAGCGGGCAGGGTGCATGGTAGCAGAAAGGAAGAAGTGACCTGGTGAACTCACCTTTAAAGGGATTAATTAAGGACAGACCTTCAGAGAAACATGTTTTCAAAGAGTAGGATGAAAAAAATATCAACTATTAGGATGTCACTAAAGAATTACTTGTGAAATATTAATTGTAATGTGTGAGAAAGCCACTTTAAATCAACATGCACATCTTAAAATGCTCATTCAGGTTTTCAATTTATCCTCGCTTGTTAGAGTTCCAAATGTAGTGAGGATTGTGATTTGGAATGGCAAATCTTTGTACAGGGGGCTAAATTTACTCCGTCGGTTATGTTTAGGGGATCTGCAAGAGATTGAGGGACCACATCCATGTGCACAATCCCTTGTAGAGCATCTTGAATCTATTCCTTCTGATACAGTTACATACTTTACTCCTATCAATGTACATGAAGGGTCAAGAAGAACAAAACATTATATAGATGTATTATATTCCATAATGCTCTCAATGCAATGGACTGCTAGGAAATTGGAAAGGGCAGTTTAAACACTAGTTATTCCAAAAATGTGGTTGACAAAAGTCTGGAATTTTATTTAAATAATTGTCTCCTCACAGTGAAGATGAGAGGAATGAGGACCAGTGGGCAGGGTGCATGGTAGCAGAAAGGAAGAAGTGACCTGGTGAACTCACCTTTAAAGGGATTAATTAAGGACAGACCTTCAGAGAAACATGTTTTCAAAGAGTAGGATGAAAAAAATATCAACTATTAGAATGTCACTAAAGAATTATGAGTGAAATATCAATTGTAATGTGTGAGAAAGCCACTTTAAATCAACATGCACATCTTAAAATGCTCATTCACGTTTTTCAATTTATCCTCGCTTGTTAGAGTTCCAAATGTAGTGAGGATTGTGATTTAGAATGGGAAATCTTTGTACAGGGGGCTAAATTTACTCCCTCGGTTGAGTTTAGGGGATCTGCAAGAGATTGAGGGACCACATCCATGTGCACAATCCCTTGTAGAGCATCTTGAATATATTCCTTCTGATACAGTTACATACTTTACTCCTATGAATGTACATAAAGGGTCAAGAAGAACAAAACATTATATAGATGTATTATATTCCATAATGCTCTCAATGCAATGGACTGCTAGGAAATTGGAAAGGGCAGTTTAAACACTAGTTATTCCAAAAATGTGGTTGACAAAAGTCTAGAATTTTATTTATTTAAATAATTGTCTCCTCACAGTGAAGATGAGAGGAAGTAGTATGGGCACTTAGCTGGAAAGGTTTATAGGACCAGGAGTTGTGAAAGAGGGGTGGGTAGTAGTAGAAATTCACAACTTTGTGTATATTATTTTTAGTACTATTTTCCTCATATGGTTGTTCTAGCCTGGATTTGAATTTACAGGTATCTGAGGAGGATGATGCCAAGAGTCAGACAGAACATTCATACCCTTAAATTTAACAGTACTTACTTGTAAGGATACTTTAGTATGGGTCATAATTTCACCCATTTAGGCAAACTAGAGGTAATGGTGAGGATTGTGATTTAGAATGGGAAATCTTTGTACAGGGGGCTAAATTTACTCCCTCGGTTGAGTTTAGGGGATCTGCAAGAGATTGAGGGACCACATCCATGTGCACAATCCCTTGTAGAGCATCTTGAATCTATTCCTTCTGATACAGTTACATACTTTACTCCTATCAATGTACATGAAGGGTCAAGAAGAACAAAACATTGACTATAGCTGAGATGGAAAATCAACTGCATTCATCACCAATGTGAAGCTTACAAAGACATTTAAACCTGGCATCTGGCTGGTAGGTGGGGAAAAGAAAAGGATGATGAATCACATAATAGATGTTTTACTGGTCAGGTCTAGAAATGGTGCAAATCACTTCCACAGCCTTTCTGTTAGCTGGAAAGGTTTATAGGACCAGGAGATGTGAAAGAGGGGTGGGTAGTTGTGTAACTTCACAACTTTGTGTGTATTATTTTTAGTATTATTTTCCTCATATGGTTGTTCTAGCCTGGATTTGAATTTATGGGTGTCTGAGGAAGATGATGCCAAGAGTCAGACAGAACATTCATACCCTTAAATTTAACAGTACTTACTTGTAAGGATACTTTAGTATGGGTCATAATTTCACCCATTTAGGCTAACTAGAGGTAACTGTGAATGTGGTCCCCTTAACTAACTCACAGGGATAGTTCTGTAAGACTTTAAGTTTTAGTAGAGAGTAAAAATGGAATAGGGTTCACAGTTAGCTGTTTAAAAAGAAAGTGAGAATGTCCGTATGACTGCAGAATAAATGATATAAAGACAAATAGTATTAGAAGCTTCAGGTTTTGGGGCTCTTCATCCTTCCTTTCAGTTGGATGCATTGACTCATTTCTCCTTTACATCTTTGAAAGGAATGCAATTTTTTTAATTGAGTCATGAAAAGCTTGCTTCACTTGCTTGTTTCTCAGTGTGTAAATAAAGGGATTCAACATTGGTGAGATAGAAGTAATAAGGAGTGAGATCCCCTTATTAATAGCTACTTCATCCTTGGCTGAAGGTTTGACATAAATGAAGATGCAGCTACCATACGTAATGGAAACAACAATCATGTGGGAGGAGCAAGTGGAAAAGGCCTTTTTCCTTTGCTGGGCAGAGGGAAACCGTAGAATGGTCCCAATGATGTAAATGTAGGACAGAACTACACAAGTGAGGGTAACGATGAAGATCAACACAGCACAGACTATAACCATCTGTTCTATCAACCATGTGTCTGAGCAAGAGATCTTCAGGAGAGGAGATGCGTCACAGCAAAAATAAATCAAAATGTGAATCCATGATTAAGCTAATCGATGTCGTGTGAATGATGATGATGAGTGCTGCTACCAACGGAAGAGGATGAAGTTCCCTGCAGACTGTGACTCATGATGAGGTGTAATGCAGGGGTTTTGCAGATGGCCACATAGCGATCATAGGACATGGTGGCCAGGAGAAAAATCTGTTACTGCAAAGAGGTCTGTAACAGACAGTTGACTGGCACAAGCAGTATAGGTAATGGACTTGTCCCCAGATGATATGCTGTATGAAATCTGGGGACACAAGCAGTTATATGAATGAAATTTCTAAGAAGGAGAAATTTTGGAGGAAAAGATACATGGTGTTTTAAGGTGGGATCAATCAGAGTGAGGGTGATGATGGTTAGGTTTCAGATACACTCAGCACGTAGGAAAGAAACAGAAAGATAAAAAGCAAAATTTTCAGTTGGGGTCCTCTGTCAGTCCCAGAAGATGAACGTTATTGATGTTTGGTTTCTCATCCTTGACTACTGTTTTTTGCCCAATCTGCTTGAAATGATGAGGAAGAGTATATGAAGAGCTCCAAAGTCCTGGCCAGTGTGTAACCTCAAGAGAAGTAAATCTGAGAGTGATTCCTATACACTGGTTAGTTGAGATGTGAGTACGCATAACACACAATAACGTTTGATTACCTCTTTGTGTCACACAAACCGAGTCTTCACATTTGAATCACATACTTTCTGTTGCTGCTTCTAATAAACCTACAGTTTAGGTATACTTGGTGTCAGTTCAATGTATCATCTTATAAACATCATTGAAAAAAAAATCCTCTCAATAAATTGCTTTTGAATCAATAATTCTGCCCTCCCCAAATTTTCTATCTGCAGACATGCTTCTAGCAGAGAAGACTTTGAAGAAAAACTAACACTGGTCTTTGGCAAGATAATCCCAGTATTAAAGTTTACATGTGTATTAGTTATTAAACAGGCAATGACTACTTATTGCATAGCTTATCCTGTGTCAGCTTATTTAGACCATCTTCTTGGAAGTGTGTTCAAGACTTTTTAAACTGGGAAACAAAATACATTTTTATTGGCTATATTTTCTTAAAGATTCTTTTAAATGTGTTAACACAATGTTTTTTTCAGGTTTTCACCATAGAAATTTGACTTTAAAGGTACATATTTAGCATTGTAATATTTACCTTTGGCTGTATTTTGTTTTTTCTTATAGAATAGATTTTGATGATTTCTGGGGTATCCTTTTGCTAAGAATTTCTCCCCAGCTTGCAAGCTGAGGTGTGGGCTTGTACTTTCTCATTCAGTACTTTTAGATTTCATCAGCAGTGAAAGTCCTCTCATACTCTAACTAGCTACTACTGTTCTTGAGAACTTTTGCTCTTCTTCTCCCATCAAAGGGTTCTCATTAAAAGAAGTTCTTGATATGAAAATTCAATTTCTGTTGTTTCATTCTAAACGCATTTGACAATGACATATTGCTCCTTGTATGTATTGCATAGCAATGTGTTGGATTCAAAATTTATACAGAGAAGTAAGGGAACATTAGGAGTATGTGTATAGATTTGAAGAGGCATAATCCTGTTTTTTCATTTGTTTTTGGCTAGCCTTGTGTCAGTTTGAAATATAATCAACCACCTTATTATAAATGGTACTTAGCAATATCAGGTTTAAGAGGTTTTAGCCATTTCTTACTTAAAATCCCACACTTTCACTTAAATTTCACCTACATAGTAATTGTCTCTTCTGTCCTATTTTCCATTTGTAGTCAACTCCTCTGATTTTTGCACCATTTAAATTACTCTAGCCAAGATCACCACCACCAGCTTCCCTCTTGTTTCACTCATAACATGAAATTCAGTCTTCATTTACCTCAAACTCTGTGGCATATGAGACTATAAAATGCTAACTTATGAAAGTCTTTACAGCTTAGTTCCCACTATTTCACATTTCCTTGAATTTCTTCCTACTGCTTTGTCTATTCTTTTTCATACTCTTTCGTGGTTTTTCTTTTTCTAATCCCTATGGTTGTTTAGGCATCTGAAATCTCTTCTCTAGAAAATACTTTCTTTCACTCTCTCTTATAAGTGAGGTGATTCTTATAAGTAAGGTGACTGCAATTAGGCTGGGAATTCGTAAATTTATATCTGCAGGGAAAAATACATCTTACAGTGTTCTGGTTTCAACGTTGAGCTTATTCTTGGGCATCTAGATCAGACTTAGAGGGATTGAATGTACACTTTCCCTTTTTCCTTTCTGAGTGTCTTGGAGCAATTTGCTTAACTTCTTTATCTTGTGCTTTTTCCCATGCGCAAAATTCAGGTAAAGGTAACATTTATGTCTTAGGGTTATACTGATAAAATTAGATACTATAGATAAATATATACAGGTGCATTGGGAATATTGTAAACACTCATTAACTACACTGATCTTTCTTATTTTGTTATCTTATTATTTCTTTTTGAGAGTCCTGTAGATGTGCACATTTCAGGATTTTAAGTGTGCCTCTCACTATTGCATATCCTTCCCTGTCAACCCTAAGTTGAATATAAGGACATTCTTTATTGTTCCTTTTACTTTACTCCCATTTCGTCACTAGGTCTTGCCATTTTGGTTCTCTTCTTAATTTGTTTTTTTTTTACTTTCTCACTCGCAATTCTAATTTTATTCTGGGTGTCTTTATCTCGTAGCTAAAATATTGCAAAAGCATATTAACATACATTTAACATATGTCTTTGCTTCTCCATTCAATATTTTAAAATCAGTGAAATCACATCATTTTTTTTAAAAGCCCAGATGTGATTAATTCTCCCCTATGTGTTGAGGAAAAATGTTTCTGAACTGTTATTAACTGATATTCATCCCATCCTGAATGTTTCCTTAAAACTCTCCATCTATTTCTCAGTTACATGAAAGTTAATTCATTTTGGCTTTAAGTAAGAATTGTGAAGAGTAGAAGAAGGAATATATTTATGGATTTTAAGTTTCAAATGCATCAAGCATTAAGATTAACGGGATATTTTCAGGCAATAAATATTTTATTCAGAGTAATGAGTAAGGAGAAGACTTTCATCCTTCAAGAATTTATGAAATTTGTTTAGCAGGGGGTAAGAGAGTTGGAGTCTAGTTTAGAGAATTTGATGATTCTGATTGAGATTTGTATGTTTGGGGCCCTCTGCTATCTTCCAGTGATACGGAGCCAGAATAACAGAAGGAAAGAAAACGACATAGACCTTTGCAGTTTTTTTTTCCTTGTAGAGATCAAAGGAGGAAAATAGTGGGAAATAATTAGTTGCTCATTGAGCACAGGCTAAAAGGGCTTTAGAAAGTCACATAGTTTTCGCATTCTCAAGACTGGTATACAATTAGAAGAAAGGTGTTCTCATGCCTAATGGTGGCAGGAAACCGAAAAAGAACATTTGGTATTTCATAAATTTTCCTGTATTGAATTTCCTGTAGAAATACAGAAGAGTCTTAAAGCTTATACGGAGAACCCCTGGACCATAAGAGTAATCTGGGAAGGGAAAGAAGAGGTCGATCCCACAGCAGTAGAGCACGGAAGAGGTATTTGAGGATCCGAAGAGATGGTGTGTTATTTTGGTAATGCCAGCTCTGATGGGTGCTGGTATTTCTTTACCTCTTAATATCAGAACTGTGCAAATGTACCAGAATTAAGGTGAAGCTAGGTTGAGAGCAGCAACAGATAGATGGTAATGAGTCCTGAGAATGAGGTAGGTGTTGGAGTTAGGTAGAGAGGGAAGACACTGATATTAAGTTGAATTTAAAAATTAACTTTTAGTTATGGTTTTCAGAGCTTGTAAATGGAATTTTTGTGACTCAAACAGTAATTGTAATGCTTTCCATCTCTCCCTTTTGCCTTCATTATAAAATTTAAGTTTCTGGGGCACCTGGGTGGCAGCGGTTAAGCGTCTGCCTTCGGCTCAGGGCATGATCCCGGCATTATGGGATCCAGCCCCACATCAGGTTCCTCCGCTATGAGCCTGCTTCTTCCTCTCCCACTCCCCCTGCTTGTGTTCCCTCTCTCGCTGGCTGTCTCTATCTCTATCGAATAAATAAATAAAATCTTTTAAAAAAAAAAAAGAACTGTTGAATCATTATCTCTATCTCTGTCGAATAAATAAAATCTTTACAAAAAAATAAAATTTAAGTTTCTTAGTGAGCACACGGAGATCTTTCTAATATTTCCAGTATTACTTCATACAATTGACCAAATTTCTTGTTCTATTCTCCTAGTGTACTTACACTGGCTGCTATCTTACCATCCTAGTATGCATATACCCTTATGATATACGGTGGAATATTATTCAGGCTTAAAACAGAATGAAATCTTGCCATCTGCAACAATACGGATGGATCTACAGAATATAATGCTAAATGAAATTAGTCACAGAAAGACAAATACCACATGATTTCACTCATCTGTGAAATTTAAGAAACAACAAATGAAGGAACAAAGACAAAAAGAAACAAAGAAGAAAACAGACTCTTTAATAGGGAGGCCAAACTGCTGGTCACCAGAGGGGAGGTGGGTGGAGCCTGGGTGAAATAGATAATGGGAATAAGGGTAGACTTACCTTGATGAGCACCAAGTACTGTATAGAACTGTTGAGGGGCACCTGGGTGGCACAGCGGTTAGGCGTCTGCCTTCGGCTCAGGGCATGATCCCGGCGTTATGGGATCGAGCCCCGCATCAGGCTCCTCTGCTATGAGCCTGCTTCTTCCTCTCCCACTCCCCCTGCTTGTGTTCCCTCTCTCGCTGGCTGTCTCTATCTCTATCGAATAAATAAATAAAATCTTTAAAAAAAAAAAAGAACTGTTGAATCATTATATTGTACACCTGAAACTAATATAACAGTGTTAATTATACTTCAATAAGGTAAGGGAAAAAAAGAGATAGTATCTCATAGTGATAAAGAATACAGTCTGTAGAGTCAGGGTGCTGGTTTCACATCTCCTGATTCACTTTGCTTCAGTTATTTACTAGCAGTTCCCATAAAAGGCCATGCTTAAAATTATCTGTGGAAATTCTCATAAGCTGATCCTTTTGTCTTTAGTGATTTCTATGCTTGCAGCCTCTCCCCTCCCTATCCATCTTTTGCAGATGGCTTTATGTACATGAATATACAACTACCATAACTGATGGACACAACAATCACGTGAGAAGAGCAGGTAGAAAAGGCTTTTTTCTTTTGCTGAACTGAAGAGACTTTTAGAATAGTCTTGATGATGCAAGAGTAAGAAAGGGTTACTAATAACAATGTGACTATAATGATCATCACAGCTGAGAAAAAGCAATCAGTTCTAGTAAATGTGTGTCTGAGCAAGAAAGTTGCAGGACAGGAGAAATGTCACAAATGAAATGATCAATGGTAGTTGAAGCAGAGAAATCCTGGTTAAGAACCGAAATCATTGGAGGGAAAACGACCAGGAATCCAGTTGCCCAAGAACTGAGTACAATCTGATGACAAATTCTGCTGCTCATGATGGATGTGTAATGCAAAGGTTTGCAGATGGCAATGTAACAATCATAGGACATAGCTGCCAGATGGAAAAATTCTGTAACCCCCAAGAATATGTAAAAAAATAACTGAGCTATACAGCCATTATAGGAAATGGCCTTTTCTCTGGTTACAATGGTGATTAGGAATCTGGGGATGCAAACGCTTGTGAATAAAATTGCCAGGAAAGAGAAATTATGGAGGAAGAAATACATTGGGGTCTTGAGATGAGAATCCAGGAGAGTAAAGGCAATGATGGTTAAGTTTCCTATCATACTCAGCACGTAATTTAGAAGTAGAAATAAGAAAAGTACAATCTGTAACTGAGAATTATCTGTCAGTCCCAGAAGGATAAACTCTATGTGTTTTGTATAGTTCTTCATTTCTCTTTTGTGATTTCAAACAAATTCTAGGAATAAAAAGGTACAATAATAAGAAACTACATGAGTAACTTTATATCCGGGAAATGGTATACGAAAGGATCTGTATTCACATATATGCCCATATATAGGAAGATATTCCATGGGGTTGAAGATATGATCTAGAACCATGCAACAGACAGTATTTTTAAAAAGCACAATAGAAGTCAACTCAGTTTTTAAAAATGACCTGCAAAATCCGTAATAGTTTATTTTTTCACCATTACTTAACAAACTTCTAGCTCAATTGTAACTAATTTCAGATTTGTTCATTTCTTAAATAAATTAGATAAGATATTGATTCCAGATTCAAAAAATAATCCATTCATTTTAATTATCATTTCATCAAAATAAAACATGCCAGTATCATGAATTAAGACCTTCATTAAATTCTGAAATTTTGGATTTCGTATTAAAGTGGCATTTGTTTAGAGCCCCATTATAGCCTCTTGTAACTTTTTTATGATCTACTGATGAAGACAGAAAATGATAAAAGAAAAAGAGTGGAAGAGTGTAACACCACAACAAAATAAATACTAGCTGAATCTAGAAAAAATTGAAACAATATAAAGCAGATATAACCACATTTACAAAAATGCAGTACTGGGTCTGAGCAAGAACATATTAATTGCTACTGAGGAAATAGGACAATCCACTCTTAAGACTGACGTTTCGATGGGTCTTTCATTGTTTAAGAATGAAAATTTAAAGACTATCCTCCCCCCCAAAATAATATCCAAAATAATAAATTGAAAGTATTATAACAGGAAGTTCAGTAATGTGAAAAAACTTTTTTCCTTTAAAAAGGAACAAAATGTTTAGAATACATAATGGAATATTTACCTTTTTCAAAAGGCAATTCAATTTTCATATTACATATAAACTGTATGTCATGGCATAGTTTGAAAAGTAGAAAACCATCCAAATATTTAAAAATAAGTAATTCTTTAAATAATTTTAGTCATTCAGATAATTACAATTTTAAGTCATTTAAAATATTCTAAATGTACTTTAGATACAAAATTGCAAAAAAGTTTATATAAACTGATGCCTTTTTTATAAATGTCTGATTCTGGTACATGAAGGTATGATTTCTGCAAATACATAAAATAAAGTACTTTCAATGAGTTGTTAAATTATAGGGCATTTATATTTTTCATTAAAAATCTAGTCATTCTTAATAATAACCTACCAAAGAAATTATGCAATGAAATATGTTTTCTCTAACTTCTCTAACTTATTATTTTATAAAAGCTAAATAAAAACAATGTGAATTCAGAAACTTATTGGTTATATATTTTAAAGCCATATTTTCAATTAAAATAAAGCTAGTAATGCACTTCATTTTCCTATTAACCTGAGGAATTGTTATCAATTTGCTAAATAAATAAGGTATTTCCAAATAAACATAAGCATGGCAGAGAGAAAAAAATAAACTATATCATACAGTCTATATTTTCTTTCCTTTAAATAAAAAATATTTAAATTACACCCTTTTCTCATTTTGTCAATCATCTTTGCCTGTTCTGAAGTTGTTCTTCTTTTTCTTACTGAATACATAATATTTTTCTTTCTACATGATTTAGTCCCTTACCTCATATACAAATTCATAAACCTCACTAATTATCAACGAGAAGTTTTTCTTGCTCAAAGTGTTAATCAGAATTAGCACTTCCAAAGAGCTGTCTTTCCTATTTTTAAAAAATGTATTAAAACGGCAAAGCCAATTCTCCAAGAAAAAATATCCTCCAACCTTGTTATGTTTGATTGAATTATAGAGGTGTTCAGGCACTCTATCTAGAGAGCACTAGGATAATCCTCTTTCCCTCCACAATTTTGCAGTGCAGTGTCTGGTTTAAAACACTAAAGTATTAGAAATGCAGGTGGAAGTGCATAAATCAAACTTGAAGCTCTTGCATTTGTGAGCAATAAATAATGCTTTACATAAGGAAGAATAATAAAATATTTTTATCATTGTTATTTATTTGTATATAACTTACAAGGTATTTGTAATTTTTCTTAAATTTTTTAAAATTTTTCTTAAATTCTTGAAAGAAAATAACCATGCTCTTTTAAAATATCACTACTATTTTACTTACCTTGAGCAGTTTATGTTGGTATTTTTTTTTCTGTAGATTACGTGAGCAAGGATCAACCATAATGAAAGGCAAACATGCTCACTAGAAAATAGTATTTAATATTTTAGGCAGAATGATTAATGTAAAATCATCTCATGTTAATTCAAAGCAGAGAGATAAAGTGTGACTTTTAATAATGTGATTTTTCTGCACTATCACATATATCTAAACATATGGTAACATCTGTGCCTAAGATAGTAAGGATTTATCATAAACTCCTCTTTTTATTCCATATAATTTATAAAATATGCGTCCAACTAATCCCACCTCACAAACATTTATGAAGATTATCATAGCTGATATGGTTAGCTTGAAATTTGGGAAATATTTATTAGTTTCAAATTATCTAACAGGAATGAATGCATCTCCACAGGAAATCTAAAGGGAGGGTGTCTCTAAGGAGAAATAGGAAAGATGAAAAAACATTCAAAAGAACCTACAAAACACCAGTTGGCCTTGTCTGTATCATTTCTTTTTTTTTATAATAATATTTTTTATTATATTATGTTAGTCACCATATGTACATCTCCGGTTTTCGATGTAAAGTTTGATGATTCATAAAGCTTATTGTTTCAAGCACGATGATAAACAACTGTTACAGTTGTCACATTAAAAATGCTTATTTCAAGACAATCATGTAGACAGTCAGCAGGACAGTCATGCTCTAAACTAGCAGAGTAGTTTGGATCCTACGTAAAGATACTTGCCAAGGTACCAA
Organism: Ursus maritimus; assembly: GCF_017311325.1. Classification (NCBI taxonomy): domain Eukaryota; kingdom Metazoa; phylum Chordata; class Mammalia; order Carnivora; family Ursidae; genus Ursus; species Ursus maritimus. The sequence goes on from NW_024426852.1 coordinate 39,064, forward strand.
CAATATGTGCCAAGATAATTCCTTTTGAGGTTTTGTGGATTTTTTCCGAACATGTGACTCTATCACTGGGAGACCAGCATATGGGTAACTAATTCAAATACTTCTCCTACCTATTTTTTCTGCAAGCAACTGTGTTCAATATTAAGAAAAGACATAGAACTTGTGCATAATATTATGAATTACAAACAGTAAATTTCAGCTGCATGGTTTTACAAAATTTGAGAAATGTATGCAGTTATATGTCTACAAGCACAGTCGAAATTAATATTATCTCAATCCCTTCAAAATATTTCCCCATTCACTTTTTTAGTCAATGCCTATTCCTTATTCACAGCTCTTGAAGAATCCACTGGTCCATTGTCGTTTGGTTTTGTTTATCTTGTATTGTCATAGAAAAGGAATCATATCATATATAGCTTTTGAGTGTCCTTTTTTTCACCTTGTAAAATATGCTTTTGAAATTCATCCATGTGTTTACATATATCATTTGTTTATTCCTTGTTTATGTGGATATATGGATTCACCATTGATGGAAATTATAAAGCTTCAAGTTTCATACTAAATTAGAAGGTCTGTTTTGGGTTATCTTTTGTATATGATAAAAGATATATGCTGTGGTTCAGATTTTGCTTATGAAAGTCCAATTTTTCCAGCACCATTTGCTTAAAAATAATGTGTTGTCATTGAATCTTTTGGGCAACTATTTTAAAAGTTAATAGAGTCTATTCTTGGACTCTCTATTCTGTCCCTGGATCTATATATCTTTTCTTTCTTTTTTTTTAATTTTAATGTTTTTTTATTATATTGTTAGTCACCATACAGTACATCCCTGGTTTCTGATGTAAAGTTCGATGATTCATTAGTTGCGTGTAACAGCCAGTGCACCATGCAATACATGGCCTCCTTACTACGCATCACCAGTCTATCCCATTCTCCCACCCCCCTCCCCTCTGAAGCCCTCAGTTTGTTTCTCAGAGTCCATAGTCTCCCATGCTTCACTCCCCCTTCTGATTACCCCCCTTTCTTTATCCCTTTCTTCCCCTACCAATCTTCCTAGTTCTTATGTTCCATAGATGAGAGAAATCATATGATAATTGTCTTTCTCTGCTTGACTTATTTCACTTAGCATTATCTCCTCCAGTGCTGTCCATGTTGCAGCAAATGCTGAGAACTCGTTCTTTCTGATAGCTGAGTAATATTCCATTGTATATATGGACCACAACTTCTTAATCCAGTCATCTGTTGAAGGGCATCTCGGTTCCTTCCACAATTTAGCTATTGTGGACAATGCTGCTATGACACTGGGGTGCATAAGGCCCTTCTCTTCACTACGTCTGTCTCCTTGTGGTAAATACCCAATATTGCAATGGCTGGGTCATAGGGTAGCTCAATTTTTAACTTTTTAAGGGACCTCCACACTGTTTTCCAGAGTGGCTGTACCAACTTGCATTCCCACCGACAATGTAAGAGGGATCCCCTTTCTCCACATCCTCTCCAGCAATTGTTGTTTCTTGCCTTGTCAATTTTTGCCATTCTAACTGGCGTAAGGTGGTATCTCAAGGTGGGTTTGATTTGAATTTCCCTGATGGCTAATGATTTTGGACATTTTTTCATGTGTCTGTTGGCCATTTGTATGTCACCATTGGAAAAGTGTCTGTTCATATCTTCTGACCATTTTATGATTTTTTTATTTGTTCTCACGTATTGACTTTGAGAAGTTCTTTGTAGACCTTGGATACCAGTCTTTTATCTGCAGCAACATTTGCAAATGTATTCTCCCAATCCGTGGGCTGCCTCTTAGTTTTTTTGACTGTTTCTTGGCTGTGCAGAAGCTTCTTATCTTGATGAAGTCCCACAAATTCATTTTATCTTTTGTTTGTCTTGCCTTTGGAGATGTGTCATGAAAAAGTTTGCTTTGGCCGATGTTGTAGAGGATGCTGCCTATGTTCTCCTCTAGGATTTTGATGGATTCCTGTCTCACATCGAGGTCTTTCATCCATTTGGAGTTTATCTTTGTGTATGGTGTGAGAGAGTGGTCCAGTTTCATTCTTTTGCATGTAGCTGTCCAATTTTCCCAGCACCATTTATTGAAGAGACTGTCTTTTTCCCACCGGATGTTTTCTCCTGCTTTATCAAAGATTAGTAGCCCAAAGAGCCGAGGGTCCATTTCTGGGTTCTCTATTCTGTTCCATTGGTCTATGTGTCTGTTTTTGTGCCAGTACCATGCTGTCTTTGTGATCACAGCTTTGTAGTACAGCTTGAAATCTGGCATTGTGACGCCCCCAGCTTTGTTATTCCTTTTCAACATTTCCTTGGCGATTCAGGGCCTTTTCTGGTTCCATACAAATTGAAGAACTATTTGTTCCAGCTCTTTGAAAAATGTCATCGGTATTTTGATTGGGATAGCATTGAAAGTGCAGATTGCTCTGGGTAGCATGGACATTTTAAGTATGTTAATTCTTCAGATCGATGAGCATGGAATATTTTCCCATCCTTTTGTGTCTTCCTCAATGTCTTTCAAGAGTGATTTATAATTTCTAGAATATAGGTCCTTTACCTCTCTGGTTAAGTTAATTCCAAGGTAACATATGGTTTTTGGTGCTATAGTAAATGGGATGGATTCCCTCTTTTCTCTTTCTTCAGTCTCATTATTGGTGTATAGAAATGCAACTGATTTCTGAGCATTGATTTTGTATCCCGCCACATTACTGAATTGCTCTGTAAGTTCTAATAGTTTGGGAGTGGATTCTTTTGGGTTTTCCATATAGAGTATCATGTCATCTGCGAAGAGAGACAGTTTGACTTCTTCTTCGCTGATTTGGATATCTTTTATCCCTTTTTGTTGTCTGATTGCAGTTGCAAGGAATTCTAGTACTATGTTGAATAATAGTGGCGAGAGTGGGCATCCTTTCTTGTTCTTGATCTTAAGGGAAAGGCTTCCAGCTTCCCCATTGAGAATGATATTTGCTGTAGGCTTTTCATAGATGGTTTTTATGAGATTGAGGAATGTACCTTCTATCCCTACATTCTGAAGGGTTTTAATCAGGAAAGGATGCTGTATTTTGTCAAATGCTTTTTCTGCATCACTTGAGAGGATCGTATGGTTCCTGAGTCTTTTCTTGTTGATATGATGTATCACACTGATCGATATGTGAATGTTGAACCATGCTTGCATCCCAGGTATGAATCCCACTTGGTCATGATAGATAATCCTTTTAATGTACTGTTGGATTCTATTAGCCAGGATCTTTTTGAGGATGTTGGCATCCATATTCATTAGGGAAGTCGTCTGTAATTCTCCTTTTTGATGGAGTCTTTGCCTGGTTTGGGTATCAAGGTAATATTGGCCTTATTAGAACGAGTTTGGTAGCTTTCCTTCTGTTTCTATTTTTTGAAATAGCTTTAGGAGAATAGGTATTATTTCTTCTTTGAATGTTTGCTAGAATTCCCCAGGAAAACCATCCGGGCCTGGAGTTTTGTTATTTGGAATGTTGTTTATCACTGTTTCAATCTCTTCATAATTAATTGGCCTGTTGAAAAAATCAATTTCTTCCTGTTTCAGTCTTGGTAGTTTATGGGTTTCCAGGAAGGCCTCCATCTCTTCCAGATTGCTTAATTTATTGGCATATAGCTGTTGATAAAAGTTTCTAATAATCCTTCCAATTTCATTGGTGTTGGTTGTGACCTCTCCTTTTTCATTCATAATTTTATAATTTGGGTCCCTTCTCTATTCTTTTGGATAAGTCTTGCCAGTGGTCTGCCAATTTTATTGATTCTCTCAAAGAACCACCTTCTAGTTCTGTTGATCTGCTCTACTGTACTCCTGGTTTCTAATTCATTGATTTCTGCTCTAATCTTGGTCAACTGCTTCTTAATGCATGGATTAGGTCTGTCCCTCTGTTGCTGTCCCGGCTTCTTGAGGTGAGAATATAAAAACTGCATTTTAGATTTTTCTCTTCTTTTGAGTGAGGCTTGGATGGCTATGCATTTCCCCTTAGGCCTGCCTTTGCAGTATCCCATAGGTTTTGGACCGTTGTGTTTTCATTCTCATTGGTCTCCATAAATTGTTTAAATTGATTTTTGATTTCCTGGTTTATCGAGTCATTCCTGAGCAGGATGGTTCTTAGTCTCCAAGTGTTTGAGTTTCTTCCAAATTTTTCTTTGTGGTTGAGTTCCAATTTCAAAGCGTTGTGGTCAGAGAATTTGCCGGGAATAATTTCAGTCTTTTGGTATCGGTTGAGACCTGTTTTGTGTCCCAGAACATGGTCTATTCTTGAGAGTGTTCCATGGGTATTAGAATAGAATGAGTATTCTTTGGTTCTGGGGTGTAGTGTTCTATATATATATCTATGAGGTCCAACTCGTCGAGTATGGCATTCAAAGCCTTTGATTCTTTGCTTAGTTTTTGCCAGGGTGTTCTGTCTATTTCTGATAGTGGAGTGTTGAGGTCCCCTACTATTAATGTATTTTTATTTATATGTCTCTTTATTCTGGTTAAGAGTTGGCTTGTGTATCTTGCTGCTCCCCTGTTGGGGGCATATATATTTATAATTGTCATATCCACTTGTTGAATACTTCCCTTAAGAATAATATAGTGCCCTTCTGCATCTCTAACTATAGTCTGTAGTTTAAAATCCAATTTATCTGATATGAGAATTGCTACCCCAGCTTTCTTTTGAGGTCCATTTGCGTGAAAGATGGTACTCCATCCCCTTACTCTCAGTCTGAATGCATCTTTGGGTTTGAAATGAGTCTCTTGTAGACAGCAAATGGATGGGTCATTTCTTTTTATCCAATCTGCAACCCTGTGGCGTTTTATGGGATGGTTCAAACCATTTACATTAAGACTGATTACTGAGAGATATGATTTTAATGTTGCCATGTTGCCAGTAAAGTCTTTGTTTGTATTGGCTGTGACTTTCTGTTCTGTATCACTCTTGGGGCCTTTTTACTTTTATAGAACCCCCCGTAATATCTCCTGTAGGGCTGGTTTCGTGGTTACAAAATTGGTTAGTGACTGGCGATTCTGAAATGTCTTTATTTCTCCATCAATTCTGAATGACAGCCTTGCTGGATAAAGGATCCTTGGCTGCATGTTTTTCTCTGAAAGAGCTTTAAATATGCTCCCCCAACCCTTTCTCTCATTCCAGGTCTGTGTAGACAGGTCTGACGTAATTCTGATGCTTTTGCCTTGGTACGTGAGAAATTTCTTTGCCCTGGCCGCTTTCAATACTGTATCCTTGCATCTAATATTTGCGAATTGCACTATGACGTGACGTGGCGTAGGTTTGTCGTGGTTGAGCTTGGGAGGGGTCCTCTCTGCCTCTTGGACACGAATGTTTGTTTCCCTTGCTAGATTAGGGAAGTTTTCAGCTACAATTTGTTCAAATATCTCTTCTAGACCTCTGTTTTTCTCCACCCCCTCAGGGATGCCGATGATTCTGACATTGGAACGTTTCATTGAGTCAGTAATCTCCCGTAACCTACATTCTCAGAGCCTCTAGCTTTGACTGCATTTGGCTCATACAATTTTTAATTTCTGCCAGATTTGCTCTCATTTCCACCCTTAGAGATTCTATATTCTCATTAACATTTTCATTAATACTTTTGTCAAGTCTACACATCATCCGACCATTGTTATTCTGAATACCATTTCTGATAATTTGGTTATATCCATATCCATTAGCTCTGTGGCAGAGGCCACAGACTCATTGTCTTTTCTTTGCTGGGGGGGACTTCTCCTTCTCGTTATTCTGATGAGGAGAGGTTGCGGGGCTCCCCAGAGCCAAAATTATTGACTGGGGCCCAGGCCGTGTGCCCTTGTTTTATAGGGATCTTAGGGATGTGGGCTTCTTGATTTTTCAGCCTGCCTTCTAGGGGAGGGGCCTGCCGCACTGATACTCAGGCAAACCTGTTTGGGTAGAGTCTCCATGTCCACTGCGAGGGGGGATGGGGATGGGCACCCTGTGAGCAGGTGTTTCCGGGCTTTTGTTCTCTGGCGGCTTTCCCTGGCGGTTTGCTGTGCCTCTTCTGATAGAGCAGCAGTGGCCGAATCTCAGCCTCTGTCTCAGAACAGAGGGATCGCGGACCATTCTCCACTGATGTTCTGGCCACTTTAACTCTGTTTCTGTTGATGCTGCTCAACCCTGCAGCGTCCTGGGATGTACGCCCCATGCCAGGCATCCCAGCCCCCTGGTGCGTCTCTGTCCTTTGTGTTTCTCACACTGCCAGCTGCCAGCCGTCAGCTGCCCCTGCGCACTCCCAGAGTACCGGTCTCAGTCTGGTTCCAGTGAGCACACCGGAGCTCTGTTTCAGTCTGGTGGAGCGTGTTCCCTGGCTCACGGTCCCAGTCTGCTCTCTCGCGGGTGCCAGTCTGTCAGTCCGACCGCTTCCTATGCAGGTGGCTACCTCTTCCCAGTGCCCGAACGCTGCGGCTCCCTCCCCCTTCCATTTATCTTCCAATATCTGTGCGCAGTTTCACGCATCCCCGCTTCATACCTCAATACTCAGCGCTGGAGATGTTCATTTGTAGAAATCCAGATGTATCTTCCTGCATCTCAGGCTGATTCCGTGGATGTTCAGGCTGGTCTTGACTCAGGGGATCGGCTGAAAAGGTCCCCTACTCCTCCGCCATCTTAACTCCTCCAAGTCCTATACTTCTTTTCTTTTACCAATACCATATTCTTTTAATTAATCTACCATATAACGAATAATGGCTTAATAATTTTATTATATAAAAATTTATAACAAAATAAAATTATTTTGACTCTTTTGGGTTTTTTATCTTTCCATAGAAATTTTAGATTAGGCTTGTAATATCAACAACAACAACCACAAAAACTTTTATTTTAAGCTTGACCTAAAGAACTTTGAATTCCCATTCTTAGAAAATAAAAGGCTAAACAAAGTGTAAATTGATAACTTGTCTTTGACCTTTCTGAGAACTGAGGTCATAGGGTAAACTGCCACCTTGCAAATGGAAGAGAGGAACAAATTCAGAGTCATGGGTGAGATCTGCTTATATCGAATATAACTGCTAGAGCCTTAAAATGGTAGGAATACTTAAATGGTATTGACAAATTGCTGAGAGTGAGTGTGGACTAGAATTAGAGAGAGAATTCAGAATGACCTCACACTTTCATGGAGGTTACCTCCAGGGGTTCTTGTGAAAAACAAAGAAAATCCCTTCCTGCTAAAGGAAAAGTAACCATTTTAAAACACACCAAAATTGTTCTCCATTACAAAGACCTATTTTTTCAGTGAATTTTACTATGTCATTACCCCAGCTGGGCAAAGAACAATCCAATCCTCTCTAAACTTTATGTCTCAACTCAAAGGTGGGTGTTTGGGACAATTATACCCCTAGAGAAATGGTTGTGAAAATCACATCTTAGAGACACGAGGTTAAAATACTGAAGTGTAATCATAAGATTTCAAACAATACCCTTTTCCCACAACTACCACCACACAATATACAATATAACAGTGGAATACAGCTGTAGAGCTCTTCTCTCTCTTGGAAAGAATACTTACAGAGGGGGAGATAAAAGCAAAGACACTAAAAGATCTGAACACATCTTCAACCTACAGGTTCACCCACATCAAATATTAAACACATACCAGCAAAATTATCCGAGCAAGATTATCCTAAATCTCCATACTAATGACCTATTTACATCCGTTTATATTTCAACAACAACAACAAAAACACAATGCATAGTAATGGATGACCCCACTTTCCTTGTGATTGTACTGGATGATGACTTGGGGATGCCCTTATCTCTTGACAAGTCTTTCCCCATTGCCAGGGATTCCTTGTTAAGATATTAAGGCTAGACCTCAAACAAAAATGGCTTCTTAATGGTTTCATCCTGCATAATCATATTTATCCTAGAAGCCACCTCTATGGATGTACAATTAGAAGGAGAGGTGTTAACCAGCATTCAAGAGCCCTCCTGGTAAAAGGACCCTCAAAACTCACTATGGGACTGTGGCTTACTTTAGTGACTTCAAGTCAGGTCCAAGACCAAAAGCCACCAATGGATGATAGGAAGCCAACTTATTAAATACCAGGCTATGCTTATAGATATGCCTACAGTAATACTTGAGACCTGTCAGACTTTAAACCCAGCTACCCTTAAGTACATGGTCAAAGCCTAAGTGACACTCGAAATAGCATTTCTCTATTAAATACTGAAGTAATACAAATACGTGAAGCAGTTTTACAAAACAGAATGACAATAGATGTTTTTAACTGCTACACAAGGTGGAAGTTGTGCTATCACAAAAACAGAGCGCTGCGTATACATCCAGATAATCACAAAATATTTCTGGGTTACTGACATGAATACTTAAATTCGCTCTTTAAATGATCCCTCTCTTTCCTTTAATGATTGACTAAACTCCTGGACTGCAAAAGGATTTTTTGTCAACTACCAAAGGACTCTTAATTTGGGTTTCTTTTTCATTTTGTTATACTAATCATGTCTTGCTGTTTTCTCCCATGTCTCTCCACCTGGTGTCGAGACTCCTTCACTGCCGTAACTTCAAGCCAACAGATGATCCTTTCCACTTGGGAAGATCTACACATGCAGTCTCCCTTGGATTCAGCTGCCTCTGCCTTTTGTAACTCCTGTATCTATATAAGCCCCAACTGACCAATGTTGACCCATAGGTAGGGACATCTCTACGCGCCTATTCAGCAGGAAGAAGTTACAGAAGACGAGACCTTCCAGCAACCTTAAAGATTTAAGGGTCAAAATTGTTCAGGGGGGAATGATGTGGGAAACAAAGGCAGAAGAAAAATTATTACATTTCCTTACTACCTACAGCCCATTGACAAGTCCTGGAGACAGGCAGAGTGACATTCCTCTAGGGACTCAACTGCCTCGATGTTAATACTTTGCTAAGGGCAGAAGGCAATCCTAGCCTGATGCCCCCCCGCCCCCCCAAGGATCCTGTAAGTCTACTTTAACATGAAAAATTCCTTTGGAAACTTCCTTTATCTCTAACCTCCCCCCCCCAAGATATGTGTTGGCAATCATCCCCCAAGCATATGGCCCACTGATATACATCTGAAGGGCCTCATGACTAAGGTTTTATTAGATGGTAATAAATGACCTTTCCCCACCAATAGGTAGCCCCCTCAAGGTCCTGGAAACCTTGATTCCAAAATTCCTTAGAACTTTATGCTCTACCTAACCCCCTCCCAAATTATGGATATATAATGGGCCACTCCTCATGTCCCTGGTGCAGCTCTTTCTGCCCACAGGTCCTGTCCCCATGCTTTAATAAACTACCTTTATGCACCAAAGACATCTCAAGAATTCTTTCTTGGTCATTGACTCCGGACTCCACCTCACCTCACCTCACCGATATCCCACAACCTCATCACATTGCAAAGGAAAAAAAATAAAACAAACAAAAACACCCTACCATCTGAAGAGACAAAGCAAGCTACAGAATCAGAACAAATATAACATAGATGCTAAAGGTATCTATCAAGGAACTGAAAACAACTATGATTAATATGGTAAGGGCTCTAAAAGAAAAAGTAGAAAGCATGCAGTGACAGATGACAAAATTAAGTGCAAAAATGAAAACTGTAAGATAGAATCAAAGGAAATGCTAGAAAAAAAAAACTATAACTAAAATGAAGAATGCCTTTGATAGGCATATTCGTAGATTGAAGAAAGCAGAGGAAAGAACCAGTGATTCCTGAAGACAGCTCAATAGAAACCTACCAAACTGAATGCAAGAGAAAAAAGAAAAAAATTTACAGCACAGCATCCGAGAATATGGGACAAACCCAAACTTGTAACATAGGCATCATTGGAATACCAGAAAGAGAAGAGAGAGATGAGAAAAAGAAATATATGAAGAAATAGTGGCTGTAGAACATTCCAAAATTAGTGACAGAAACTAAAACACAGACACAGGAAAATTAGAGAATACCTAACAGGATAAACACACACACAGACACACACACACACACACACACACACACACACACACACACATTCAACTATCCATATAATATTCAAATGCAGAAAACAGAAAGAAAATCTTTAAATGAAAGACAGAAGAAAAATATAGCTTATCTAGAGAAGAACAAGGGTGAAATTACAACACACTTTTAATCAGAAAATATGCAAGCAAGAGGGGAATAGAGTGAAATATTTCAAGTGTTTAAAGAGAAAAACCACTAACCCACACACAGTTAAATTATACTTCAAAAGTGAAGGAGAAATAAAAACTTTGTCAAACAAACTAAATGAATTCATTATCAGCAGACCGACCTACAAGAAAGTTTTCAAAAGTTCTTCAGGCAGAAGAAAATTATACATATCAGAAACCTTATTCTACCTATACAAAGAAAAGATGAACACTGAAGAAGAAATAATTGAAGGTAAAATACAATACACTTACCGTAAAGATAAATTAATGAAGACAGCATGGTATTGAATATAGAATATACATAAAGATCAATGAAACAGAATAGAAATTCCACAAGTAGAACAACACATAGTTGATCTTTGACAAAGGAGCAAAGGCAATTAAACTGAGAAAATCTTTTCCACAAATGTAGAATTGGACATCCATATAAAAAATAAATCTAGACACAGACCTTTCACAAAAATTAACTCAAAATGGATCATAGACCTACTATAAAACGTCAACAATAAGCAAATGGAGGTTGGTTGGTGGAGCCGGGATTCTCACTTTTGGAGTGGGAGGTTACAGAGAAGAAAGGGAGGAAAGTTACATATAGTAATACTTATGTATTTATATACAAGTTATTAGGATCACATTCCTCTTAGAGATTCTAGAAGCAATGACACCATGGTAGCAATGAACACACCTAGAGCCCGGACCTTGGTTTCTAATACCATTCTCCAATAAAAGTAACCAGGTATTACTGCAGGAATGTCTGATTAGAGGGCCCTGGTAAGGAATATATAAGATGATCCTGAAGCATCTTATAGTAGCAGAAAATAAGGAAGTGATTTTTAAAAAACACACTATGATGGTTGGATGTCAAATGGAAGAGTAGCCAACTGAAAAGCCTCCCAATGGCCAAAGCTAGAAAAATTAAGCAACAAAATAAATTAATATTGGATATAAGTCAGAAGTATAAAATAAATATCCATGAATCCATACTGATGTAAATAATTGAGTAAATTAATAAATGGGGAAGAACACACAAATTTCCCATGTAAAGGAATCCCAAATAATTTATACAGATACTCCATCTTCTAGGTAGAGCATAATTCCCACTCATTCAGTGTCAGCTGCTCATAGTGACTTCCTTCCGCAGGGTCCAATGTGGAAAGTGCAGGATGGGAGGACAGCAAATTTGTGGAGAACCCTAACAAGTAGTGCTTCAGTCAGGTGATCAAAGTTCACATGAACAATAATAAATTATTCTGATAGCAAAAACTCAAGATATGATTGTGATGAAAATGGCAAATTTAACCACCATGGGCTTCTTTCCCAAAACACATAACCCTAATTTAATCCTAGAGTAACAGTATATAAATCCCCATTGAGGTCTATTATACAAACTAGTTGCTCAGAGTTCTCAAAACTCTCAAGATCATCAAAATTCTGAGAGAGTGCCCCATCTAAAGAAGCCTACGGAGATGATAAATGTACTGTAGTATCCTGGAAGAGATCCAGGAACAGAAAAAAGAAACATTAGGTAAAAATCAAGGAAATCTGAATAAAGTAGGTTCTTTATAGCTAATAATAATGTATCAATCTAACAACATATCAATAAGTGTGTCAGTTCATTAACTGCAATGAATCTACCATATTAACATGTTAATAATAGGAGAAACTGTATTGGGGACATATAGTAACTCTACCTTCACATTTTTTCCATAGTTCTCAAACTGTCTTAAATAAAAAATTTATTCAAAAAAGAACCTTGATGATATCTTGATTGGAATTTTGTTGAATCTATCAATACATTTAAAATACATTTATATATTGATACCTTAAAAATATTGATCCTTCTAAAACATGAGGATTTCTTAACTTTCTCTTTAGTCATATGCTGATTTTTTTAATTCTCCATCACAAAGAATTGGTTTACTTATTTTTTTATTGAAGCATAATTAACACATATGTTATATTAGTTTCAGGTATACAACATATTGATCCAACAATTCTATACATTACTCAATGTTCACCGCAGTAAGTACTGTACTATATATTATTACAATATTATTGACTATATTCCCTATGCTTTCACCTCCATGACTTATTTATTTTATAACTGGAAATTTCTGCCTCTTAATCTCCTTTATCTCTTTCACCCATCCCCCCACCCATTTCCCCCCTCTGGCAACCACTAGTTTGTTCCCTGTAGTTAAAAGTCTGGTTTTTTTATTTATTTGTTTATTCCTTTGTTTTGTGTTTTAGATTGCACGTATAAGTGGTATGTGACTTTCTCTGATTTATTTCACTTAGCATTAAACCCTCTAGGTCCATCTATGTTGTTGCAGATGTCAAGATCTCATTTTTTTTCTTTCCTTCTTTTTCTTGGCTGAGTAGCATTCCATTGTATATATATCACATCTTCTTTATTCATTCATCTATCAATGCACACCGGGTTGCTTTCATGTCTTAGCTATTGTGAATAATGCTGCAGTAAGTGTAGAGGTGCATATATCTTTCTGAATTAGTGTTTTCGTTTTCTTTGGGTAAACACCCAGTAGTTAGATTACTGAACCATATGGTATTTTTATTTTTAATTCTTTGAGGAACCTCCATGCTTTTTTCCACAGTGGCTGTCACAATTTACATCCCCACCAAAGGGCATGAGAGGGTTCCATTTTCCTCCACATTCTTAGCAACACATGATTGTTTCTTGCCTTGTTGATTCTAGCCATTCTGACAGTTGTAAGGTGATATCTCATTGTGGTTTTGATTTGTATTTTCCTGATGATTAATGATGTTAAGTACATTTTCACATGTCTGTTGGCCATCTGTACATCCTCTTTGGGAAAATCACCTATTCAGATTCTCTGCCCAGTTTTTATTTGGATTATTTGGTTTATTTGATGTTGAGTTGTATCATTTCTTTATATATTTGGATATTAACTCCAAATTGATGTACCATTTGTAAATATCTTCTCCCATTCAGTAGGTTACCTTTTCATTTTGTTAATGGTTTCCTTCATTGTGCAAAAAGTTTTTTATTTTGGTATAGTCCCAATAGGTTGTTTATTTGTTTATTATCAATATATTTTTATTAACAAACTATTTGAATAGCACATTTTATCATGTTTGGCTTTCTTCTTGCTGTTTTCTGGTTCTTCACAAGTTTACATATTTGGATTATAGTGCCTCGCAGACATTTATCTCAGGTAAAAATAATATAACATTGACAAATGAAAATTCTAAGACTGCTTTTTCCTCCTTATTCTCTGCATTTATACACCTCTCTGACATTTAATTTTTTTAAATCATTTCCCAAAGGCTACTTAATTAAAATTATTCAAGTAAACTTTAAAATATACTCCTCAGGAACATCTCTCTCAGAGACAATTTAATTGTTTCCCTGTTAAGATCTCCTGTGACTATTTTGAGGGGAGAGAAAAAACAGATAAAACCAGTCTGTTTTGGTAACAATAGTTAGAAAACCACTTTTCCCACTGGAAGGTAAGAAAAAGGGTTTTTTGTTTTGTTTTTGTTTTTTGTAAATTACAACCCATCTTTATTTAGAAGTTACTGGGAGCCAGGTAAGAATGTTATATATATGAGATCTTCCTACATCTATGGTTGAGATATTGTTATTTTCATGGAAATTTTTGGAAAATAAGGATACTAAATGGCTGTGCTGGATATGTGCAACGGGATAGTTCCTTCCATTTCAAGGATTTTCTTTCTCACAAATTTTTATTCATTCCTATGCAGCTCACCTCTTTCCTGTACCTGTTCTTTTTTTTTTCTTAAATTTATTATTATATATTTGGTCACCATTCAACATCATTACGCTTTTGATGTTTGTCCCATGAGTCATTGTTTGCTATAACACCCAGTGCTCCCAATACGTGCACCTGTTTTCTGATTCTCACTCATGGTTGAGCCTCTCCTTCTTTTGAACTAAGAGTTTCATGAGTTAACCAGCAAAATATACAACTTTGTCCCTCTATTTGCCTATTTCACACATAACTAGTGCCTCAATCTCACATTTTTCTCTTTCTCTTACTTTGTATTTATTTTGAGAGTCTTACCACATTCAGGAAACTATAGTCTCTAGTCTGCCGTGTTACCAGGTAGAAATTTAGGGCAGAGGTCCATTTGCTGCTGGCCTACCTCTCCACACTCTCAGCTTTACTCTCTACAAAGGAGTTATGCCAGAGATACTGCTGCCCAATGAAAAATTTTTGCAAGACCATTTGAGTCTCAGCCTTTCATACTAAACGTGGATTGACGTACATGGAACAGTCCATAAACCTGTTTCCACTGTGACAGAACCTCTTGAATACTTTGCTGCCACCTTCTACCAGCAACTGGGGCTGTGTCAACTTTCTATCAGGTCTCCCAACTTCAGAGATGAGCTTTCCTCCTTATTCTTCAGTGTGTTTCATCTTTCTCTAACTGCACGAGGATCATCCTGCCAAATTCTACCTACACTCGACATATGTTCTTGCATAATGAAATTAAAGGAGAAACAAATTGTGAAGTCTATAAAATGTCCCAAAAGTAAAAGTAAAGCCTCAAAACACTGACACTCAATTAAAGTAAGGCAACAGAACATTTGGATTTGAGAAGTCAAATTGTTACTATAGAGTATATATAACTGTAAGTATATTTTCACTTCTTACCTCTTGTTTTCCATTTCTAATCAATTGTAACTTAAATCACTTAAATTTGTCTTTTGATATCTTCTAAAAAGTAAAAGATTATTATTTAATCAGAAAGGAAAAGTTTTAATTCTTAGTTTGTTTAAGATAATATAAATTTCAGATTTTTAACCCTGATTCTTTTTTAAGTTATTAATTCTCTGATTTAGGCAGAGACTGGCATGAAACATCTTGAAAATTGCTTTAGAAAGTATTTTAAAAGAAATTTCAAGTGTTTTATTTTAAGAAAACTCATTAGAACATGTGGTCATTAATAAAATATTTTAATAGAAATAAAATATTTTATAGTTTTCTTACACATATGAAATTTTAAAAGAAAATTAAAAAATGATAAGCATATTTTTCATATACAGATGTGTTTATTAGATCTATCAAGTGACTCACTCAATGTTACATGGCTAGGGTCTATAAGGAAATACTGGGTATAAGTTTCTTTGTCCTGGCTCATATATATTTTCAGAATTTAGTACAATTTGGTGGCTAATTTATTGGTCCATTTTATGTCTTATATATTTCTTAAGCCAGCAGAAGTGATAAAAAAATAATCCTGGACTCACAAAAATTATTGTTTCTTGTTTGCATTTACAGACCTGGAAGAAGTCAGCAATAAGAAATGAAAAATCAAACATCTGTGAAAGAGTTCATTCTTCTGAGATTAACAGATGACCCAGAGCTAAATATTTTGATTTTTCTATTTCTATTTTTCACTTATATACTAAGTATAACTGGAAACCTGACAATTATTACCCTCACTCTGATAGATCCTCACCTTAAAACTCCCATGTATTTCTTCCTTAGGAATTTCTCTTTTCTAGAAATCTCATTCACAACAGTTTGTATTCCTAGATTTCTGGTCAGCATTATAACAGGAGATATGACCATTTCCTATAAATCTTGCATGGCACAGGTGTTTTTCTTCATACTCCTTGGTTCAACAGAATTTTTTCTTTTGACTGCTATGTCTTATGATCGGTACGTAGCTATCTGTAAGCCATTGCATTACACAACAATAATGAACAGCAGAGTCTGCAACCAGCTTGTAATTAGCTCTTGGCTGGCTGGATTTCTCATTATTTTTCCACCTGTGATCATGGGACTTCAACTGGATTTCTGTGACTCCAACATCATTGATCACTTCACATGTGACTCTTCTCCTATGCTATTGATCTCCTGCACAGACACAGCATTCCTAGAACTCATGGGATTCTTCCTGGCAGTATTCACGCTCATGGTAACCTTAGTATTAGTGGTTCTTTCCTATGTATTCATCCTTAAAACAATTCTGAGAATCCCCTCTGCTGAGCAAAGGAAAAAGGCCTTTTCCACTTGTTCCTCACACATGATTGTTGTCTCTATTTCTTATGGAAGTTGCATTTTCATGTATGTCAAAACTTCAGCAAAAGAAGGAGTGGCTTTGACCAAGGGTATAGCTGTGCTCAATACCTCTGTTGCCCCAATGCTAAATCCTTTTATTTACTCCCTAAGGAACCAGCAGGTAAAGCAGTCCTTTAAGAACTTAGCCAACAGATGCTTCTCAAATAAATTGTAATCATAAAGAAATACATTACCTCAATTTTAAATGGAACCTATGTCTAACACAATGTTAACATTGTTATATTTCTCCAACCACTATGATATTCAACTTCCTTTCCTTCAGCTCTTATTCTCCATTTATTCTATTTTGGCCTCACTCAGTTCAACTTTCTTTTTACATTTACGTGCTCTGAAAATTTTCTAAGTGTGAGTGATTTGATGTCACGTAAGTGAGGATAACACTTAACAAGAATGCCAGAATTTAGTTTTAACAATCATTGAAAGAATTTTCTCTTTGCACACTAATCAAAGTCTAGATAAAATTCTAAGTAATTCTAAAAAGTTATTTCTCCCAGTGCACGAGCATTGAGTATTAATGTAATTTCATCTGTGAGGTAAAGTCTCCTACCTCTAGTGTGCTTTTATTTGTCCTTGTATCTCCTAGGGTTTTTATATTAAAAATGTTGATCTGTGCTATTTGGGACATAGGCGTTATATCTTCATGGTGAATTTTATCCTTTAATATTATAACATATCTTGTTTAATGTCTTTTCCGGACTAAATTCCAAATTTACTACAAGTATGGCATTGCCATTTCTGTAAAATCCCTATATTTTCACCACAAGCATTTTGAGTGAACTACACTGATGATTATTCCACAGCCCATTACTTTCTTTTAATTTGCTGATGCTGAGCTGGAGCTTATCTGACACTCCCTTGGAAAGAACCTGGTTTCCTGTGATCCAATTTCCTTCTTTTATTTTTTATTTTTTTGGAAATTAAAACCATGTGTTTTCTATCTCCCAGGTAGTTCTCAAAATTTCTGGCACACTGATGGCACCCTATAATGTTTTCTAGTATTCGTATGGTTTCATTATCTTAAAAATGGAAAATACATCTTTCAGAATTTTTATGGACATTGGAGGGTGTGGATTTAAGCATGTTTGCACTATCTAAAACTTGACATAAATCTTTCTTATAAGAAGTTCTTAATTATTGCTCTACGGTTACAAGAATAAAACTTAATATAGTATTTGTCCACTTGCTTCTTTCCTGTCCTCTCCCACAAGCAATGCATGAAATCATTTAACTTACCATCAGAACATTTTTCCTTAATATTTATTTGAATTCTCAGTGCTTTGGTTCTCTTTTCTCACTGTAAAAAGTTCTTCTGATAAGTGTTTACAGAAACAGGGTAACACATAATCAAAAACAGGTGAAAATTAAATTCTGAGAGCATGAATGTCTAAAACATCTGTGATATTTCCAACTGTGTCTCAGCAAAAATATTTACTATATCTGCTTGTAAAAAGTGTTTCACTCAATTTGATATTAACTTTTTAAAATAATTTTTATTTTTTATATTAGTCACCATACAGTACATCCCCAGTTTTTGATGCAATGTTCCATGATTCATTATTTGCATATAACACCCAGTGCACCATGCAATATGTGCCCTCCTTACTACCCATCACCAGCCTATCCCAATCCCCCCCCCATCCCTCTGAAGCCCTCAGTTTGTAGGGTCCACAGTTAGAACTGGGAAGTACAGTGGACTCTCTTCTTAGGCATCATAGATGTGAATTTTCCACCTACTCCAGAATTATGTTCTTATTTCTTTCTTTGCTTTACAAAGCTTTTCATTTTTCCAGTTGTTGCTTTGGAGATTCTATGTAAATGTAAATACGTGCTTTGCATCTATTGATGCAGGTACGACTCAGACAGTGTGGTGTTCAATAAAGTCCTGATGCTTCAATGCATACAGGCAGAGAGAACTAGTGTGCTAGCTAGTGTTTAAAACCAATGATCAGAAAACAATACACAGACATAAATGTTACTAATATAATTTACAAATAATAATAAAACATTCAATAAACTTAATTGGAAATTCTATGTGCAAAACTGATTTTCACAGAATGATTTCATTTATTTTTACCAAACTCATCTCCATAACTAATCTGTTTGCATATCAACCACAATTTAACAAATGCAGTTAAATTTAACAATGCAGCACTCAAATGCACAATTATAGTCAGAAGTTTCAGTACACTCAATAATTAATATAGAAGGTTGAAAAAAAAAACAATAAAGATGTGGAAGAGTTGAACAATCTTATCAACCAAATTGACCTTATTGAGATTTTCAGAACATTCCATCCAACATCGACAGAATACTTACTCTTTCCAGTATTACACAAAACATTATCATAATAGATCATAACCTGAGTGACTAAAGAGTCTCAATAAGTTCACAAC
Organism: Ursus maritimus; assembly: GCF_017311325.1. Lineage (NCBI taxonomy): Eukaryota > Metazoa > Chordata > Mammalia > Carnivora > Ursidae > Ursus > Ursus maritimus. Next base: position 57,728 of record NW_024426852.1, read on the forward strand.
ATTCAAGTCATGCCTAGTATGTTACTGAACACTATGTAATAAACTTACAAATCATTATGGAAAGATATCTGGAAAAATCCACTAATATTTGCAAACTAAGATATATATAATCCCTGGGTTGAAGGAAATCAAAGAAAAATTAAAATGCCATGTGAACAAAATAAACATAAAATTACAACATAACAAAATTTGTGGGATGCAGCTAAAGAAACATAAGACTCTAAAATTAGGAAAGAAAAAAATCCTCAGATCAATGACCTCAGCTTCCACCTCAATCAGCTATCAACATAGTAAAGCAAATTTAACTCAGAGTAACCAGATGAAAGGGAGTAATAAAGACCAATGTGGAAATCAGTGAAATAGAAAACAGAAAAATAAGAAAATATCAATAAAACCAAATCTGATTTCTTGAAAATATCATCAAAATTGATAAATTTTTAGCCAGATTGATGAGAAAAATACAGAGTAGATACAAATTACCATTATCAGAGAAGACCAAGTCTTATCACTGATATTCTACAGTTACTGAGCAAATAATATGGAGGTTTTTGAACAACTTTATGTCAATTAATTAAAAAACATAAAGAAATGGAAAAACAACAAAATTCTGTTCAAGAAAAAAACAATAAATCCCATTCAAGAAAGAAAATTGATGACAGGTCTATATCTAGTGTAGAAATTGAACTTATAATTAAGAAATATCTCACAAAGTAAATTCCACATTCACCAGTGGTTGCTACAAAATATTTAAGGAAGCAATACTAATAATTGTACACAACTGTCCCAGAATATATTGCAGTAGGGAATACTATCCAACTTATCCTATGAGAATAGAATTATCCAGAGAGCAAAATCAGGAAATAGATATTATTAGGAAAATATGGTAACAAATTTCACTTGTGAACAAGCTGCAAATATTTAAAATAATGGCAAATAAATCTAGAAATATGTAAAAAGTTTAATTAATTTTGATCAAGTGAAGTTTTTCTTAATAGTTGCAGAAAAATGTCCAAAAAGCATATCAAATAAAAACTCTCAGAATGCACTTGTGGGGGCGCCTGGGTGGCACAGCAGTTAAGCGTCTGCCTTCGGCTCAGGGCGTGATCCTGGCGTTATGGGATCGAGCCCCACATCAGGCTCCTCTGCTGGGAGCCTGCTTCTTCCTCTCCCACTCCCCCTGCTTGTGTTCCCTCTCTCGTGGGCTGTCTCTATCTCTGTCAAATAAATAAATAAAATCTTTAAAAAAAAAAAAGAATGCACTTGTGATGAGCACTGGGTGTTGTATGTAAGTGTTGGATCACCAAATTGTACACCTGAAACTAATATTACACTGTAAAAGAAACAAAAACAAAAAACACTCAATGAATTGATCTAATAAGTGGCAAATATCAAAAAGGACATCCAAAATATACTTAAAAAAAAAGAAAAAGAAAGAAAAAAAAATAATTAAACTACAGCTAACGTCTTAATTCATTGTGGAAGTCTGAACAATCTGATGCTAAGAAAAAGAATAAGGCCAGGACGGTCACTCTTGATACATCTATTTAATATTATACATTAGATTCTGGGGCACCTGGGTGGCTCAATTGGTTGAATGTCAGACTCTTGGTTTTGGCTCAGGTCATGATCTCAAGGTCATGAGATCAAGCCTTGCATCAGGCTCCACACTCAGCGGGGAGTCTCCCTGAGATTATCTGACTCCCTCTCCCTCTGCCCCTCCACCCCATGCTGTCTCTCTAAAATAAGTAAGTAAGAAAGTAAGTAAGTAAGTAAATCTTTAAAAAATATGTATTATATGGTAGATTCTAATTTATATAATGAAGTTTTAAAAAGGGAAAAAGCATTCAGACTAACAGGAAGAAGCAAAACAGATTTTATTTATGCAGACAACATAAGCACCTTTATAGAAAATCCTATTGACTTCCTGTTTCAGCTCCATCTTTTAGAGTTTGAAAGTCATCACTTCTGCCTTATAAAGGTCAATAACCTTACTTGAACCCATGGTAGAAGTGAAGTTGCAGAGCAATGGCACCCTGAAATCTAGAGACACAGGAAAATCCAGAGTCCCAGTTGATATCTAATTTCACAGAGCATAAGTCACAGGAACCATATGTAGGTAGGAACACTAATAATAGTAATTTTGGCAAATTCCTGGGCACTGAGTGGTTCCTCAAGTTGAAGAACCAGGAAAGATCTCTTGACTCAGGCAAAGATATGGAAGAGTAACTATTCTGAAAAAAATCCCAGGATTCTTCACACAAAGGCCGACACTCCAAGGGAAAAGATTTTGTGAGAAACACTTATGAAGGCTTAGGAACACAGGCTCACTAAAGACTGAGATTTAATCATAAGATTATAGAATGCTATCCCTCTGCCACAATTTACAACCATACCAACATATATCAAAGTATCTCCACCAATATACTTGATAATTTCAAAGGGGAACTTTATGATGGAGAGACCGGGAAGATACCCATTAACCAAGTTAACAAAGTTAACATCAGTAATAAGATGTAGATATCATATACTCCCTGATACAATACACTGAAAAGGGCATACTATCTCTATGGCATTCTCCACAAAATGTATAACCTTGATATAATCAGGAGAAAACAGCAGACAAACAAAATTGGGAACCTTTCTATAAAATAGAGTACTGATCAGTACTCTTCAAATATATTAAGGTCATGAAAAACAAGGAAAGACAGGAAATTTCACACACTGGAGAAAACTAAGGAACGTGATCTCTAATACTATGAAGATTCAGGATTTGATCCTCAGCAAGTAAAGAACATGGACAGAAAAACTGATGAGAATCCAAATAAAATCTGTCCTTCAATTATTTGTATTGTACCAAAGCTAATTTCTTAGTTTTGATAATATTCCATGGTTGCATAAGACACTGCACTTAGAGGAAGCTGAGCAAAATATAGAAACAAATTCTGTACTATTTTTGCAAGTTTTCTAAATCTGAAATTATTGCAAAATGAAGCTCTTTTTAAAATCCTGTATTTAATCCTATCTTCCTAAATGCAAGAAACCACTCTACTAGCCATGTACAACCTCATAAAATGGTACATGCTATGGCTACACCATCACCCTCTTATTCAGACATGTCTTTGAATTCCTTATTGATGAAAAAAAAGAATTTAAATTACATAGACATCATAGTTACTTTATTTCCAACCAGCTCACAGATTTTAAGATCATTTTGAAGGGCACTGTTCAATAATTCTCTATCTTATAGAGTCAAGTATAATTATATCAAGTTAGCCCCTGAGGAATATTTCTATTGTGGAGCCAACAGTGAAACTGTCTCACACATAGCTTAAAGAATCAGTTTTCAGGTAGCTGAGGCAGGCTTCAAAACCACATTGTGTTAGCTACTAAACTATTCTGCCTTTTGGGGTTATAATTACTTTTAATATATACTAGCCCAGAGAAGTCAGATTATAGAAAAAAATCTATAAATACTCCATGACATATACTCTTTTTTTAGTTCTTCCATAAATCTAGAATAATGGTTTCTTAAGGATACAAAAGTACTAATTCAAAGAGATACGTGCCCCTCAATGTTTACTGCAGCATTATCAACAATAGCCAAATTATGGAGAGAGCCAAGATGTCCACCAACTGATGAATGGATAAAGAGTGGTATAGATATACAATGGAATATTCCTCAGCCATCAAAAAGAATGAAATCTTGCCATTTGCAATGATGTGGATTGAGCTAGGGAGTATTATGCTATGCAAAATAACTTGGAGAAAGACATCATATGATTTCACTCATATGTGGAATTTAAGAAACAAAACAAACATGTTGAGGAGAGAAAGAGAGGCAAATCAAGAAACAGACTATAGAGAACAAACTGATGGTTAGCAGAGGGGTGGTGGGTGGAAGGCTGGGTTAAATGGGTGATGGGGATTAAGGAGGGCACTGGTGATGAGAACCAGGCATTGTATGTAAATGATGAATCACTAAATTCTACATCTGAAACTAATATTGTACTGTATGTTAACTAACAGAATTTAAATAAAAACTTGGATAGAATAATGGTTTCTTGAACTTTCTTGTTGACATTTTATTGAATCAATTTTGAACATTTCTCCCCTAGGATTATTTCTTTCCAATAACATATACAGATAGATGATAGATAGATGATAGATAGATGATAGATGATAGATAGATAGATAGATGATTGATAGATGATAGATAGATAGATTGATTGATTGATAATAGATAGGTAGGCAGATAAAATTTCCTTTCACAGTGTTTGGAAAACTGTTTCCACCAGAGAATTAAGATTATTTTATCTGCATCTTTCAAAGCAGAGGTGTGAGAGAATAGAACCATCCTAAGGGAAAATACTTTTATAAGACCCTATATATGTTTGTGAGAGAAGCTGTTAGCATGTGCTAAGGTGTGTTGTTTGTTTACTATAGAAGAAAGAGTCAAATAGGTAAGACATACAAGTCAGAAAGATATTTTTTAAATATGTTATAGATAAATTATATCCAACATTTTTTATTTCTATATTTTTTGTTTTGATAATTACTTTTTTATCAAATATTTTGAGTATAGTTGACACACAATGTTACACTAATTTCACATAACTTAGTGATGTGACAAGTTTATACATTACGCTTTGTTTTCCAGAAGTGGAGCTACCATCTGTCCCATTACATCGCTATTACAATCATTAACTGCATTCCTTCTGCTGTGATTTTTGACTTATTCATTCCATAACTGAAAGGCTGTCTCTCCTTCTCTCCTCACCCATTTAGCCCAGCCCTCCAGCCCTCCCCCTCTGGCAACCAGCAGTTTGTTCTCCATACTTATAGATCTGATTCTGTTTTTTGTTTGTTTATTCATTTGTTGTTGTTGTTGTTGTTGTTTTTAGATTTCACTTATGAGTGGAATCATATGATATTTGTCTTTCTCATTTGTCTGATTTAATTCACTTAGCATAATACTCACTAGGTCCAACCACATTGTCACAAATAGCAAGATTTCATTTTTTTGTGGCTGAGTAATATTCCATTGTACATTATTATTTTTCTTTTTGAGGGTAGATATTGCATTTTCAGAAGAGCTTTATACTGAAATATATGAGAATACAATGAGTTAATGTAGGAATAGTAAATTAATATATGATGTAATAAATAATAGAGTTTTTGAAATATTTAGTTTCTATATACCACAAAATCATTTTTTCTCTGAGAGAAAAAGACAACAATGATTTTTTTAAGTGTGTGAATATTTTGTTTACTGGTGTCATAGCTTTCTTATTTCTTCACCTAATTTACAGCTAAAATAAAGAATACAGTAATAAAGAAGGAAAGTAATAAGAAATTACACAGAAGTAACAGAGTTTATTCTTCCTGAGTTGACAAATCACCCAGGGTGACAAGTTGTAGTTCTCATATATCTTCTTGTTACCTACATGCTAAGTGTGCTAAGTGTGACTGGGAACCTGATTATTATCACAAACAATCACCCTTTCAGATCTCTACCTGCAGACTTAAACGTACTTCTCTCAGAACTTCTCATTTCTAAAAATATAATTCAAGTCTGTCTGCCTTTCAGATTCTTTGTTACCCCTGTGACAGAGGATAGAACCATTCCCTACAATGGTTATGTGGTTCAGCCACCATAGTCACTATGCTATACATTATATTCCCAGGATGTGTTTATCTTATAACTGGGAGTTTTTACCTTTTGACCACCTTCACGCATTACCCACATTTCTATCCCCTGCCACTGGCAATCATCAATCTGCTCTCTATATCTATGAGTTTGTTTTGTTTTGTAGTTGAGATTCCCACATATACGTGAGATCATACTGTATTTGTCTTCTTCTGTCTGACATATAACTTAGCACAATGCACTCAAGGTGCATCCATATTGTTGCAAACGGCATGATTTCTTTATTATAGTTGAGTAATATTCCATTCCATATATATATCACATTTTCTTTATCCATTCATCCATCCATGGACTCTTAGATTGCTATTATGTCTTAGTTATTATCAATAATGCTGCAATAAACATGGGAGTGCAGGCATCTTTTCAAGTTAATGTTTTTATGTCCTCCAGATGAATACCCAAAAGTAAAATTGCTGGATCATAGGGTAGTTCTTTTTAGTTTTCTGAAGACCCTCCATATGGTTTTCCATAGTGGCTGCACCAATTTACATTCACACCAATAGTGCACAAGTGTGCCCTTTTCTCTATATCCTCTCCAACACTTGTTATTTCTTGTATTTTTGAAAATAGCTCTTCTAACAAATATGTGATCTCATTGCAGTTTTGATTTCCATTTTCCTATGATTGGTACTGTTGAGCACCTTTTCATGAACCGGTTGGTTATTTGTAGGTCTTCTTTAGAAAAATATCTATTCAGTTTGTCTTCCTGTTTTTAATTGGATTGTTTCTTTGTTTGCTATAGAGTTGTAGGTGTTCTTTATTTATTTTGGATATTAACTCCTTATCAGATATATGATTTGCAAATATTTTCTCCCATTCCACAGGTTGCCTTTTCATGTTGGTGATTGCTTCTTTTGCTGTGCAAAGATTTCTAATTTGATATAGTCCCATTTGTTTATTTTGCTTTTGTTGCTTATGCTTTTGGTGTCATATTCAAAAAATCATTGTCAATACCAATGTCAAGGACTTTTTCCTATGTCTTCTTCTTTTCCTTTTATGAATCATTTATTAAGACTTTAAGATAATGGACAAAAGTATTCTTTCCAAATGGATTTTTTAAAGACATTCAGTTTTGTGGCTTTTTTTTTTAGATGTAACTCAAATGAAAGAAAGAAAGAAAGAAAGAAAGAAAGAAGAAAGGCAAAGAGAAGGAAAGAAAGAAAGAAAGAGAAAGAAAGAAAGAATTCCTATGTCTTCTTCTTTTCCTTTTATGAATCATTTATTAAGACTTTAAGATAATGGACAAAAGTATTCTTTCCAAATGGATTTTTTAAAGACATTCAGTTTTGTGGCTTTTTTTTTAAATGTAACTCAAATGAAAGAAAGAAGAAAGAAAGAAAGAAAGAAAGAAAGAAGAAGAAAGAAAGAAAGAAAGAAAGAAAGAAAGAAAGAAAGAAAGAAGAAAGAAAAGAAAGAAAGGCAAAGACAAAGAAGGAAAGCAAAAAAATTCAAATTCAGTTGACTATCACTGAGTATATCCACTGCTTAAAGGTCAGGGTTTCCTGGCTGATATTGGTGTAAAAGTGAAGTAAAATCTCAAGATGGCCTTTTAGGTTTTATCTTGTCTTTACCATTATTGATATGAGACAGTTTACCATAATCATTACTTCTGGTCTTACAAATGCTCCCTTTTATGCAAAGTAACAACTAGTGTTTTAGCTTTGATTTCAGAGTGGGGCACAGACCACATGGTCTAACATTCCCATGACACCATTAATCAAAGCCTGGAATCCATTAGCTAGTGACCTAAAATTAAACTAAAATACCCATTATTGGGTCCCACATTTTACCTATTCCATCAAAATTCAAGTATGCAAATATTTATTTAAAGAAATTTAATAATCTGCTAATTCAACAACTAAAAATGCATGGTCTTCTCCAAAGAGAACCTCAACTGTACTGTAAAAAAAAATACTTCATCCTGTTTGTACTGTTGGGATTTTTTTCTAGGAGCATCAATGAGAATACCTTTTCTTTTAAAATAAGAATCAGAAAGATAATTTAAGAAATAATCAAGAAAGAGATACTTTTTTCATCAGTATTTCCTTTTACTTCAAAGTCTAATATTATAGGTAGAATTCTATATTCCTCCAATATATAATGGCTCCCAAGGGAACCCAACTAAAAAGTATTGTCAAAATTAATTATATTTGAGATGCACTATTTTTCTGTCTCCAGAGATGTTTCTGTTAGGTTTCCCTCAAAAACAAACTCTCCAATAATGATATATACTCAAAAACACATAAAATTTGTCTTGCTTCTTTTGGAGAAAAGTTTTCTGGAAAACTTATATCACTGAGCAGTATCAGAAAAATCATGAAACACATGACATTTAAATTCCAAAACAAAATATTTTTGAAAGTATGCTCATTGGATTTTCTCATCCTCACAGACTGGATATTTGATTGAGAAATGCATGGATTGTAACAAAAGGGAATCTGAACAAAATCTTTAAATTTTAAATAATGAGTGCACAAATGTGAATCAAGTTTATAAATGTAAAAATGAAGGAACATTTTTCTATCTAAAACATTGTGCTTCTCTTATTACGCATAATCAGAAAAATATCTAAATTTAAACTATGACTTGGATCCATCAAGGACTATCATAAAGTGAGTATGTTTCATGTTAATTGACATTGTTAATTTATCTTTACAAATCATAGAACTCTAACAACTACTCTCTTTGAAATGTGTCATGAAAGTATCTTGTTAATTCTTCCATTATTTTCTCTTCCTATAGCTTCCTAAATTTGGCATAGCTGAGCTCATAAATGTATCACACTTGTTTAGGAAGAAGTCAGGTAGCATTTTTTCTTTTAGCCTGACCTAATCTTGTATGACCACCCATCGTCACACCAGCTGCAGGATAACCCCATGTTATTCTCATCTGCACATTCCTGACATTTCATACTTTGATTTTGTTATTAAATTAGACTATCCTCATAGTTTACTACATTATTGCCAATCTGGTTTCTCTCTTTCTAGCACAGAAGCCCCCTTATTTGTAGGGCATGTGTTTCAAGACCCCAGTGGATTTCTGAAACTATGAATAGTACTGAACCCTATATAGACTGTTTTTTCCATACACACATACATGCCTACGATAAAGTTTAATTTATAAATTAGGCACAGTAAGTGATCAATAACAACAATAAAACAAAGCAATTATAACAATGTATTGTAAAAATATGTGAGTACGGTCTCTCTCTCAACATATCTTATTGTAGTATATTCACCCTTCTTCTCTTCATGAGGTGAGATGATTAAATCCTTAAATGAGATGAAGTGAGGTGAAGATACCCATGTGACGTAGCATTAGGCTACTACTGACCTTTTTTTTTTTTAAAGATTGTATTTATTTATTTGGCAGAGAGAGCAGAAGCAGGGGGAGCAGTGGAGGGAGAGGGAGAAGCAGACCTCCCGCTGAGCAAGGAGCCTGATGTGGGGCTCGATCCCAGGACCCCAGGATCATGACTCGAGCTGAAGGCAGACACTTAAACGACTGAGCCACTCAGAAGTCCTACTAATGACCTTCTGATGAAGGTCAGAAGGAGGGCCTTCTGCTTCGAGACTGCAGTTGAAGGTGGGTAACTGAAACCGTGGAAAACAAAACCATGGATAAGGGAAGACTGCTGTACTGGTAGAAGCACCCCATGCTGAACTACATCGGTAAATATCTTTATTTAGTATTTATTAAGTATCTACCTCACTGGGATTCCAAAACTCTCATTACCTAAAGCTCCCGCTTTGTTGACACACACTGTCTGTTTATCTATCCGGATTGACTAGTTCAGAATAATCAATGCATGAATGCAGAGCTGAACCCATACAGCCAAAGAAATCTCTGGATTTTTGAGGGCATTTTTAACCTGGTATTCATATACATTATTCAATCATTAATTTGTTCTTTAATTCATCAAATAAAATTGAATCAGAATTTGTGTTAAGCACTGGGAATGGTGCAGTCGAAGACACGGAAGTAACCTATCTACATACACTGCTTACACGACCTTGGGCAAGTTACAGAACCACTGTGTACCTCAGGTTCCTCATCTGCAGAGTGAGTCTCTTAGATAGACCTACCAGAAGCATGCTGGGGCACAAAATAAAGCTGTTTAGATCTTTGCCATAATATTAATACTAATGATAATAACAATAATAAAACTTTTAGATTTGTTGTATGATTATTAATTACTATTATCTCTGTTCCAATATACTTCTTTTCTCTATGACATCCTCGAAAACTACAGTTTAATAAACAAGAAAACTATCAGATTATTATTTTTGAAAGCGAAGTTTGACAAAAGCTGTCATGCAACAACTGTCTGAAATAATTAATCTTAGAGGGAATAATCTGATTTCTTTCACTGTTTATATAATTGACTATATTTAAAAAGTCCAATTTAAACAGCCCTTTTATACTATGACCTTGTTTGTTTATTTGTTTGTTTTAATAAGGGTTGTCATTGTTTGTGCCAACTTTAGTCAAAGAGTAGCAAACAGGGTCAATTTTATATAAAGGCTAAAGGGAATGGATTTCAGTGAATTCCCCATAAATACAGTATTTTCTGTTTGATTTTTTACTATAAATATAAAACAAGACTTATACAGAAAATATTGCATTCTGACTCAAAAATAAGTTTTTCAATGGCAAAATTAAAATATAGAATTTTATGGGCATTAAGTTTTCAAAAATAGTATATATTTCAATAACTTGTTTAATCTTCTCGAATTACTTCCACAATGAGGTAAGCTAAGTATTTATCATTATTTCTCTTTTTTATGACTGTAAAAAGACTTCCTGTATGTTAAGGAAGTAATTAAAGTATATAGCTGGAAATTAAACATATTTAAACCTCAGTTTTTAAAAATAAAACAGATTAATGTTTCTCTACTAAACAAATTCTGATATGAGTTTGCAATTCTAATGAATAATTATTTTTTCACTTCTTGAGAATGCATGCTCTATCATTCTTTGTGCAGAATAAGAGCACTACAAATATATTTGAAATTATCAAGAGCTGACTTCCACTCTTATTTTTATCTACAGAGCTACAGAATCCAGAGTTTAGTCACGCCAAATAAGACACCACTTAGAGAATTCGTTCTGGACTCACCGACGACCAGAGTTACACACTGTGACATTCCTCTTCATGGAGATCACCTACTTATTGAGTGTAAGTGGAAACAAGACCATCGTCATGTTAACACTAGCAAATGTTCATTTGAAGACTCCCAGGTATTTCTTCCTCAGGAATTTCTCTTTCTTAGAAATTTCATTCACAACAGTCTGTATTCCTAGATTTCTGATCAGCATTGCCACAGGAGACACAACCATTTCTTATAATGCTTGCATGACACAAGTATTTCTTTTACTCCTTCTCGGATCAACAGAGTTTTTTCTTCTGGCTGTAATGTCCTATGATCGTTACGTGGCTATCTGCAAACCTCTACGTTACACAACTATCATGAGTAACAAAGTCTGCAACTTTGTTGCAGGTGGTTTCCTTATTATCTTTCCTCCTGTGATGACGGGCCTCCGGCTGGATTGCCGTGACTCCAATATTATTGATCACTTTACTTGTGACTCTTCTCCTATGCTATCCATTGCTTGCACAGACATAACATTTCTAGAGCTCATGGCATTTTTGTTAGCAGTATTCACACTCATGGGAACTTTGGCCTTGGTGATACTCTCTTATACACTCATCCTTAGAACGATTCTGAAGGTCCCTTCCGCCCAGCAGAGGAAAAAGGCCTTTTCCACTTGTGCCTCTCATATGATTGTGGTTTCCATTTCTTATGGGAGTTGCATTTTCATGCACGTAAACACATCTGTGAAAGAAGGTGTGGCTTTGAGCAAAGGTGTAGCTCTACCTAATACCTCTGTTGCTCCCACGCTGAATCCCTTTATTTACACTGTACAGAATCAGCAGGTGAAACGGGCCCTTAAGGACTTCACCAAAAAACTGTTATCAAACAAGCACTAATAATTATGAACCCCGTAGCTAAAACCACAAATAAACCTTA
>NW_024426852.1:77431-142088 GCF_017311325.1 Ursus maritimus
GTGTGTGTGTGTGTGTGTGTGTATGTGTGTTTGCAAGTATATACACACTATTTGGAGTTATTTTAAGATTTTTTTATTATTCACTTGAGACAGAGAGAGACAGAGAGAGAGCATGAGCAGGGGAGAGAGGCAGAAGCAAACTCCCCTCTGAGCCAGGAGCCAGACACAGGGCTCGATTCCAGGACCCGGAGATCATAACCTGAGCTGAAGGCAGACACTTAACCATCTGAGCCACCCAGATGCATATATATATAGATATATATATATATATATATATATATACACCGTTTTAATGATTTTTTAAATGATCCATAGAAGAAACTTACAGGATAGAGGGATACCAGATATACAAACAAACATTAAATTAAAAGTCACAATGTAGAGTAGGGGGACATTATTTCCTATGTTGATCATGAAATTCAATTCACAATTTACTTAATTCCAATATAAAAGAGAAAACTTGAATTACATGTTTGTCATTATGACAGCAAAGCAATAAGAGCTAGAGTAACCTTTAGTAGTTTTTTTTCTTTTGTCTTTAAAGCAATTTATTGTATGAGTACTTAAATAACAATAAACAATTAATAAACTATGCCATTAAGAACAAATTTCATGAGTGAAGAACTTTTCTAATTGGAGTTATTACTTAAAGGAAAGGCAATAGCATGTAATCATCTTCCTATAAAACATTTTACAGACAACTAGCATCATTTGGCTTGGTAGTGAAGCTCTCTAGGGACCTTTAACCAAGACTGTGGTTTATAATTATATAACCATACAATATCTTAGCCAATAGTATTGTTTTTTTCTCTAAGTTGTCTCAGTCTAATTTTGATAAGATTCACCTATTGTAGCATGTGGGATTATATTCAGCCTAATGCACATAAAAAATAAACCATCTCTTCTTGCTTAAAAATGAGAGTAAAACAGTTTTTAGGCAAGGAAAATACCATCCAATTTATATGAGTCATATCTTCACTTCCTATTTGGTTGTATGGAAAGCACACATAACTGAAGATGCAGGGGCCCTTACAAGATAAAGACCACATATCAACACTCTTTAAACAGTGGCATCCTTCTGGTGAAGGGTCAACTGTTTGACTTGTCCAAGTGACATATTTGATCAGATTTGGACACTACCATTTGGAATCACAAGAGAGTCAAATATATAGATAGCACAATATAAATTTAATCACTTAAAAATTGTTACTAGTGTCTGGGATTGTCAGGTGCCTTATGGGAAGGAGCCACACTCTTATCATCAGCATACTAAGATGCTGAGAAAATCAGGGTGATATAGATAATAAATATCATTGTTCTTTTTCCTTTTTTTTCTTTTTCCCTTGACATCAAGATACATGATGAATCATCCTTTCACCTAATAGCATCTGTGACAAGTTTAAATGCTGTAGACCAAATGTATTTCTCCTAGAATACACCAAGTCCATACTGCCGAGTTCTGACTTTGGATATTTTGTGTGTGTTTTTACGATATGCTTAACTCCCTTTAAATGACTTGTACCAACTTTATTTAACCACTCAGTGTCTTGTTTTATTAACTGTCAAACTGGGTGAATAATCCATGTCATATTTTTTATTTGATTGATTTTTAATTTGTTTGACAAGGATAAATTGGGTCATTTAAAGTGTTTGTTTCAGGAGCCCAATAAATATTTGGTATTATTTTATCATACAATCTTTTTTAGCAAACGCCATCCCTGGATTTAAAGAACCTGACTCTTCCTCTCTTTTTTCTTGTTTTGTTTTCATTCCCAAGTTTACCAATAACTACTTGTCTTCTGTAATTAACTGTTGATAGTATTTTGTTCTCTCATTCTCTATATACCCCCTTTTAAAACTTTATCACAGAGTTCCATACTGCATTCTGAGATAATGACATCTAAACCAATGATTAACCCACTCCTATCATGCAGCCAAGGCCTCAATATCTGACTTCCTAATTTTTGCCATGTTTAAGTGGTTTGAGTGGCGGATTTACTCAAACATTGTTTGGCCTACAACCTCAAAAAAGTATGCTAAGAAAAACAACATCTTTGCTACATAACACCGTCTAAGATGTAATTGTCCCAGTGATAAACCTGATATGGAGATTGCCCCCATAAGCCAGCTCTTCTATAGAGCATGTCTGGAACTGACAACATGTAAGCATCCCATCTACATTTCTACATGGATATCTGAACGCACATCAAAATCAGGGTCCAAAAATTGAAAGTATCCTCTTCTCCTTCGTACAAGCGGAGGTCAGTGGGCACCTAAAAATCCTATTCTGACCAGCTGTGATGAGGAACCTCCCTTCACCTTGATGTGAAAGTGGCCAAGTAGGGGACCCACGTCTAGTGGTAACAAGGCTGAGTACTTGCCTTCCACAGCTGGACCAGTCCCAGAGGAAGCCAGCTACAACAGAAAGTCTAAGTAAGATCCGGAGACTTAACGTAATAACAAATCTGTCCAGATTTCAATAAAAAAATCACCTGTAATACTAGTAACCAGGGAAATCGTAAATTAAATGAAAAAAGACAATCAATCGAAATCAACACTGCAATGAAAGAGGTGTTAGAATTACCTAATAAGTATTTTAAAGCAACTATCGTAGAAGTACTTCAACGAACAATTATAAAGACACTTGCAGAAAAGAAAAATTAGAAAGTCAGAAAGAAAGAAAGAAAGAACCCCAGCAAAGAATAAAAGAAATAAAGAACAAGCAACTGGAAATTTTATGACTGAAAACAATTATTGAAATTAAAAAATATTTGAGAAGGTTTAAATTTTTTAAAATTGAGTTGAATTTATTTGAGCATTTTATGAAAACAACAAATGGGAATGCAATAAATTAAAAGTATTAATCAGATGAAGGAAAAGAAGTGTCTTAAAGATTTTTTTCTGGTGATGCTAAAACTGAAATTACTCCAAGGATGGACAGAAAATTTGAGGAAGTTCTGATAAGATGGTGAGCAAATACTGACAGCTGTCTTCCTTCCCAAACAATTCATGAAGCTCTCACAGAAGGAAAAAGTCTGAAGATCTGAAGATATAAGGTAGAAAAAACAAAGATGTGTAGAAAGACTGAGGTGGGATGAGCTGGTGTGAAGAAAAGCCAGGGGGCACCTGGGTGGCTCAGTCAGTTAGGCGTCTGCCTTCGGCTCAGGTCATGATCCCAGAGTCCTGGGATTGTGCCCCGCATGGGGTTCCCTGCTCAGGGGGAGCCTGCTTCTCCCTCTCCCTCTGCCTGCCACTCCCCTTGCTTGTGTGCTCTGTCTCTCTCTGTAAAATGAATAAATAAAATCGTTTAAAAAAAAAAAAGAAAAGAAAGGAAAAAGAAAAGCCAGGTAGGCACAGAGAAGAATATGCATGAAAGATTTAGTTATGGAAACAAATTCAATCGACAAGCTCAATATAAGAATGGAAGCCACAGAGAAAAGATTCAGTGAACTTGACAAAAGAACAACATACATTTACAATCTGAATTAGGAAGAAAATAAACTGAATATTAATAAGCATAAGAACAATAATAAACAGAGCCTGAGGGACCCCTGGGACAGTAACGAAAGTTCTAATATTCTTGTCATCCTCATCTCTGAAGGAGAGGAGAAAGAGGGTGAGGCAGAAAAATTATATGAAAACTCTAAAATGAAAATACAAAATATCAAAAAACTTGGGACAGCACAAAAGTGGTGCAGAGAGAAGAGTTTATAGCATGAAATACTTATATTAGAAAACAGGAAAAGTGGGGAGGCAGGTGGGAGATGGGCTAAACAGGCGATGGGTATTAAGGAGGGCACTTGTTATGATGAGCACTGGGTGTTATATGTAAGTGATGAATCACTAAATTCTACTCCTGAAACCAATATTACGCTATATGTTAACTAATGGGAATTTAAATAAAAACTTGAAACATTTAAATACATACATACACACAATTTAAAGAATAATATATACATAAAAAAAGAAAACAGGAAAAGTCTTGAATCAATAATCTAAGCTCTCTGGTTCAATATAGAAAAGAGGAGTATATAAACTCAAAGCAGGCAGAAAGAAAGAAAGAATAAAGAGAAAGGCAGAAATACAATAAATCAAAACCAGAAAAACAATAGAGAAAATCAATGAAACAAAAAAGTTGTCATTTTGTAGAGATCAATAAAATTGGCAAGCATCTGGTAAGAATGAAAGAGAGATAGAAAAATAAAAGAAAGGCTCAAATCACCAATATCAGAATGAAACAAGGTATATCACTAGAGACAATGCAGACATCAACGTGAAAATATGGGAATATTATGGACAAATCTATGCACACAAATTTGACAGATGCAATAGAGCAATTCTTCAAAAAAAAACTGCCATAGCTTATCCAATAAGAAATCAATAATTTTAATATTTTTGTAATTATTAGGTAAATTGAACTCATAATTAAAAATAAAACAAAAGTTCCCCAAACAAGTATCTAGGCCCAAATGTCTCACTGGAGATTTATCAAAGTGTTCCTACTCCTTGAACACACAGTATGTTAAAAATATTTGCTCAGTGTGTTTTTTCTTCATTTTTATTTATCTTTGCTTTCAAGTTCTACAACTGTCCACATAATGGTTCCAGGCTTCAATGTTTTCGAACCTCAGGCCTCATTAATTTGTTTTTATTTTGTCAGTATGCTTAAGCAGTGGTCAGTGGCACATTACTCATTTGTTTTGTGAATTTTCACAGCCATATAAGTAAGCTGTGAGAAAAATGATTTATTCTGTTAATGAAAAACTGTGAAATAAAAAGAGCAACAAATCAAAAGGCATTACATTACTGAACCTAACTTCTGTTACCCTTTATCTTACTGTGTTCTTCCTTCAGGATTCTGAAAAACATACCATTTCTCCATAATCTCTTCAATATCATGTCATTTGTCACAAGCAAGATATGAGTGTGAATTTCAGAAGACAGAGTACAGTTTCACCCAGGGAAGGATAAGAAAGTCAATTAATAGGTTAAGAAAGTGGCATCTAATTATATTGTAAATTCAGCTTTCTCTAAGAATGAAGTAAAAGAAAAGTCGAATTAAATAAATATGTATTCTATTTCTGACAGTGCTGGACTAAGTGGTTTATATCAACATGTATACTCTGAATTAAAAGAAAGATGGAAAAATATATTTAAAGTACAGCTAAATAATTGGAACAGTATCGATATTGTTCCTCAGATTAAGGCTGTCATCATTTAAGGCTAGTTTTCCACTGGGACATCTGCTGATACTGGAATTCAACAACAAGAAAATGCACAACTCAATTAAACAATGAACAAAAATCTGAACCACACTTCACCAAAAGTGATACACAGATGGCATAAAAGCACATGAAAAGATGTTCAATATCATACATCGCTAAGGAATTGGAAATTAAAACAACAATGGGGTGTTGCTAAAAGCCTATGAAAAAGGTGAAAATCCAAACATTGACAATACCAAATGCTGGTAAGGATGTGTATCAACAGAAAACCTCATTTATTGCTGGTACAAAAACAAAATGGTACAGTCCCTTTGGAAAGAGCTTGGCAATTTCTTAGAAACCAAAACACACTCTTACCATACAGTCCAGCAACTGTACTCCTTAGTACTTACCCAAATGACTGAAAACTTACATCCACACAAAACTCTACACACTAATGTTTATAGCAGCTTTATTTATTATTGCCAAAACATGGAAGCAACTAAGATATCTTTCACTAGGTGAACTGATAAAGTGTGGTACATCTAGACAATGGAGTATTTATCACCACTAAAAAGAAGTGAGCTGTCATGGAGAAGCCTTAAGCACATATTACTAAGTGAAAGAGGACAATCTGAAAAGGCTGCATACGGTAGGATTCCAACTACGTAACATTCTGGAAAAGGCAAACTATGGATATAGCAAAAGAAATCAGAGGTTGCCAGGGGCTAGGAGAGAGAGGGAGGAAGCAATGAACTGGCAGATCGTAGGGGATTTTTATGCCAGCGAAATTATTCTTATGATATTACGGTGCTGCATACATGTCATTATACATTCATCACAACTCACAGAATGTACAGCACAAATATGAACTCTGGAATTCAGCTGCTTAAAAAAAGATCATAATCTATATTCCCCCAACTAAGCATACATAATTTTGAACAGGTTTTTTTTTAAGCATTATGTTTCCTTACAAGGGACACATCTAAAATATGTGCACAGATTTCAAGTAAAAGCAGGGAAGATATACATAATACAAACACTGAAAAAAGAAAGCTTATATACCTATGTTAATAATAAGGGCATGTATCCTACACGATCAAATTTAAAAATCACTAAAGATAAAGATTTCATCATGACAAAATTTTCACAGTTAATGTAATTGCTAGATAGATAGAATTGGTAGAATCAAAATAAACACAACAAAATCATTAGAACTTTCAAGAGAAATAGACAAATCCACACTGAGTATTTGAACAAACTACTCTCAGGAACTGATAAAATAGACAATAATAAATGTGTAAAGAATATAAAACATATCTTTAGGCAAAAAACACTGGCAAGTATAATATGCAAATCTGAACTAACTGACGTATATAAAATACTACATCCAACTACGCCAGAATTAGTATTTTATGCAAGTAGTTACAGAAAATTTGCTGAGAATAGCCATATATTGAACCATGAAATAGATATTAAATATTACAAAGGAGTGAAATAACCGACAGGATAAATTCTGAACAGAATAGTAATAAAGAAGAAAAAAACTATTGAAATCACCATACATTTGGAAATTATGAAATAGCATCTAAATATGACTTTGGTCAAAGAATAAATCACAAGAAATATAAGAGGAAAGTTTTATGTCACACAAAGATATGAAGTAACAAAATTGTGGAGTAAATATAAAGTGATTAGCAGCATATTGAGATCCAAATGCATTAGAAAATAAATTATAAAACCTTGAAATCAATGATCTAAGCATTAATCCAAAAAAGTTTTAAAAAGCATGACATAATACCTAAATTAGAAAGAAGAATATTAAAGCAGATATTATAGAAATAGAGAAAAAGCAAATAGAGACTGAGCAAAAAAAATTTTTTTAAACCTGCAATGCCGAAAGAGGAATGTCTAAATGGACTAATGAGATCATTAAATCTCTCCCAAGGGTGACCAAAAAGAAATAAGAGAGGAATTCAATCATTGTATTAGGAAATAGAGTGCACATAACTACACACAATGCAGGCATAAAAGTAAAATAATTATAATTTTGCCAATAAACTTGTAAATAATGTTGAAATTTCTAAAAAAAAAAAAAAAACCTACCACAACTGGTACAACAAAAAACATTAAATCTGAATATTCATATATTGATTACAAATGTTAAATCTCCAACTAAAAATCATCTAAGGAAACTTCCGGAACATAATGGTATCAATGAAGTATGTAGTAAATATTTAAGAAATGTATACGAGTTCTACGCATACATTTCCAGGGCATAGTTCAAGGACTATCTACACATTGTAAAAAATGAGAATAGCATAATCTTGATACAATAGTTGATGATGACATTATAAGGAGCTCTCAATGACTGAACCCAAAATCAAATCCACAGAAAAGGAGCTCGTGCATGCAGTGTATCCTGGTCAGCCTCCTCAGACAAAGAGCAGGATGAAGAAGAGGACAAACAGAAACTACGTGGCCCTTGAATTCATCTATTAGGGATAAAGAGGAGTTTGATCAAAAGTGGACGAACAGGAGGTTTCTAAGGAACGGGTAATGTTCTGTTCCTTAACCTAGCTTGTGGATACCTCTACAATGATACATTATTTTGTATGCATGGTAGATTTTTAAAAAATAAGTCTTAGGGGCCGCTGGGTAGTGCAGTCATTAAGCCTCTGCCTTCGGTTCAGGGCGTGATCTCGGCGTTCTAGAATGGAGCCCTGCTTTAGGCTCCTCCGCTGGGAGCCTGCTTCTTCCTCTCCCACTCCCCCTGCTTCTGTTCCCTCTCTCGCTGGCTGCCTCTCTGTCAAATATATAAATAAAATCTTAAAAAAAAATAAGTCTTATTTAAAAATTCTGCAATAATACAACTCTATGGTATTGTAAATCCTATTGGTGAATCCATGAAAAAATTATTATAACATAGTCATAATATGATTATATGTTTGAAAAATCTAAGAGAATCATCTGTTAGAAAAGATGACTCGTTGTAAGATATATTAATATCAAGTCCTTTCTAAATGCAAAAATATTAGATATTTTACATATATCAATGTATTACCTACATTAGTTAAAAAAAGGTAAGATAAAAGGATGAAAAGAAAATTTTAAAATATCTAGGACTAAACCTTTTTGACGTTGCACAATAGTATATGCATGATATGATTCATTCTTATTACTTAAAATCCAACAAATATGGGGCACCTGAGTGGCTCAGCCGTTAAGCGTCTCCCTTCGGCCCAGGTCAGGCTCCCAGGACCCTGGGATGGAGCCCCGCATTGGGGTCCCTGCTCAGCGGAAGGCCTGCTTCTCCCTCTCACACTCCCCCTACTTGTGTTCCCTCTCTAGCTGTCTCTCTCTGTCAAATAAATAAATAAAATCTTAAAAAAAAATAAAATCCAACATATAAAATCATAGTTTTCATAAGTCTTAAATTCACTGTTTATCCTCTTTCTATTCCCCAGCTAAAAATTTGAATACTTATTGGCATGATAAGAACCTATTCCAGGGTGCCTGAGTGGCTAAGTCAGCTAAGTGCCTTTGACTCTGGTCATGATCCCAGGGTCTTGGGAATGAGCCCTGGGTCGGGCACCCTGTTCATGGGGAAGTCTCCTTCTCCCTCTGCCCCTCACCTCCAACTCGTGCATGTGTTTGTGCAGTCTCTCTCTCTCAAATAAAGAAATAAAATCTTAAAAAAAGAACATATTCATATAATATATTGTCTTCCATAACATAAATCCTAATAATAAATAAAACTTTATTGTGTGAAAAATATTAAAAAGAAGAATAATTTTAAAAACAAATTCTTGCCTTAATTAAAATATAAAATGAAAATTAGGGAAAGAATCAGAGAGAGAGACAAACCATGAGAGACCATGGACTCTGGGAAACAAACTGAGGGTTTCGGGGGGAGAGGGGGATGGGATACCCAGGTAATTGGTATTAAGGAGGGCATGTGTTGTGATGAGCACTGGGTGTTATACACAACGATTGAATCATTGAACACTACATCAAAAACTAATGATGTACTATATGGTGGCTAACGGAATATAATAAAAAAAGAAGAAGAAAAAAGGAAGAAAGAAAAGAAAATTAGGGAAAGAAAGCCGTAGAAGCGATGCTGGTATAATAAAAAGTAATGATAAAGAGAGATTAGCTTTATTTATTCAAGCATTTTGCAACAAGGGCCTTTTCTCCTTCCTTCAATATAGGAGCTTTCTTTCTAATTCATGACATATGTATTAATCATGAGCCCTAATCTACCATCATCAAACCGTAACTCCTAAAGCAACTAATATGAAACCATACAAGCTTTTTCCAGATCTCTAAACAGTCATCTCATCTCCAAACTACGTGATTTCTATTATCCTTTTATAATTGATCAAAAAGCAACATAAAGAAAGGGGGGGTAATCAGAAGGGGGAATGAAGCATGAGAGGCTATGGACTCTGAGAAACAAACTGAGGGCTTCAGAGGGGAGTGGGGTGGGGGAATGGGATAGACCGGTGATGGGTAGTAAGGAGGGTACGTATTGCATGGTGCACTGGGTGTTATACGCAACTAATGCATCATCGAACTTTACATCAGAAACCAGGGATGTACTATATGGTGACTAACATAATATAATAAAAAAACATTAAAAAAAGCAACATTTCTTAACCAGTCCTTCAAACCTTATTTATGCCTTAAAATATTTTCAGATGGGTCCCTTTTAATACATATTTCAAATTCTCAAGGGCAGATATTTCACAGCAGAAATTATTAGAGCCGTGGTTTTTACTCTAGTGAAATGTTTTTGAGTCATCCATGTAACCATAGTCTTATCAAGCATCGTCTGTAGGTAGAATAAAAAATATATCTGCCATATATATTTTTTCCTGTTTCTCAAATGTAGGTAAATATTCTTGTGAATAAAAATATAAATTCATCCTGCAATATCATTGAACATAGTAATTTTTTCAATATGTATTTTCATATTAGATAATTTACAAACAAAATGATATCATGGGAGATTAGGTAAGGCAAAATATTTTTATTATTAAAGTCTCCTATACCCATATCTTTAGGAAGTGTAGTAGAGATTTCAGTCAGGCTTGCACACTTTTTCTCATTAGTACGATGGGCACCTAGCCTCTGTCTGATGCTGTCGTTCTATCTTATTGTCTCAAAGAACAGCATCCCTGCTGTATTTTAGTTGCTTTGCCAAAATTCATTAAGCAAAAGATTCCTTGGTGACATTAGACCCCAGGGCACTGAGGATCCTTTACTTTCTTCACACAAGTGATCCCAGTGCACCCCCAGAAAATAGAGCAGAGGAGCACAAATATCATTATTTTTGGAGTAGGAAAGCCAACTCCTGGCTCAGAACAACCAGAGCTCTTCCAAAACCCAGAGAGAATTTGTTTGGTTCTCCTCCCTTACAGTAAGTTTTCTTCCTTTTTTGACAGAAACCAAAGGAAAATGTTTCCAAGGTTTAAAACAAGAGTCTCTAATGACAGTCTTTACATGGTATGAAAACAGAAAACTCAAAGAACTCAAGACCCTCCAGAAAATGCCTGAAGAGTGACTGTGAGTTGATGATTCCGTTGGACCTGGGCTGAGGCACATCTCCTTCCACACCACACAGTGAAACACAGGAAGAAGCTGCCAGCTGAAACCACAAATAATTACCCAAAGAGTAAGTACTGTAGGTAGACATGAGAATTACTTTCTCTTTTAAAAGGTAAGAGAAAGAAATATTTGTCGGCATCTTCTTCTGTAATGTGGTTACTTAAGCTTGGTTTAACTTTTAATGTGGAAAACTATAGTAGACCTGTTATCAACTATTCAACAGCCCTTTGTAGGGTCATAGCTGGGGCTATATATTTGCATCTGTAAGTTGTCACCCATGTAGTGTAATTTCAAGAACATATAGAAATATACCTTTCAATCCCTGGAATTTGTACCCAAAAAGAATATCACATTGCTTAAAATGTCAACATTTTCTAATTTGTAAATATCCTCTATGATGAAAAAATTAAACAGAACCAATTCGATCCCTCCTAAACACCTATTAGTTCAACAGAAATGTTCTCTTAATACCTAATTCCTCAATGACAATAATTTGAGTAATTTGATGGCTGAGGAGAAAGAGGCCACTTTATTGTTCAGAGAGCACAGCTCAGGATAGCAAGGTTGAGAAGAGTATTTCACTCGAGCAACTTCTGCCTGGTGTGGTGTGTATCCAGAGGGGAAGTATGAAAAAGGAGATCAGAGCAGGATGTCAATTTTTAGTTACTTTGTAGTTAGTTCTACTTATTGCCCTTTTTGTAGCCCTGAAGTGGTTAGAGAGAATCAATTCTTAGATAAACCAAAAATCAAAAGACAAGGCAAAGAATAAGCCATAGCAAATTATTAGCACACTATGTTACTTGCATGAAAAAGAAACCATTAATAAATTGAGCTTTTCTAAAATAAGCAAAAATAGAAATGCCCAGAGAAGGAGGGTTGAGGGGAAATGAAAAATCTCAGAAAGTTTGAAAACAAAGAACTCTGTTTTTCTTTCCTTGTATAAGCCATTGGTTAGTATCAGAGGCTCACAAAGAGATCAGTCTTCAGGAGTGGAAGAGTCATCAAAGAAACAATTTCAGTGATTTGAGAAACCTTGAGAGTTTAAGCATTAGGTAAACACCATGTGACAGGCTGTCCTTACATAAGGTTGGCCAGTAGCTTTTTTTTTTTTTAAAGATTTTATTTATTTATTTGACAGAGATAGAGACAGCCAGCGAGAGAGGGAACACAAGCAGGGGGAGTGGGAGAAGAAGAAGCAGGCTCATAGCGGAGGAGCCTGACGTGGGGCTCGATCCCGGAACGCCAGGATCACGCCCTGAGCCAAAGGCAGACGCTTTAACCGCTGTGCCACCCAGGCGCCCCTGGCCAGTAGCTTTTTTAAAAAAATATTTTATTTATTTGAGTGAGAGAGCTGGGAGCCCGACTCAAAGTTCAATCCCATGACTCTGGGACCATGACCTGAGCTTAAGGCAGACACAACTGACTGAGCCCCTAATGTTGGCCAGTAGCTTTGCTAGTGTCTTCACTTTAGTTGTGCCAGGTCTACACTATTTCCTTTATCAGAGTTTTTCATTAGAGTCCCTTCAGGAGTGTCCATTTTCCTGTGATGGTCCCTTTAAAGCAAGGTTTGCCCTGCTATATACCCCGCATAAGCTTTTAGAAGGCACATGTCCTTAGGAAGAGAGGAATTAATGTTGCCAGAGTCAGAGGGCTCATGTCATTTGGAGGAAATATTTGGAGGAAATATTTGGAGGAAACCTATTTCACTAGGTTTTAACCAACCTAGTGAAAAATCATTCATATAGCAAACTAATTGATGTCTCCTGGGGAGTTACTATGCCATTCAGTAATGGAGAAATAGCAGAAACCCTAGAGACTGTGTTTTCAGATAGGACATATTTTCACAGCTGCCATTATAAATAATTAATGCTAACTGAGGACTAGGAGGAGTTACTGCTCCACAAACAGAAATAGAGTCTTTTCCTTTGTTGAATAATATACATGATGGTCACACATAATATCAACAAAATAATAAGACTCAATATGGGAAAAGGGAGCCAGTTACTGTTTTACTCACCCTTCATGTGTATCTCCAGCTATAATATAAACATATAAATAAGGTGACTGCACATGCTGTAACAGCACTGATTGGAAGGGAGGTGTGGATAGGAGTGATGAGGTGGGTCAACAAACTTCCTTAATTGTCTCGGTGGAGCTCAAACATTCACATGCATATGAAATTCTTGATCACCATAATGCAAAATGAGAATGCTGAGCAACCTAACCAGAATGGACATTAAATAAGAAAGCTCAGTCTAAGCACACAGACAACTCTTTTTTGTTTCTTCAGTTTACATTTACATAACAACATTCTTGTGTCAGACATAGGGAATAAAGGGATATATAAAAACAACCTCTGTTTTGGAGAAGCTTACAGTAACATAGCGGAGAAATGTAAGTGTATGGAAGCATACCATGTGATCCGTTTCAAGAAAGAGTGAGCAGCAGGTGTTTATAAATAACATGGTATCATAATCTCACATACTCTGGGAGGGTGAATGAAGATTTCTTTGTAAAACTGATACCTAAGGAGAATTCTGAATGACCCATTGATATGAATCAAATATTAGCCGTTGAAGAGAAGACAACATGTGAAAAATATGAAGGATACAAGCAGTCAATGTTTGTGGAATTAAGTTATCAGAAAGAACGGTAAGGAATTTGTAAGTGATGAAATGAGAAAATAAGGAAGGTCCTGTCCGTGAAGAGCCTTGCAGGCCACACACAAGAGACTAATTTTTGTCAATAAATAGTTAACACTAGAAGAGAAGGCTTGGAGAAGGACCATGATGTCACTTTGAATTCATGGTGTATGAAGTGTCTGTAGAACATCTAACAGGTGATGCACACTTAGCAATTGTTTTATATGGAAAAGTCCAGCCTATGGAATTCATCATATAAATGACAATAAAATCAATTGCATGAAGTGAAATCCTCTTGGAGAGCATGGAGTAAGAAGAAGAACAAAGAGAAAACAAGAAAAGAAAGGTCTCAATACAAAATATTGGGGAACAGAAACACTTCATAGGTGAATAGAGAATGAGGAGACTGTACGTCACTAAAAAGAGAGATATAGGGCTCCTGGGTGGCTCAGTTGGTTGGGAAACTACCTTCAGCTCAGGTCGTGATCCCAGGGTCCTGGGATGGAGCCCCACATCAGGCTCCCCCTGCGGGAAACCTGCTTCTCCCTCTACCTCTGCCTGCCACTCCCCATGCTTGTACTCTCTCTCTGTGTCAAACGAATAAATCAAATCTTTAAAAAAGAGAGAGAGAGTCAAGAAGACAATCAGGATGCTGGCATGGAATCCATTTGAAGAATGATGGAACATTAACTTAAAAAATATTGTGGGGATGTCAGGCAAAACAACTACAAAAAAATATGCCGATGGTTTCAACGGTAATACCATTCCTGTGGGTGTTAGAGAAGTGGGAGGTTGGATATGAAAGTCAGGCTGCAGAAATTTAAGACCTAAACTAAGTAGGGGTAAGATGAGAAGGTAGAGATGATAGTATCTTTCCAAAGGAATTAAAAACATAATTAAAGATGCACATCCTGGGGGGAACCTGGGTGGCTCAGTCGGTTAAGTGTTCCACTCTTGTTTTCAGCTCAGGTCATGATCTCAGGGTAGTGAGATCGAGCCCCGAGTTGGGCTCTGCACTGGACATGGAACCTGTTTAAGATTCTCTCCCTCCCTCTCCTCCTGCCCCTTTCCTTCCCTCTCTAAGAAAAGAAGAAGAAGGAGAAGGAGAAGGAGAAGGAGGAGAAGGAGAAGGAGAAGGAGAAGGAGAAGGAGAAGGGGAAGAAGAAGAAGAAGGAGAAGAAGAAGGAGGAGGAGGAGGAGGAGGAGGAGGAGGAGGAGGAGGAGAAGAAGAAGAAGAAGGAGAAGGAGAAGGAGAAGGAGGAGGAGGAGGAGAAGGAGAAGGAGAAGGAGAAGGAGGAGGAGGAGGAGGAGGAGGAGGAGGAGGAGAAGGAGAAGGAGGAGGAGGAGGAGGAGGAGGAGGAGAGGAAGAAGGAGATAGAAGAAGAAGGAGATGCACAGCCTCTGGAAGACTGTAGTTATTGATATTAAACATAGATTTCATCTCAGGGCTTTTGAGAGGTATGGAGCCACAGACAACTGAAAAATAACATGTATGCATATAAAGATATTCCTTTTCTCACACTATAGATAAAATAGTCATCTATCAAACCATCTTTGAATTAAGAACGAGGAATATAAGCAGATAAGAATAAAGAGATAAAGGAAAATCTCTGGATCCAGTGCTGTGTTTTGTTGTCTTTATTGTTTAGTCGTTTTCCAGAGGAAATGCATGTTACCCTTAAAACCATCCTTTGATAATAACAACTGAAGAGAAGTCATGCTCTTTGTTATCTGGATGTGATAAATATCCAAGGTCTGTTTTGGATAAACAACATTTAAGTACACATTAAGTAACATCACCTTTTTTCCCTCTAACTTACTTGTAAATTCAATCCATGTGATAAATTATAATCAACATGTATGGATGCAAATTTTGAGGAGCAAAGAATGATCTGGGGAAACATCGGATTGTTTTACAGAAATGTGAATTCTGAAGGAATAATCTTTACTGCTCATACGTGGAATATTCAGGAGGGCTAACTGAATAGTGGGAATATTGATTATGATGTGAAATGAGAAAATAAATATAGACTTGGTTTGCTTGGCTTTTATACTCAGTCTTTTGTTACATAATTCATATATTGCTCTCCTCATAAAAATCTTTTATTTTCACATGCTGATTGGTAGATTTCAAAAGTCAGTGATGAGAAACTACACAGCAATAACAACTTTTATCCTGCTGGGACTGTCAGATGACCCACAACTGCAAACCCTGCTTTTTATCTTTCTACTTCTCACCTATATCTTGAGTGCGACAGGGAACCTGACTATTATCACCCTCACACTGGTAGACTCCCATCTTAAAACTCCTTAAAACTCCTATGTACTTTTTTCTCAGACATTTCTCCTTTCTTTCTCATTCACCACTGTCTCTATTCCTAGATTCCTGTACAGTATATCAAGTGGGGACAATACCATTACCTACAATGCTTGTGCAAGTCAATTATTTTTTATTATTATCTTTGGAGCAACAGAATTTTTTCTCCTGGCCACCATGTCCTATGATCGCTATGTTGCCATCTGTAAACCCCTGCATTACATGACCATCATGAACAATAGGGTGTGCACCTTATTCGTCCTGTGCTGTTGGGGTCTGGCTTGATGATCATTCTCCCACCCCTTAGCTTGGGCCTCCAGCTGGAATTCTGTGACTCCAATGCCATTGATCATTTTGGCTGTGACGCAGGTCCCCTCCTGAAGATCTCATGTTCAGATACGTGGGTAATAGAACAAATGGTTATCCTTGTGGCTGTATTTGCACTCGTTATCACCCTAGTGTGTGTACTCTGTCCTACACATACATCATCAGGACAATTCTGAGATTCCCTTCTGTTCAACAAAGAAAAAAAGGCCTTTTCTACCTGCTCGTCCCACATGATTATGGTTTCCATCACCTATGGCAGCTGCATCTTCATCTATATCAAGCCATCAGCAAAAGAAGAGGTAGCCATAAATAAAGGTGTTTTGGTGTCACTACTTCTGTTGCACCCCTGTCGAACCCCTTCATTTACACCTTGAGGAATAAGCAAGTGAAGCAAGCTTTTAATGATTTCATAAAGAAGATAACATTTCTCCCAAAGAACCTGAAGTTTTGACGAATCAGTATAAAATGAAAGAATAAAGTGCTCTAAATATTTAACTACAGCTTCTGACTTGTTTCATTGCTTTGTGCCTATAATCTAGTCATATTAACCCTTTCAAAGACATTTAATAATACATCCTAATCTCACCTTAATCAAACTCCTTTTTCTTTCAAACCAAACTCATTCACCCCACTGTAAAACTATAAAATATAATTCCAAGTAATTAAACTTATCTCCACTTCTGACTTAAGTCTTTTCTTCAATGTTCTAGGGAAGGAAGGAAAGTAGTAATATTTAAAACTATATAAATTCTGTAACAGACACATTACATAGTAACAAAACTAGTTTATTCCCCTAATCAAAGCCATCAAAATTAATATCATAATTGAAGACCCAAATACAATATAGAAAACAGCAACAACAAAGACGCATCAAAATAAACCAAATAAGGCATTCTAGGCTAATTAAAATAATGAAAACAACAAGTGGAAACAGATATTGAAGGGAATTTGGGAATAATCAGAACTGAACAGATGGAAACAGCTTCACAAACACTGATAAGACATATTAATTATTTACTTATATTTATGACAAAACGTCACTTCAAGGGCATACATTTAATTTAAAACAAATGTAAACAGGGGCACCTGGGTGGCTTAGTGCATTAAGCATCCGAATCTTAGTTTCAGCTCAGGTCATGATCTCATGGTGGTGAGATCCAGCCCTATGATGGGCTCCGTGTTCAGGGGGGATTCTGCTTGTTGATTCTCTCCCTTTGCCCTTCCCCCACTCACTCATGCTCTCTCTCTCAAATGAATAAATATTTAAAACATAAATAAATAAAAAATATAAAAACAAATGTAAACATTATGCCACTTAACATAGGTTACAAAATTAGAATAAATGCGTAAGAGCAAATTGGAACACCAAATTTTGAATGATGGTGAAATAAGACCATTAGTCACATCAACACAAAGCTAAGTGAATGATTTAAGAAGGTATCAAGGATACCTAACCAGTAGAAATAGGGAAAAATAAGGAAATACAAAACAGATAAATTTTAAATTTTAAAAGTGGGCTTAAGGAGGGCACATGATGTGATGAGCACTGGGTGTCACACACAACTGATAAATTATTGAGCACTACATCTGAAACTAATGATGTACTATAACTTGGCTAATTGCATTTAAATTAAAAAATAATAATTAATAATAAATAAAATAAAGGAAATTAATTATTTAATTAATTAATTAAAAATGGGCTTTGAAGCGCTCCAGCATGACTTAGATAAGTGGCCAACTCTTGATTTCAGCTCAGGTCATGATCTCAGGGTTGTGAGATCGAGCCCCACTTGGGACTCCTCACTGAGCAGGGAGTCTGCCTGAGATTCTCTCCTTCTCCTTCTCCCACCTCCTCTACCCCTTCTCCTGCTTGCCTTCTCTCTCTCAAATAAACAAATCTTTTCTAAAAAATCAATAAATATAAAAGTGGGCTTTAAAATAGCACCTAAACATCCTTTTTTTGTTTGTTTGTTTAAGATTTTATTTATTTATTCAAGAGAGAGAGGATAAATGGGAGGGAGGGGCAAAGAGAGAAGGAGAAGCAGACTCCCCTGCTGAGCAGGGAGCCCAACTCAGGGTTCCATTCCAGGACCCCAAAATCATGACCTGAGACAAATGCATACACTTAACCAACTAGGCACCCAGGCTCCCATCTTTTAAATTACTTCCATTAGCATGGCACCTGCGTGGCTCAGTCAGTTAAGCATCTGCCTTCAGCTTGGGTCATGGTCCCAGGGTCCTGGGATGGAGCCCCACATAGGGCTCCCTGCTCCGTGGGAGGCCTGCTTCTCCCTCTCCCTATGCCTGCCACTCTTCCTGCTTGTGCTCTCTCTCTCTCTGTCAAATAAATAAATACAAACTTTTAAAAAATTTTTTAATAAATAAATCATTTCTATTGGCATAATTTTGAAAATAAATACCCTGTTCCTCATGAAACTTTCATCCACTAGTTTTAGCACCTTTCTTACTCTTGCATCATCAAGACTATTCTAAAAGTCTCTTCAGTTCAGCAAAAGAAAAAAGCCTTTTCTACCTGCTCTTCTCACGTGATTGTTGTGTCCATCAGTTATGGTAGTTGTATATTCATGTACTTAAAGCCATCTGCAAATGAAAGAGTCACTTCAAGCAAAGGAGTCCCTGCGCTCAATACTTCAGTTGCCCCTATGTTGAATCCATTCATTTATACTCTCAGAAACCAGCTAGTTAAACAAGCCTTCAGAGATGTATTTAGTAAGATATTTTCTGCTTCGGATAAATAATACTGTCTGTTGAAATAATTATCATAAAAACATAAAAAGAACAGTGAATAAAAACTATTTTGATTCTTCCAGTTTAAGAATTGATCTTTGGGGCGCCTGGGTAGCGCAGTCGTTAAGCGTCTGCCTTCGGCTCAGGGCGTGATCCCAGCGTTCTGGGATCGAGCCCCACATCAGGCTCCTCTGCTATGAGCCTGCTTCTTCCTCTCCCACTCCCCCTGCTTGTGTTCCCTCTCTCTCTGGCTGTCTCTGTCAAATAAATAAATAAAATCTTTAAAAAAAAAAAAAAAGAATTGATCTTTAATATTTAATTATTTGGATCACTTCAGTTTACCTGAGCTTAGAAACTCTTTCCATTCTATACATTCCGACTTTAACTTTCTGTTCTTCAAAGTGAAACATTTCTCCGTAAGAAATATAAAATTACAAATTTTTTTCTAGACATGTTGCAGAATAAAATGAAAGGTTGAGATTGTATTATACAATGCAGGTGCTTGGAGAACTGTATTTGTTAAATAATTTAAATAAATGTACCATGTTTTATTTAGAAGCCATGTTCTTTAAAATTTTTTAGATAAATTGAATTTTGTCATTATTAAATATGTTTTAGATGCTCCGAGAGACCTTACACTTTAAAAGGATGATGTAAAGAAATATTTTGTAAAGTAATTTTTTGAAATGTCTATTGTCAGCACCGTAAGAAAGCATAGTTTTTGTCATACATTTCATTTGTGTGGTTTTTATTTTAGTATTTATGTTGGCTAAATTTTAATGTTGGCAGTAGAAGATAAAATGTGATTTAATACGCATGTAGTTGGTCTCACACAATCTTTTTAAAAAAATAAAAGTTTAATCTTGTAAACATGTCAATGAATCTATTGACTAAATGGGAGTACATGACGAATTTTATTAGGTTTTAATTCTGTACAAGTTTTTCATGGTAAATGATGTCAAATATAAATTTTTCTAAGTCAAATGACTTCTTTAATGAAAGAATTATGTTTTATTTTCTCCAGAACTAAGGTCACTCTAAGTGTCAGCTCTTAAGACACATAGATGCCACAGCTCTGTAATTCTCCTACTGTATATGCCAACTGGTGTGTAGCATAGTGGTGATTAAACTATTTGCTCAAGATTATCTTCCATACATGTCAGTGGTGTTTGTTTTTGTCTTTGTCTACAGTTACCATACATTTCTCTAGTCAGTATTCTTGAAAATACTTATTGATTACTTTTAATGAAATCATAACAAAAGTACTGTATAACTCAAAGTAGAACCCATAATTGATAATTGATTGATCTTGACAATTAACAGGACTATGGCTTGTATTTGTCAAAACTCATCAAATTGGATACTTAAGATTTGTCCATTTCTTCAGAAGTAAATTTTGTTTAAAATATTATGAAAAAATTGAGTTCTGGATATTTGCTTTATTTTTTCCAGTGATACAATGATCAATTCTGTAATTGCTTTGTGTACACTAGGCTTATTCAAGTGTGGCATTGAAGAAAATGATACTGAGGCTTCTCACTGTAGGGGAACCAAATTACACCCATTTCTTAAGCAACCTGAAGAGTTTATATTAGAATTGGAAGTATCAGTATGAATGTATTACACACACACACACACACACACACACACACACACACACACGAGTCTTCTGAGAGGGCTTGTAAGCAATAACACACCAACAGAACCAATGCCCACATTGGTTTTTACATATCATTAACTAAAAGGAACCTGGGATCCCTGGAGAAACGATAGCATTATTTTGAGCTGATCAAAGAAAGTTTAAGGGAGCTAAAATCACCTTGTTTTTGAGAAGTACTCGAAAAGTGAAGAGGACATATAAACAAAGTTCAGGATCCAATTAAAAGAAGTTCCCACTCACCATATTTGGGTAATTTGGATATCAAATAAATAATGATATTAATAAATTACAACTTCCTGAGTAAAATGAGTATCTTTGAATCAATATTGCTTTATAGTAAATGAATAATATATATGGGAAAAAAGAAAGACCATCTTTATAGTAAAATATACTTAAATACCAATATAGAAGTAATGATTAAGCTAGCAAATCATCAATGAATGCTGAAACTAGTGGATGAAAGTTTCATGAGGAACAAGATATTCATACGGTCTCAAAATATCTCCTAATAAATTACTATTATTACATGGAGAAAACAGTAGCTTTGCAGTCTACAGAGATTTGAAAGAGACCACCTTAGCCAAACAATCGGTTATCACCACCAGTGGGAAAACCAACATTATATGGCTCTTGAAAATGTGGACTAAGAAGAATCTATCATCACTTCTGTTTTATTCCTGCAAAAAAAAAACCCCAAACCTCAGTTTAACCTTGATTGAAAATGAGGTGAGCTTGAGTAGCATGCCTTCTTCAAAAATCTCAAGACAATAAGGGGAAATATAGGCTGAGGAGCTGTTCTAGATTAACTGAGCTAAACAGAAATGAGAACTAAGTGCAGTGTATAATCATGCATTATGCTGGATCTAGAGGGGATAGAAAGATGTAAAAGACATCACTTGGAAAAATTTATAAAATTTTAATATGGACTATGGATTAGATAATATATCAATAACAGATTTTCTAATATTGATCATTATACTTTGGTTATGTAACATAATGATCTTATTAGGAAATGTGCTCTGAAATAGATAAAGAGAAACAATGTCCAACTTATTATCAAATGGATTAGAAAGTATATATATATATATATATGCTTAGCAGAGGAGATTGAAAGGTGAGATGACAATACTATAAACATATATATATGTTTGTATATATAAGAATATATATAGAATATAAAGTGCATGCATGTATATATATAGAGAGAGAGAGAATGATGAAACAAATCATACAAAATGTAAACAAGTGTAACTAGATAAAGGGCATATGTAGGACTTTGTATTATTTTTTATTTTATTTTTTGTTTTTTGTCTTTGTTTTACTTTGTACTATATTTGGAACATGTCTTTAAGTTTAAATCACAAAAATGTTACAAAAACTGGCTTGGACTGAAACAATTATTTCAATATAATATGACTCATTGTGGATTTGCCTCACAAGGGGTCATGATAAAATATGGACTGCCCTAAAATTATCAAATCATTTCCTCATTTGAGAGTAGTTGATTTACAAATGACTAAAAGCTATTAAATGCCCTAATAATGGATTCATTTAGTTTCTAGAATTTCATGTTCATATGCAATGTTAGAATGTTATTAGTTTGTTGAAACCTAGTATTTGGTATTTATTAAGAAGCTTGCATTTTGCACAACATATGGATGATTATACCTGTGCTCAAACATTTTCATAACTTTAAGAAATGATGCTTTGTTTTCCATCTGTCAACATTATGATCTTACATTGATTGATGTTATCACTTATCATATTCTCTTTTTATTTTTTTCAGTCTTTATATTTTATTAATCCTAACATATTTATAGTTTTGGTTCTTCTGTCTTTTTTTAAATTTTTTTAATTATATTATGTTAGTCACCATACAGTACATCCCTGGTTTTTTATATAAAGTTTGATGATTCATTAGTTGCGTATAACACCCAGAGCACCATGTGAAACTATTATTAAATTCGCCCTTATTCCTTAAATCCCTTTTGGATTTTTGGGTAATTTTAAGAGCACATAATGATGATAATGGCATGTAGCAACAATATTTTAATTATAAGTTTCTTTTCTAAGACTTTCAGATATTAGGCATAAGAACACATTTCAAATAAAATATGATTCATTTATATTTCTACAGCTAATGTGATTTTCCTGGCTTAGAAAACAATGTATATGATCACCCCTCCAATTTTTTATGGCTCTCTAATAATATCACCAGCAATTTTAAATATTAGAAAGCACATCTAAATATTCTATGATTCACACAAAAATTTATAGGTGAATGTTCATAACAGCATTGTTCATAATAGTGCCCAAGTGGAAACAACCTAAATGTCCATCAGCTGATGAATGGATAAACACAGGTGGTATATCTATGCAATGGAATATTTTTTATCCACAAAAAAGAATGAAGTACTTTCTGATATTCAACAACATGCATAAAACTTGAATACATTACGCTAAGTAAAAGAAGCTAGTCACAAAAGGCAGCATATATTCTATGATTCCACTTACATGAAATATCTAGAATAGGCAAATCCTGGAGACAGAAAGCATATCAATGGTTGCCAGGGGCTGGAGGAAGGGAGTGACAGGGAATCACTGTTTGATAGGTATGAAGGTTTTTTCTGAGGTGATGACAATGCTATGAAAGTAGATAATGGTGATGATTGCACAACTGTGTGAATGTACGACTAGCTACTGAATTGCACACAGTGAAACAGTTAAAATGGTGCATTTTATGTTATGTAAATGTTACCTCAATAAAAAATGTAGTTCTGGAAAGGGATATAAAAAATTGCAGATTGGACTGGAAGACCTAATAGCCTTTAGAACCCTAACTTCAGGATAGCCAGCCTACTTTATGGAAATCCTTGTCTTGGGAGCAGAGGAGATTGAAAGGTGAGATGACATGATAGAATGTGTTAACTAACTAGCTTGCATAGCTGGTGTCCTTGGTGGCTGTGCTTTTTAGTTTACAGGAATCACAGGGAATCAAAGACAGACAGGGCTTATGTTCCAGTCACTGTGCTAGCTCTTCCTCCAGAAACACGGGGTGATAGGCTGCTAAGCAAAAAGCTGAAAAAAAATCAAATGTGAGCATCTAAACTGACTGATTTCCCATTCATCTCTGACAAACAAGCCACAGAGCAGCCAGAATTGAAACTAGCAGAGAGAAAGTGATGGAGGTACAAGAACATTGCATATAGACCATGTGCAAGAGAGTGAATGAACAGGAATGGTATAAGCCTGCATGAAATTAAATACAGTATTAGTAGATAAAACAACAAGATAAATTAGTTCTAAAAAAAGTTATAGTAAGCTTTAGATTTTAAATCTGACTCCATATCAAAATTATTTGCTCAGACATTATAAAGACATTTTCTTAATATGTTTATTTTCAATAAAATGTTAAATTAGAAGAGGAAAGGATTATCTAATAAGTAAATTCCCAGAGAAGGAAGAATTAAAATGAAATGTTACAGCTACCATAGCTATTTTAGGCAATTATCTTTTTTTTAAAAATATTTTTATTTATTTATTTTAAAGAGAGAGAGAGAGAGTGGCATGGTACTGGAACAAAACAGACACATAGATAAATGGAAAGAATAAAGAGCCCATAAATGGACCCTCAACTCTATGGTCAACTAATCTTTGACAAAGCAGGAAAAACTATCCAATGGAAGAAAGAGTCTTTTTGACAAATGGTGTTGGGAAAATGGGACAGCCACATGCAGAATAATGAAACCGGACCATTTCATTACACCATACACAAAAACAGACTCAAAATGAATGAAAGATGTAAATGTGAGACAGGAATCCATCAAAATCCTAGAGGAGAATATAGGCAGCAACCTCTTCCTCCTCGGATGCAGCAACTCCTTGCTAGACATGTCTCCAAAGGCAAAGGAAACAAAGGAAAAAAGAACTATTGGGAGTTCATCAAGACAAAAAGCTTCTGCACAGCAAATGAAAGAGTGGACAAAACCAAAAAACAACCAACAGAATGGGAGCTGATATTTTCAAATGACTTATCAGATAAAGGGCTAGTATCCAAAATCTATAAAGAACTTATCTAACTCAATACCCAAAGAACAAATAATCCAAGCAAGAAATAGACAGAAGATTATTATTCAACATAGTGCTAGAAGTCCTAGCAACAACAGACAACAAAAAAGAATAAAAGGTATTCAGATTGGCAAATAAGAAGTCAAACTCTCTCTTCGCAGATGACATGATACTTTATATGGAAAACGCAAAAGACTCCACGCCCAAAGTACTAGAACTCATACAATAATTCAATAATGTGGCAGGATACAAAATCAATGCTCAGAAATCAGTTGCAGTTCTATAGACGAACAATGAGACTGAAGAAAGAGAAATTAGGGAATCAATTCCATTCACAAGAATATCAAAAACCATAAGATATCTTGGAATAAACTTAACCAGAGAGGTAAAGGTTGTATACTCTAGAAACTACAGAACACTGATGAAAAGCATTGAAGAAGACACAAAAGGATGGATAAGCATTCCATGCTCATGGATCAGAAGAATAAACATAGTTAAAATGTGTATGCTATCCAGAGCAATCTCCACTTTCAACACCATCCTGATCAAAATACCAATGACATTATTCAAAGAGCTGGAACAAACAAGCCTAAAATTTGCGTGGAACCAGAAAAGACCCCAAATCACCAAGGAAATGTTGAAAAAGAAAAACAAAGCAGGGGCATCATGTTGTCTGATTTCAAGCTATACTACAAAGCTGTGATCACAAAGACAGCATGATACTGGCACAAAAACAGTCACATGGACCAATGGAACAGAATGCAGACTCCAGAAATGGACCCTCGACTCTATGGTCAACTAATCTTTGACAAAGCAGGAAAAAACATCCAGTGGAGAAAAAACAGTCTCTTCAATAAATGGTGCTGGGAAAATTGGACAGCTATATACAAAAGAATGAAACACGACCACTCTCTCACACCA
Source organism: Ursus maritimus (assembly GCF_017311325.1). Lineage (NCBI taxonomy): Eukaryota > Metazoa > Chordata > Mammalia > Carnivora > Ursidae > Ursus > Ursus maritimus. Next base: position 102,932 of record NW_024426852.1, read on the forward strand.
TACACAAAGATAAACTCCAAATGGGTGAAAGACCTTGATGTGAGACAGGAATCCATCAAAATCCTAGAAGAGAGCATAGGCAGCAACCTCTACGACATCGGCCACAGCAACTTCTTTCATGACATATCTCCAAAGGCAAGTGAAACAAAAGAAAAAATGAACTTTTGGGACTCCATCAAGAAAAAAACTTCTGCATAGCAAAGGAAACAGTCAACAAAACAAAGAGGCAACCCACAGAATGGGAGAAGATAGTTGCAAAGGACACTACAGATAAAAGATTGGTTACCAAGATCTATAGAGAACTTCTCAAACTCAATACATGAGAAACAAATAATCAAATCAAAAAATGGGCAGTAGATATGAACAGACACTTTTCCAATAAAGACATACAAATGGCTAACAGACACATGAAAAACTGTTCAACATCATTAGCCATCAGGGAAATTCAAATCAAAACCACATTTAGATAACACCTTACGCCAGTTAGAATAGCAAAAATTGACAAGGCAAGAAACAATAAATGTTGGAGAGGATGTGGAGGAAGGGGAACCCTCTTACACTGTTGGTGGGAATGCAAGTTGGTACAGCCACATTGGAAAACAGTGTGGTGGTCCCTCAAAAACTTAAAAATAGAGCTACATTTGACCCAGCAATTGCACTACTGGGTATTTACCTCAAAGACACAGACGTAGTGAAGAGAAGGGCCATATGCTCCCCAATGTTCATAGCAGTATTGTCCACAATGGCTAAATTGTGGAAGGAACTGAGATGCCCTTCAACAGATGACTGGATTAAGAAGCTGTGGTCCATATATACAATAGAATATTACTCAGCCATCAGAAAGAATGATTACCCAACATTTGCAGCAACATGGATGGGACTGGTGGAGATTATGCTAAGTGAAATAAGTCAAGCAAAGACAATTATCATATGGTTTCACTCACTTATGGAACATAAGAAATAGCAGGAAGATAGGTAGGAGAAGGAAGGGAAGACTGAATGGGGGGTAAACATAAGGTGAATGAACCATGAGAGACTATGGACACCGGGAAACAAACTGAGGGCTTCAGGGGGGGGATTGGGGGACGGGGATAAGCCGCTGGTGGGTATTAAGGAGGGCACATATTGCATGGTGCACTCAGTGTTATATGCAAATAATGAATCATGAAACATTACATCAAAAACTGAGGATATACTGTATGGTGACTAACATAACGTAATAAAAAATTATTATAAAAAATAAATAAAATAAAATATATATTGAAAAAAAGAAATGAAAATGAATAAATAAATAAATAAAATGCAGGAGAAACTAATTTGGAATAATTTGGTCTTTATTCTTTCTGGGAAGTTATGTTCTTTTTTTTTAATGTTTTTTTATTATATTATGTTAGTCACCATACAGTACATCCCCGGTTTCCGATGTAAAGTTCGATGATTCATTAGTTGCGTATAACACCCAGTGCACCATGCAATACGTGCCCTCCTTACTACCCATCACCAGTCTATCCCATTCCCCCACCCCCCTCCCCTCTGAGGCCCTCAGTTTGTTTCTCATAGTCCATAGTAGGGAATTTATGTTCATTTTGATCACTGAGAAGAGCTCAGATTCTTTCTCTCTTATTGCATGCAGATTGCATAAAATACCGAAGAAAATAATGAAAAATCACACAGCAATAACAACATTCATCTTATTAGGACTTACAGAAGATACACAGCTACAAGTTCTCCTTTTTATCTTTTTCTTTCTGACACATATTCTGAGCATAAATGGAACCCGACCATTATCAGTCTTACCTTGACAAATTCCCATCTTCGAATACCTATGTATTTTTTCCTTCAGAACTTCTCCTTGTTAGAAATCTCATTAAAAATGGTATGTATTCGCAGGTTCCTATACAACTTATCAACTGGAGACCGTACTATTACTTATAGGGCCTGTGCTAGCCAAATATCTTGTCGGGGATGTTGATAATGGGAGAGACTATGCATGTTAGGGGGCAGGACGTGACCTTTCTCACACCCCAATGTTTTACTTCATTGTCTTAACATATTTTTACTTATTTATGAATAAAAGAATAATTGCTGCTCAAATAAATGTGTGTGTTAAGGAAAAGATAAAACTATTATTGTCTTGATTTCTACAACTACTCAAGTGGCAATAGATAATATTTAAAATTTATTTCTCCTCCCATTTCTTTTTGCTTGTTTTTATATTTTATTGATATATAATTAACATACGACATTGTGTAAGTTTAATGTGTACAACATGTCCGATTGGAATATTTATATACTGCAATATGATTACCACTTTAACATTAGCTAACACCTTTCATGTCACGTAATTATCTTTTTTGTGTGTGTGGTGAGAACAAACTTGCAACTAGTAAGTAAAATAAATTCTGGACATTTAATGCACAGCATAGTAATTATAGACAATATACTATATAATAAACTTCAAAGTTGCTAAGAGACTATGTCTGCTCCCATTTCAGTATTTCCAATGCCCTCATCTAGCATGTCAGCTGGTCATAGAATCTTTCCAGATGGAGTGAACTTAATCTTCGTTCTTGACAAGTCTGTGATTTGTGTTGTTTCTGTGTTGGTTCTTTATCATCTATCATGGGTCATGAGATAATAAAGAGGTATCATAGACAATATCCTGAATTCTAGTTATAGTCTTCTCTGGTCCATAAATTGCTCTTGATAATCAGAATTATTTACCCCTGCCAGGATAATAACCTACTTCTATAACCATTGGTTCAACAGAGTGGCAAGCACAAATTGGACAGGTGGTAGTTTCAGCTTCTACTTCAATAGAACTATTGCTGTGTTGCCTAACAGATTCATTCTTCCCTTTGGAACCAAGATCTACATACCAGCAGAAAAAATTCATTGGCAGGTCAATAGGGGTACTATTTAAAAGACACAATACAATTTCCACAATTTGAGTCTCAGAGTTTTATATCCTGTTTTTGTTTCCCTTGACTCTGGCAACATAAGACATTCTCCAACAAATGGTGTTGGGAAAACTGGAGAGCAACATGTAAAAGAATGAAACTGGACCACCTTCTTATAGCATACACAAAAAATAAATTCAAAGTGGTTTCAGACATAAATAAGAGACAAAAAAACATCAAAATCTGAGAGGAAAACATAGGCAGTAATCTCTTGGACATTGGTCACAGCAACATCTTTCTAGATATGTTTCTGGAGTCAAGAGAAACAAAAGCAAAAATAAATGATTGGGCTTTCACCAAAATAAAAAGCTTGAGCACAGCGAAGGAAACAGTGGACAAAAGTAAAAGGCAACCCACAGAATGGGAGAAGATATTTGCAAATGACATATCTGACAAAGGGTTGGTATCTAAAATGTATAAAGAACTTATAAAACTCAACACCCAAAAAACAAATAATCCTGTTCAAAAATGGGCAGAAAACATGAATAGACATTTTTCCAAAGGAAACATACAGATGGCTAACAGACACATGAAAAGATGCTCAACATCACTCATCATCAAGGAAATACAAATCAAAACTACAATGAGATATCACCACACACCAGTCAGAATGGCTAAAATTAACACAGGAAATGACAGGTGTTGACAAGGATGCAGAGAAAGGGAAACCTTCTGCACTGTTCATGGTAATGCAAGCTGGTACAGCCACTCTGGAAAACAGTATGGGGGTTCTTCAAAAAGTTAAAAATAGAACTACCCTACAATCCCACAACTGCATACTAGGTATTTACCCAAAGGATACAAAAATACTAATTCAAAAGGATGCATGCACCCTTGTGCTTGTAACAGCATTATCAACAACTGCCAAATTATGGAAAGTGCTCAAGTGTCCATTGATAGATAAATGAATAAAGAAGATGTGGTTTACATATACTATGGAATATTACTGAGCCATCAAGAAGAATGATATGCCATTAGCAATGAAGTGGATAGAGCTAGAGAGTATTATGATAAGTGAAATAGGCAAGTCAGAGAAAGACAAATACCATATGATTTCACTCATATGTAGAACTTAAGAAACAAAACGAATGAACAAAGGGTGGGAGGGGGAAGAGAGGCAAACCTAGAAACAGACTCTTAACTATAGAGAACACACTGATGATTTCTGGAGGGGAAGTGGGTGGGGGCATGGGTTAAATATGTGATGGGGATTAAAGAGGGCACTTATTGTGATGAACACTTGTATGTATGTGATGAATCACTAAATTCTACACCTAAAACTAAAATCTGTATGTTAGCTAACTGGAATTTTCAAAAAAATTTTTTTTGAAGGAAGAAAAAAGAATAATACACCAAAGAACAGAAGTTTGAACATATATTTTATTTTTATTTTTATTTTTATTTTTATTTTTTTTAAAGATTTTATTTATTTATTTGACAGAGATAGAGACAGCCAGCGAGAGAGGGAACACAAGCAGGGGGAGTGGGAGAGGAAGAAACAGGCTCATAGCGGAAGAGCCTGACGTGGGGCTCGAAACCATAACGCCGGGACCACGCCCTGAGCCAAAGGCAGCCGCTTAACCGCTGTGCCACCCAGGCGCCCCTGAACATATTTTTTAAAGGCACATGAAATATTAACCAAGACAGTCCTATGCTAGGACATAAAACAAATCTCAATAAGCTTAAAAGGATTGAGTCTAATATAAATTATGTTTCCTGTGAACAACAGAAATATATATTTTTATTTGTTTTAAAGATTTTATTTAGTTGAGAGAGTAAGAGTGAGCAAGAAAGTGAGAAGGAGCAAGGGGAGTAGCAGAGGGAGAAGCAGACTCCCTGATGAGAAGGAAGCTCAACATGGAGCTGGATCCCAGGACTCCAGGATCATGACCTGAGCAGAAGGCAGACACTTAACCAACTAAGCCACCCAGGTCCCCCAAGAATTATATTAAGTTCGGTTAAAACAGGACTTCCAGAAAATCTCCAAATGTTGAGAAATTAACATACCTTGACCACACTTCAGCATGGGACAATGAAGAAACTTCCAAGGAAAGGGAAAATACTCTGAACGGGTTAACAATAAAGGACAGAAATAATGAAGACAACTAGAAATCAATTAAATAGAAATCAAATAAACAATAGATAAAAATCAGTGAACTGTAAAGCTAATTTTATGGCCATTTCGTAAAATTTGAATATAGCTGACACACAATGTTACATTAGTTTCAGGTATAGCATACGGATTCAAAACCTCTGCATATATTGTTCACCACAGTGTAACTACCATCTGTCAGCGTACCACACTATTAAGATATCATTGATTATATTCCCTATGCTGTGCCTTTCATTCCTGTACCTTATCCATTCCACAACTAGAGGCCTGTATCTTCTACTCTCCTTCACCCATTTTACCCATGCCCTCAACCCCCATCCCTACGGCAACCATCAGTCTGTTCTTTGTCTTTTTAGGTCTGCTTCTTATAAAGCTGAGTTTTAAAAAAAAGATCAATATAATCAATAAACTAATAGGGATAAAACAAATTACCCATTGTGCCAATTATCAAATTACATATTGTCTCTCAGCTTCAGATTCAACTCTTAATCTGTTATAATAAAAGGATGGATTTCTTTCAAGCATTTCAGATAGCAATATACTAAGACACTCAGTATCATAAGATAGTAAGCTTGCTCAGAGGAGAAAGGGTCATCTCTTGCTATGTTGGTTTGCAACCTGGCTGGCATACAGAGAGGGCCAGAAGAGACCAAAGAGGGAGGCCACTCCAGACTGAGAGGGGGCCATTTTATAAGCAAGGGAACTTACACAGGAGGTTTGTCTTGGGCAGCCACAAGAGGAGTAGATCCCTGCACCCACCTGCCAGAATCTTAACAGTTTATATAGAGCACTTGGGTTCAGCCTTATACTAGTCCAGATGGTCTCAACAACACTTTATTTTTTTAAGGATATTTCCTTGACATAGCTGCTAGTGTAGGAAAGATGGACAGACCATACATTCTCAGGACAGGGGAGGGGGTAAGGAGCCTTCAATTGCCAGAGTCCAGCTGGGTGTCAGCTGGCAGTCAAGTCCTCTCAGTGGCTTCCTCCAACATGCTAGTTCTGCCAGCTGCACCGTGTCAGAGGTGTGAGAGTGAGGAGACATATAACCCAGCCACTCACCAATTACACAGAGCCCTTCAGCAGCCTCACAGCCCTGCCCTGGCTGGCGATCACTATTTCTGTTCTTCCTGATGTGAAGACCTCCCACCCACAGTTACACTCCTCTGACCTCTGCACACCTTCATGTGCACCCACTGGCTAAGACTAGTCAGTGCCCAGAGGTTTTCTTTCCACCTTGCACAGGACTGTTGACTAGTTTAGGTCCAGGAAAACCTGTAAACTTCTCCCCACCCAGTGATGCAACTATACCTTCTGCAAAGAGATTTGAACCCGTCTTGGAGATCCGGTCCTCCTTCAAAACCATCCTTCCTTGTTAAATTCTCCCTGGGTCTTAGGGTATCTTCTAAAGTTCTCTTATAGCTTATGGTCACTTATTTATCACAGGTTAATGATTCTTGACATTAAACTACCACTGTTTAAATCACCATGTGGTTTCTGTCTCCTGACAGAACCCAGACACATACACCAATATAAAGAATGTACGATAAAAAAGCAATAAAGATCCTCTAGCTATTAGCAAATTAAAAAGGGAAGGCTATGAATAATGTTAAACCAACACACTTGACTAATTAGATGAAATGGAAAACTTATTTGAAAGATGTAAATTACAGATCTGACACATAAAGAAATAGAAAATTGGCATCACTTTATTTCTGTTTAGAAATTGAATCGATAAAAAAGCAATAAATATCCTCTAGCTATTAGCAAATTAAAAAGGGAAGGCTATGAATAATGTTAAACCAACACACTTGACTAATTAGATGAAATGGAAAACTTATTTGAAAGATGTAAATTACAGATCTGACACATAAAGAAATAGAAAATTGGCATCACTTTATTTCTGTTTAGAAATTGAATTAATACCTAAACGTCTTTTCACAAAGAAAATTCCAAGATTATGTTGCCTCACTGGTGAATACTATCAAAAGGATAAATAATCCAATCTTTCAGAGCACATGAGGAGAGAGTACTCTCTCACTCATTTTATGAAATCAACATAAATCTGATACTAATACCAGACAAAGAAATCACAAGAATAAAAGTATTGACCAGTATCCCTCATTATCACAGATGCAAATGTCCACAACAATATACCAGCAAACAATAATAACCACCTAAAAATGGTCAACAAAATTTATTAGATGCCTCATAAAGGAAGATACATGAACAGTGAATCAGCACATGTAAAGAAGCTCAATATCATGAGGCATCAGGAAATCAAATGATCACTAAAATAAGTCACGCATTCACTAGAATGGCTACAATTAGAATGCAGGCTGACAACATACATCATGACAAGGATGGAGAGCAACTGGAAGTATCATATACGGCTGGCAGGCACGTGAAATGATATAAACACTTAGGAAAACATTCTGGCAGTTTCATATAAACACAGTTATCATGTCTTAGTAATTGCTCTCCTACTTATATACCTGAGAAAAATGAAAATACATATATCTCTGAAAATTATACACATGAAGCTAGGATAGTAGCTACCTTCGGTTGAATCTTGACTGCCAGAGGATAAGGGAGACTTGTTTTGATTGCTGGCAATATTCTGTCTTTATCTTGGTGGTGGTTATATGGTTGCATATATTTGTAAGGATTAATTAACCAGTAAAATTTAATTATGTGCTTCTATTATAAGTGTGTTATACATCAATAAATTGTTAAAGGTAAAACAGGGAAATTTCCAGAAAAACAAACACTTAGTGAATTCATCACCAGTATACCTACACTAGAAGAAAAAATAATAAAGCGCTCTTTATACCTAAGAAAAGTAATGGCATGTATTCTTGAGGATGTCAAGAGTAATGAAGTACAGAATGAGAAAGAAAAAAGTTGGAAAGTTAAATGCACACTGTCAGTATAACACAATAATAAAAATATTTTGTGGGGTTTAAGTTTATGGAGCATTTTTAAAACAAATATTCTTGGAAAATTCACATCTTGGGATAACTGCTACAAAGACTGAGGTTGTTTTAGTACATTTCCTATATGGTAGGATAAAGAATAAAAAGAGTGACATAATAAATTCATTGGTTTCCCTAACACTTCAGAATCTCTAAAAATGGGCAAATTATACTAATACATCTTTTAAGTCCTTAAAGGAATTAATCCAAGGGAGAGGCTAAACAATTTTATTTCACAAATTTATTTTCTAGGACTACTGCCTAAGAACTCTGTACCTATATACTCTATAGGAATTTTTAATGGTCTACATTTGGGATATCTCTAAGTTGTGGAATTTTATTACTAGAGTATCTACAGTGTCACATGATATTAGGTTGTCTGTGTTAGATAACATGTCTGTACTTGACACTGAAAAGATATTAGAAGGTAGATTTTCAGTTACAGGTTTAGTGTGGCCTTGCTCACTTTTTATCTAGTACTCTGATTTGGAGTAAATTCTGAAATGTCCAACATGGGCCCAGAAAGATATGCAAAGGAACTGGCAATGGGAAAATAAAACTGAGAAGGTGCACTCTTCTGCCTTAAAGAGAACTGATTTCTCTCTTAAGCGGTGTAAGCATACACTTTGTTAACCTTAGGTTTAATGTTAAGCCAATGGGTCAAGAGAAAATCTTAGAAATATGGTGAATATGTGAAAATTAGGAAGAAATATATGCTCCCTATTCTTCGTATTTCTCTCCATGTGGAGGGGCATTCTTTTCAGAGTAATTTTCAAAAAGTAAAAAAATACATGATTCATACAATTATTCAACAAACACATGCAAAATATTTTATTCAACTAGTTAAACCAGTAAGATGTTAAGGCTGTTTCAAAGGAGAATTCAAGGAATAAACACTGTAAAATCAAATGACTACATTTGGTATCAGATACTCAATTGATTAATATTCTATAGTACCATAAAACTGTAGTCTTTAGGATATCTTTTCTACTGAACAGAAATCTACACTTAATGTGTCATTTCAAGGTGTGAGGACTTTAAGCAAAAAGTAATAACGAAGTCGGATTCCTGTGTATTTTCCTGAATAATTAAATAATTTTTGGATGAACTTGTAAAATAATGACATTGTAAAGATAGACAGTCATTCTCCTCTTTTATTTCTAAGGTTTGAAGATTTTTTCAATAACTCATTTGGGCAATTCTCCTGCCCCACTCCTATCTCTCCTTCCACTGGCATTGAAAAGACTTATCTGATAGGTAGATTTGGGGGCTTTGGGTTTTTTGTTTTGTTTTGATTTTATCTTTGCAACTTTTCCTTTTTCCCCCTAATTTCTTTGTATTGTGGTAAAATGCACATATCACAGAATTTAGCATTTAAAAAATTTTAAGTGTACATACACTTCAGTGGTTTTAGTTATATTTACATTGCTGTCCAGCCATCACCACTATCTAGCTACACTACTTCTTCCATCTTCCCAAACTGAAACTCTATACCCACGACAGGTAGATTCTGAACAAGAATCTGGGTATGCCAGATCTATCCTATTCCCTTCCCTCTTTTATGTTACTTTTCTATAACTAGATTTCAATAAAATGTACCCCTCTGGTTCGTGGGGTAGATTGGGATCCAGTACTGTCTATCTGATAGATATGACTACCTCAAGATTTCTTATTGCGATGTTCAAAGCCATCGTTCAATACTTGTATCTGTAATAAAACGGCAGTTTTAATATCCATTTACTTGCCTACTTTCTCTCTCTAACTGACTCAGAAATCAAGCAAGGAAGAGGATGGGATTCCTTCACAATCCCAACAATGGCAAGGGACCCAAACACTTTTATGAATATTACGTGTCATTACACATTGGAAGCAAAGTATGGCAATACACTTTGGTTGTGATGAGCACCGGGTGTTATATGCAACTAATGAATCATTGAACACTACTAAAAAATTAATTAATTAATTAATTTAAAAATATTTATATATAATGAATCTCTGCCTCAGAAATTCCTCTTCTGATACTTTACACCAAAGAAATAGATGACAGTTATTTAAAATACGATTTTAACTTAGAATTTACAATAGTTAAATATGGGAAGCTTTACCAAATAATGGCTTGTCCATAAAGAGTACAATGCAGAAAAAAATTGTGATGCAAATCTATATTTTTACCATGGAAGAGTATTAACAGAAATTGATTGAATGTATACTACTTTCAATATATTTACACGTTTTTCCACTGAAAGTACAGACCTGAAGCAATTTTGGTGTCTTTTGTTAATACTTTGTAATCTATGGGTTGAAGAATAGCCAGAAATATCTTTTCATCAGAAAATTATTGTTTTGTCCTTGCAATGCATCTAATAAAATGGTTGCACCTTATTGTCTCCAAGGACATGATTCCCACTGCTGCCTCTATTACGTATTTGCCAAAATGCACTGCATATTAGAATCATTAGTCATGTTCAAACTTCGGTCACAGAGGACCCACTCTTTACCCACAGAGAGAGCTCCTGCACATCCATAACAGTCTGAAATAATAAAGCACTCATGTAACTTCACTGTGTAAAATTCTATCTTTGCCCAGAGCAATCAGAAATCATCTGGCAAAATCTTCTAAAACTCACCTTAGATTGATTGTCATTTAAAATAAATGACAGGGTCTTTTCAGGTTTGCTATGTAAGAAATTATTTCCCTAGGTTTAAAGTGGAATAGAATATTTAATGAGAGTTTGTTGGTAACGCAGAGAACAAACACTATCTGCAGTAAAAAACTGTCCATGAGTGTGTATGTGTCCGTGAGAGGGGCATTTGTGTGCATATCTGACTCCACTTACACTTCCAGTTTCATGGTTGGGACCATCAGGATTACACAGTCACCTAAAGCCATAAGAGTAAGTAAGTATATTCTTATTTGGTAATTTCAGTTTCTTTCTTCATTCAACAGTCTAGTTCCTTGTTCTCTGCAAAATCTCAGACTGATCTTTTTAAATATGCGATGGAAATAAATTAACTTTGATATCTCCAAAAAAGCAAATAATTATGTAAAATGTTATTTTCTTTTAGAAAAATTAAATGTGAAGGGATTGGAGTCACTGCACATATTTAATACACGTATCAGTAGAGATGGGTCCAGAACCTGTTCACTCTTTTCATCTTTAGTATCTATAGCCATACCAATCATATCATAGGTTCTCAATAGATATGTATTGAATTGATTCATGAGTAGTCATAGAAATAGGAGGGACAAACAGAAATGATCTGCCCCACAACAGACACTTATCAAACTATATACATTTACACCAACATGTACCTGTGCCGTCATCACAGTGCCAAATTATTAGCAATGTGGTCGTTAGCGATCAGACCTAATTATAAACACAAACATTCCTTGCACTATACTAAATTGAAAATACACCTGAATTAGAGTGGTTGACCAGAATATTCAAAATATTGCAGGATCACAGAAGATAAGTGTTGGTGATCAGAAAGAAAGCAGAGTTTGGGCACCTGGGACAGCGCTCCGAGTCAGGAAGCCAAAACGGAGCACTGAGAGCTTTAGAATTTTCTCAATTGGGTCGAGAAGGGTCAATTCCTATATGAGCCTGTCTAAAAGGGTACCTGGTTATCAGTTGATGATTTCTTCCTCTGCGCATAGATTAGTGCTCCTTTTCTGCAGAGAGGCCTACAATCCAAGGTAACTTCCTATCTGTCGGACTCTGATGCTGTTATATGTTACTGTCTTGATAGAATTAACATGCTTCAATTCACCAGACCGTAGAAAAGCACACTTCTAGGTTTCTTGTTGGGTTCAGATGGCTAGAAATAAGTGAAACCATTCATATAACAAACTAATTAATTTTTCCATAAGAAATCCTTTTCTTTCTTGGACTGGAGGGGGAAAAAAAGACAGACTCTTTATTTACAAAAGGAAATAGCTGCCCATATAATTACTTACCTAATGATAGGTGAGAAAGAAATGTGAAATACCTATTGCTTCATGTCCAAAATTGCAGTCTCTGAACTCTGCCCTTAGTATTTCTTTACAGAACACTAAACGGGTTATCAGAGGCACCAAAATTCATAAGCTTCGTAAAGAATTCTGGAGAGGAGTGCCTGGATGGCTCAGTCAGTTAAGTGTCTGACCCTTGATTTTGGCTCAGGTCATGATCTCAGTATGCTGAGATTGAGTCCCTCCTTGGCTCTCTCTGAGCATTCAGCCTGCTTGAGATTCTCTCTCTCCCTTTCTCTTTGGCCCTCCCCACAGGCTCACATGCATGCTGGTTCTCTCAGTCTCTCACTCTCTTTTCCTCTCGATAATGTTCAACATAAAATTTGTCAACACTGTTTGACAAGTTAGTCACAAGAGCTATCATAAGACTAGTCATAGACTACAATGGGAATATTAAGAGGAAAAGCTACTTCTATCTTACAGGATTATACATAGATTCCTAGTGAAATTTATACCTAAACCAAAAATTGAAAGACGGATAGGGAGGGGAGTGGCTGCAAGTATAGAAATCACTAAAGACAAAAGGATCAGCCTATGAGAATTTCCACAGATAATTTTAAGCAAGGCCTTTTATGGGAACTGCTAGTAAATAACTGAAGCAAATTGAATCAGGAGACGTGAAACCAGCAGCCTGACTCTATAAACTGTATTCTTTGTCACTATGAGATACTACCTTTTTTTTTCCTTTTTTTACTGAAGTATAATTAACACTGTTATGTTAGTTTCAGGTGTACAATATAATGATTCAACAGTTCTATACAGTACTCGGTGCTCATCAAGGTAAGTGCACCCTTATTCCCATTATCTATTTCACCCAGGCTCCACCCACCTCCCCTCTGGTGACCACCAGTTTGCCCTCCCTATTAGAGTCTGTTTTCTTCTTTGTTTCTTTTTTTCCTTATTCTTTCATTTGTTGTTTCTTAAATTCCACAGATGAGTGAAACCATGTGGTATTTGTCTTTCTGTGACTGACTTATTTCATATTCATTATATCCTGTAGATCCATCCGTATTGCTGCAGACGGCAAGATTTTCTTCTTTTTTTCAGCCTGAATAATATTCCATCATATACCATAAGGGTATATGCATACTAGGATGGTAAGAGAGCAGCCAGTGTAAGTACACTAGGAGAATAGAACAAGCAATTTGGTCAATTGTATGAAGTAACACAGGAAATATTAGAAAGATCTCCATGTGCTCACTAAGAAACTTAAATTTTATAATGAAGGCAAAAGGGAGTGATGGAAAGCATTAAAATTACTACTTGAGTCACAAAAAATCCATTTACAAACCCTGAAAACCTTAACTAAACGTTTATTTTTTAATTCAACTTAATATCAGTGTCTTCCCTCTCTACCTAACTCCAACACCTACCTCATTCTCAGGACTCATTACCATCTCTCTGTTGCTGCCCTCAACCTAGCTTCACCTTAATTCTGCTACATTTGCACAGTTCTGATATTAAGAGGTAAAGAAATACCAGCACCCATCAGAGCTGGCATTACCAAAATAACACACCATCTCTTCAGATCCTCAAATACCTCTTCTGTGCTCTACTGCTGTGGGATCGACCTCTTCTTTCCCTTCCCAGATTACTCTTATGGTCCCGTGGTTCTCCGTATAAGCTTTAAGACTCTTCTAGTATTTCTACAGCAAATTGCAATACAGGAAAATTTATGAAATACCAAATGTTCTTTTTCGGTTTCCTGCCACCATTAGGCATGAGAACACCTTTCTTCTAATTCTATACCAGTCTTGAGAATGCGAAAACTATGTGACTTTCTAAAGCCCTTTTAGCCTGTGCTCAAGGAGCAACTAATTATTTCCTATTATTTTCCTCCTTCAATCTCTACAAGGAAAAAAAAAAAACCTGCAAAAATCTATGTCGTTTTCTTTCCTTCTGTTATTCTGCCTCCGTATCACTGGAAGATAGCAGAGGGCCCCAAACACAGAGATCTCATTCAGAACCATCAAATTCTCTAAACTAGACTCCAACTCTCTTACCCCTGCTAAACAAATTTCATAAATTCTCTAAGGATGGAAGACTTCTCCTTACTCATTACTCTGAATAAAATATTTATTGCCTGAAAATATTCCATGAATCTAAATTTTTGATGCTTTTGAAACTTAAAATCCATAAATATATTCCTTCTTCTACTCTTCACAATTGTTACTTAAAGCCAGAATGAATTAACATTCATGTAACTGAGAGATAGATCAAGAGTTTTAAGGAAACATAGATAACAGTTCAGAAACATTTTTCCAGGGCACCTGGGTGGCTCAGTCGTTAAGTGTCTGCCTTCAGCCCAGGGCATGATCCCGGCATTCTGGGATCAAGCCCCACATCAGGCTTCTCTGCTGGGAGCCTGCTTCTTCCTCTCCCACTCCCCCTGCTTGTGTTCCCTCTCTCGCTGACTGTCTCTCTCTCTCTCTTTCAAATAAATAAACAAAATCTTAAAAAAAAAAAAAGAAAAGAAAAAAAAGAAAAGAAAAGAAAAGAAAAGAAAAGAAAAGAAAAGAAAAGAAACATTTTTCGGCCACACATAGGGGAAAATTAATCACATCTGAGCTTTTTAAAAAATGATTCTGATTGTGCTGATTTTAAAATACTGAATGGAGAAGCAAAGACATATGTTAAGTGTATGTTAATATGCTTTTGCAATATTTTACCTATGAGGTAAAGACACCCAGAATAAAATTAGAATTGCGAGTGAGAGAGTAAAAGAAGCAAATCAAGAAGAGAACCAAAATGGCAAGACCTAGTGATGAAATGGGAGTAACATAAACGGAACAAGAAAGAATGTCCTTATATGAGACTTAGGGTTGACAGGGAAGGATATACAATAGTGAGAGGCACACTTAAAATCCTGAAATGTGCACATCTACAGGACTCTCAAAAAGAAATAATAAGATAACAAAATAAGAAAGCTCAGTGTAGTTAATGAGTGTTCATGATATTCCAAATGCACCTGTATATATTTTATCTATATTATCGAAAATTATCAGTATAACCCAAAGATGTAAATGTTATCTTTACCTGAATTTTGCACATGAAAAAAAGCACAAGATAAAGAAGTTAGGCAAACTGCTCCAGGACACTCAGAAAGGAAAAAGGGAAAGTGTAATTCAAACCCTCTAAGTCTGATCTAGATGTCCAAGCATAAGCTCATCGTTGAAATCAGAACACTGTAAGACGTATTTTTCCCTGCAGATGTAAATTTGGGAATTACCAGCCCATTTGAAGTCACCTTACTTATAAGAATCACCTGACTTATAAGAGAGAGCAAAAGAAAGTATTTTCTAGAGAAGCGATTTCAGATGCAGAAACAACCATAGGGATTAGAAAAAGAAAAACCACGAAAGAGAATGAAAAAGAATAGACAACGCAGTAGGAAGAAATTCAAGGAAATGTGAAATAGTGGGAACTAAGCTGTAAAGACTTTCATAAGTTAGCATTTTATAGTCTCATATGACACAGACTTTGAGGTAAATGAGGACTGAATTTTGTTTAATGAGTGAAACGAGAGGGAGGCTGGTGGTGGGCGACCCTGGCTAGAGTAATTTAAATGGTGCAAAAATCAGAGGAGTTCATGTACAAATGGTAAATAGGACAGAGGAGACAATTAGTATGTAGGTGAAATTTAAGCGAAAATGTGGGAGTATAATTCAGAAATGGCTAAAACCTCTTAAACCTATTATTCCTAAATGTCATTTATACTAAGGTGGTTGATTATATTTCAAACTGAAACAAGGCTAGCCAAAAACAAACAAAAAAACAGGGATATGTCTCTTCAACTCTATAAACATACTCCTAATGTTCCCTTACTTCTCTGTAATAAATTTTGAATCCAACACATTGCTTACCAATACATACAAGGAGAGATATGTCATTGTCAAACGTGTTCAGAAAGAAACAACAGAAATTCAGGTTAGAATTTTAATATCAAGAAGCTGCTCTTCTTTCACTTAGCATAATCTCCAGTCCATGTTGCTGCAAATGTTGGGTAATCATTCTTTCTGATGGCTGAGTAATATTCCATTGTATATATGGACCACATCTTCTTTATCCACTTGTCTGTTGAAGGGCATCTCAGCTCCTTCCACAATTTATGCTAAGTGAAATAAGTCAAGTAGAGAAAGACAATTATCATACAGTTTCACTCATTTATGGAACATAAGAAATAACAGGGAAATTGGTAGGAGAAGGAAGGGAAGAATGAAGGGGGGGTAAACAGAAGGGGGAATGAACCACGAGAGACTATGGACTATGGGAAACAAACTGAGGGTTTCAGAGGAGTGGGGGATGGGGGATTGGGATAGGCCTCGATGGGTATTAAGGACAGCACATATTGCTTGGAGCACTGGGTGTTATACGCAAACAATGAATCATGGAACACTATCAAAAACTAATGACATACCGTATGGTTACTAACATAGCATAATAAAAATTTTTAAAAAAATAATCTGCTCTTAATGAGAACCCTTTGAGAGGAAAAGAGAGGGGAAAGTTCTAAAGATCTAGAGAATACAAAACAGTAGCAGCTAATTAGAGTATGTGAGGACTTTCACTGCTGAAGAAATCTAGAAGAAAGTACTGATTGAGAAAATACAATCCCATACCTCAGTTTGCAAGCTGGGGAGAAACTCTACTTAGCACAAGGATACCCCAGATTCATCAAAATCTATTCTAAAAGTAGAAACAAAATACAGCCAAAGGTAAATATTACAATGTTAAATGTGCACCTTTAAAGTAAAATTTCTATGGTGAAAACCTGAAAAAAAAATTGGGTTGTTAACACATTTAAATGAATCTTTAAGAAAATATAGCCAATAAAAATGTCTTCTTTTCCCAATAAAAATGTCTTAAACACACTTCCAAGAAGATGGTCTAAATGAGCTGACACAGGATAAGCTATGCAATAAGTAGTCATTGCCTGTTTAGTAACTAATACACATGTAAACTTTAATACTGGGATTATCCTGCCAAAGACCAGTGTTAGTTTTTCTTCAAAGTCTTCTCTGCTAGAAGCATGTCTGCAGATAGAAAATTGGGGACGTCAGAATTGTTGATTCAAAACCAATATATGGAGAGGTTTTTTTTCAATGATGTTTATGAGATGATACATTGAACTGACACCAAGTATACCTAAGCTGTAGGTTTATTAGAAGCAGCAACAGAACGTATGTGATTCAAATGTGAAGACTCGGTTTGTGTGACACAAAGAGGTAATCAAACGTTATTGTGTGTTATGCGCACTCACATCTCAACTAACCAGTGTATAGGAATCACTCTCAGATTTACTTCTCTTGAGGTTACACACTGGCCAGGACTTTGGAGCTCTTCATATACTCTTCCTCATCATTTCAAGCAGATTGGGCAAAAAACAGTAGTCAAGGATGAGAAACCAAACATCAATAACGTTCATCTTGCTGGGACTGACAGAGGACCCTCAACTGAAAATTTTGCTTTTTATCTTTCTGTTTCTTTCCTACGTGCTGAGTGTATCTGGAAACCTAACCATCATCACCCTCACTCTGATTGATCCCCACCTTAAAACACCGATGTATCTTTTCCTCCAAAATTTCTCCTTCCTAGAAATTTCATTCACAACTGCTTGTGTCCCCAGATTCTTAAACAGCATATCATCTGGGGACAAGTCCATTACCTATACTGCTTGTGCCAGTCAACTGCTGTTTACAGACCTCTTTGCAGTAACAGAATTTTTTCTCCTGGCCACCATGTCCTATGATCGCTATGTGGCCATCTGCAAACCCCTGCGTTACACCATCATCATGAGTCCCACAGTCTGCAGGAACTTCATCCTCTTCTGTTGGGTAGCAGCACTCATCATCATTCTCCCACCAATTAGTCTAGGTTTGGGCCTGGAATTCTGTGATTCAAACATCATTGATCATTTTTGCTGTGACGCATCTCCTATCCTGAAGATCTCTTGCTCAGACACATGGTTGATAGAACAGATGGTTATAGTCTGTGCTGTGTTGATCTTCATCGTTACCCTCACGTGTGTAGTTCTTTCCTACATTTACATCATTGGGACCATTCTACGGTTTCCCTCTGCCCAGCAAAGGAAAAAGGCCTTTTCCACTTGCTCCTCCCACATGATCGTTGTTTCCATTACGTATGGTAGCTGCATCTTCATTTATGTCAAACCTTCAGCCAAGGATGAAGTAGCTATTAATAAGGGGATCTCACTCCTTATTACTTCTATCTCACCAATGTTGAATCCCTTTATTTACACACTGAGAAACAAGCAAGTGAAGCAAGCTCTTCATGACTCAATTAAAAAAATGCATTCCTCTCAAAGAAGTAAAGGAGAAATGAGTCAATGCATCCAACTGAAAGGAAGGAGGAAGAGCCCCAAAACCTGAAGCTTCTAATACTATTTGTCTTTATATCATTTATTCTGCAGTCATACGGACATTCTCACTTTCTTCTTAAACAGCTGACTGTGGGGGCGCCTGGGTGGTGCAGTCGTTAGGCGTCTGCCTTCGGCTCAGGGCGTGATTTAAAAAAATGCATTCCTCTCAAAGAAGTAAAGGAGAAATGAGTCAATGCATCCAACTGAAAGGAAGGATGAAGAGGCCCAAAACCTGAAGCTTCTAATACTATTTGTCTTTATATCATTTATTCTGCAGTCATACGGGAATAAAAAAAATAAAAATAAACAGCTGACTGTGAACCTTATTCCATTTTTTACTCTCCACTAAAACTAAACTCTGTGGGTATTTACTCTTAGTGTCTGACAGCAACTGATGTTTGCCAAACACGTTGGTTGTTATCCCTGGAAACACAGTAGACCACTTTTTTTTTTTTTTTGCCATATTTGTATACTGTTAGGTGCAACAATGTAGCCTGTGTTATACTTAACAGAAAGGCTGTGAAACTGATGTGGACCATTTCTAGACCCGGCCTGTAAAACACCTAATATGTGATTCACCATCCTTTTCTTTTCCCCAACCAACCAGCCAGATGCCAGGTTTAAATGACTTTGTAAGCTTCACATTGGTGATGAATGCAGTTGATTTTCCATCTCAGCTATAGTCTCCATCCAAAGACAGGCAGTCACAGCAAACTTGATAAAGCTTCTCCTCTGCCCCACCTCAACACAGTTGTCACCAGATTTGACAGGTAAAGTCTTACAGAACTATCCCTGTGAGTTAGTTAAGGGACCACATACACAGTTACCTCTATTTTGGCTAAACGGGTGAAATTATGACCCATACTAAAGTATCGTTACAAGTAAGTATTGTTAAATTTAATGGTGTGAATGTTCTGTCCTGACTCTTGGCATCCTCCTCCTCAGACGCCCGTAAATTCAAATCCGGGCCATTACAACCATATGAGGAAAATAGTACTAAAAGTAATATACACAAAGTTGTGAATTTCTACTACTACCCACCCCTCTTTCACCTCTCCTGGTCCTATAAACCTTTCCAGCTAAGTGCCCATACTACTTCCTCTCATCTTCACTGTGATGAGACAATTATTTAAATAAATAAAATTCTAGACTTTTGTCAACCACATTTTTGGAATAACTAGTGTTTAAACTGCCCTTTCCAATTTCCTAGCAGTCCATTGCATTGAGAGCATTATGGAATATAATACATCTATATAATGTTTTGTTCTTCTTGACCCATCATGTACATTGATAGGAGTAAAGTATGTAACTGTATCAGAAGGAATAGATTCAAGATGCTCTACAAGGGATTGTGCACATGGATGTGGTCCCTCAATCTCTTGCAGATCCCCTAAACATAACCGAGGGAGTAAATTTAGCCCCCTGTACAAAGATTTGCCATTCCAAATCACAATCCCCACTACATTTGGAACTCTTACAAGCGAGGATAAATTGAAAAATCTGAAAGAGCATTTTAAGATGTGCATGTTGAGCTAAAGGGGCTCTCTCACACATTACCATTGATATTTCACAAGTAATTCTTTAGTGACATCCTAATAATTGAGCTTTTTTTCATCTTACCCTTTGAAAACATGTTTCTCTGTAGGTCTGTCATTAATTAATCCCTTGTAAGGGGATTTCACCAGGTGACCACTTCCTTTCTGCTACCACGCACCCTGCCCACTGGGTCCTCGGTCACAGCTTTGATCCAACACCATTAAGGCCAGGCTGTCACCGCTCTGCACGCCACACCCTGGGGCCTAAAATGCAGCTATGACTAGACTGCACTGGTCTATGCCCAGCCCACTGAGGCTCTACTGCCCCCTCCCTGGAAGTGGAAACACTGCACCCCACCTAGTGGGCAGCTTCACACTCATTTGCAGATGCCAGTCTATCCCACCAAAGCCAGTTTGAAAAGGCTGCAAGAGGCAACTGCTCCCTCAAATTTGTAGACATCACTGCAAAGCCATGATGTTTCATAGAAACATGAAAGCCAAAGTAATATGACACCATCAGGGGAGCACAGTAATTTTTCAGTAACTGAGACCAAACAAATAGAAATCTATGAGTTCTGTGAAATAGAATTCAAAATAATTATTCTAAAGAGGATGAACAAATTGTGAGGATCTAAGTACAGTATGGATAATAATTAATAATACCATATTATATACTTGAAATTGGCTGAGAGATCTGAAGCATTCTCACCACAAAATAAAAAATTATATACTTATAAGGTGATGGCTATGTTAATTAACTTGATTGTGGTTTTCATCTCACAATGTTTATGTGTATGAAATCATCATTAAATCATTACATACAATTTTATCTGCCAATTATTCCTAATAAATCAGGAAAAAAAACAGGCACATATATACAAAAATAATCAATTAGTTAATAATAAAAATTGAAATAGGCCCATGAAATATAAAAACAGAAGAATCATAAAAATCTGGGAGGTATTTCTGAAAACTATCCACAGTAATCATTTGGCTTTTCTTTCATTAAAAGCTTTTTTTCATTATTAGAATAGTTATATTTACACTAAGCATTCATTACACATTTTACAGGATTAATAAATTAGAAAAATTGTCCTTATCATCTTAAAGTACTTAAAATGATGGAATAAAAGAAAAGAAAGTTGCCTTTGGCCTTGTAATCTGGTACTTATTATTGCATACCTGGCCTACTTCTGATGTTAACATTATTTGTATCTACGTCTCTCAGGACATTTTCCCCAGTTCTGTTTGTTCCACTCTATAGTCCCAGAGTCTTACACAAAAGATTCATTAGTAATGTTTAGGTCATAACCACCAAGGACATATGTGTTTATTTCACTTAAATGAAAATTGGGTCAATTTTGTCAATTTAGAAATAGTTTCCTGTGCTAGTAATATCAGAATATCAATTTTTACAGAAACAGAGATCCTTATCTACCCATTTAAACTATTATAAGCTTTGTAGTTAACAGGGTAAAGGAAATAATTCCTGGGCTCACAAGGAGGCAGGCCTCTTGTTGAAAAAGTCTTCCTCTTATGTAGATGGTGGACCGCTTAGTGAAAACTGCAATTGCTCAGCTCTCTGTGTAAGTCTGCCATCACAGAATGAGCAATCAGGGCCCACCCCCCTCTTCAGGAATATTCTTGATCACATTTTCCACATGCTGCCTTTTTTTCTGCCTTGAATCATTCCCATTATTTATTCTTCAAGTCCTTTTTAATGTTGTAATTCTCCTTGTATTTATATCATTCCTTTACCGAAGTTAGTAAGGATCATGATGTGAATTTTTAAGAAAAACGTGATTTTCAACATCTATTATGCTGCTTGGAAACTGACGTGCTTTTGATTCACCATATGGGTTTTTCGTAGGCTGGTGCAATTTGTTATTCCTTTATACGATTTTTTGAGAAGAAACCACTTCATTTATGTTACAATGAAACCAATCTTGCTAGTGTCCTTTGTAATTTTCTCACGTTTCTACCATCTGAATTTTTCCAGTTTTCTAACATTTTCCATTGAAGCTGGAATTGATTTTATTCATTTTTAAATTCATCTTTGTATTTTATTGTTGGCGTTGAAGTATTCTTTTGGTTTTCATTTTTTCTCTGTTTTTTTCCTTCGGTGTTTTATCCTTTTGATATCATTATCAGTTAACAAATTAAACGATCATATTTATCCATCACTTACCCAGAAGTCCCTATTTAAATACTTCACCATGCAAAATAGTTCTGTATTTTGGCAATATCATGAAAAGGTTAGGAGAGAGTCGAGTTTAGGCATGGCTGTCCCAGAAAAAATTATGTTACTCTAAGGAGGAAAGGTACATTTTTATTATTTTTCATACAATGAAAGGGAAAGTAATGATATGAGGGTAGATTTTGTAATGAACATTAAAATTTTTTGAAAGAAGCCCACATTGACAAATTCCAGACACAGTAAAGTTGACTAGACTGTTCAGGGGAAAATATTATTCCTGAGTGTCTTCATTGTTTTACTTTGATAGAAATTTCATTCTTTGATTGACTTCTCAAAAGCTTGCTTCCCTTGTTTCTCAGGATATAAAGAAGAGGATTAACACAGGGGTCACGAATTAATGAGTACTGATAGTCCTTATTAGTGGCCCCTCGTTCCTTTGCTGAAAATTTGATATGGATGAAGATTAAGCTGCCAGTGAAGAAATTGCAATTATGTCGGAAGAGCAGGTGGAAAAGGCTTTTTCCCCTCTGTTGAGCAGAAGGAAATCTTAAGATAGTCTTGACGATGTAAATATAAAACAGCACCACACGAATGAGGGTCATGACCAATGCTAGTGAAGCATAGGTAATGATTGTTTTTCTATGAACCTGTACCTAACATTGAAGCCATAGGAGAGGAGATGCATCACAGCCAAAATGATCATCACAGTGGAGTCACAGAATTTACCTGAAAGTCCACACAAAGTGGGAGGAACGATGAGCAATAAATAAGTCAGCCAACAACCGAGGACAAGGAGTACAGACCCTTTGGTTCATGGTGGTCACATAACGCAGGGGTTTACATATAGTCACAAAGCGATCATGTGACCTGGCAATCAGGAGAAAAGGATGTGCCACTCCAAAAAGTATGACAAAACATATTTGAGTAGCACAAGCACTGTAAGTAATAGTATTATCTGTCATCGCCAGTTGATATGCTATAAAGGAATCTGGGAACACAAACACCTGTGAGTGAGACTTCTAAGAATAAAAAATTTCGGAGAAAAAAATACATGGGAGTTTTAAAGTGAGAATCAATAAATGAAAGCATGATGATAGTCCAGTTCCCTGTTACACTCAACATGTACGTGGTAAGCAGAAAATGAAAAGAACCTTCATTGTGGACTATCAGCCAATCCCAGAAGGATGAATTGGTTACAGCAGGCTGCATGGTTTCTCATTGCTAACTTCTGACTTCTCTCCAATCTGCAAGGACAATTTGACAAACTGAATCTTCATAAGAGGGATCTCTCAATATCACATGGCAGTGAGCAATAGATAAAGCATAAAGGCAAGCCAGATCATAGGTGATTTTTTTTTACTTAATCACCTACACAGTCAGGATAGTTTTGGCCCTTTCTTTGCTTCTATTAGCAAGAGAAATTTGCCTAATAACGCTTCTTATTGAACTGCATATTTAGCACAGCATTCTTCCCCACTTCTTCATTTTGTTTTAACTTTCTAGGAAGAGTGAGTTCAATTAAATGAACACTCTAAGGCAACTTTTTTCTTTTTCTTCAACTTTTATTATTTTACTTGATCTTAGGAGATGTGACTGAGTAACCTGAGTGCTATACTTGGGCAAAAAACAGAAGATGTGGTCCATATATACAATGGAATATTACTCAACCATCGGAAAGAACGATTCCCCAACATTTGCAGCAACATGGACAGGACTAGAGGAGATTATGCTAAGTGAAATAAGTCAAGCAGAGAAAGACAATTATCATATGGTTTCAGTCATTTGTGGAACCTAAGGAATAGCAGGAAGATGGATAGGAGAAGGAAGGGAAGAATGAAGGGGGGTAAACAGAGGGGGAATGAACCACGAGAGACTATGGACTCTGGGAAACAAACTGAGGGCTTCAAAGGGGAGGGGGGCGATGGTTAGTAGCCCAGTGATGGGTATTAAGCAGGGCACATATTGAATGGAGCACTGGATGTTATAAGCAAACGATGAATCATGGAACACTACATTAAAAACTAAGGATGTACTATATGGTGACTAACATAACATATTAAAAAGAATGGTTACAGAAAAAAAAAAACAGAAGAATATTTCTGGCTTTTACCCAATGGAATGAGTATCCTTTAGCACTCTTCTTAACTTCTCCCTGACAGTTTTCATACTTGGACACACTGCCCTAACCCAATGTGGTCTTCATATTTCTGTGATTACTCTTAGAATTTAATTAATTAATTAAATAATTTCTTATATTTCCCTTTTTAAAAGATTTTATTTAAATTTCAGTTATTAACATACAGTGTAACCTTAGTTTCAGGTGTACAATTTAGTGATTCAGCACTTACATGCAACACCCAGTGCTCATCACAAAAAGCATGCTCCTTAAACGCCATCACCTATTTAACCCAAAAGCCACCCACCTCCCCTCTGGTAACCATCTATTTGAATGTAAACTTGAAAGCAAATATAAGTGTCATTCTTCAATCCTCAACTTTTTTTACATTTGAAATGCCAATACTGAGATGGTAGTGATGCTTTCATTACTTAGATCATCACCTTATCTAGAATTTGCCTTCTCTAACAACCATTACTAGACTTGGACACATTTTTCTAGTTTTATGTTTGCTTGTTTAAAGGGCTACAACAGAATTCTTTCAGTGAAATGTCATCTCTTGGCCTTGGGTCCTTTCTCTTGGATCTTAAAACTTTTTTACAAATATCGGAACTTCACAGCATAGCCTAGGAATCTTTGCACATTTGATTATTTTGATCCTCACCCAGGAGGAAGTGTTGGATACAGGCTATCATCACAGAAATTGCACACTTTCAGATAGTTTACCTCAAGCTGAAAATTTCTGTTACTTTGGTTTTAATGTCACTGAGGCAAAAATCAAGTCAACTATCCCAGGCACATTAGTTTTACATTACTTTTTTAGTTCCATCCAGTCTACACCTGACAGTCTCCACTGAACCATGCCGGCATCTCAGCCTCTCATTCACTGCTCAGTTCATAACAATAAGGTTCATTGTAATAGCCAGAGATTTATGACTATATTTTCTCTTTTTCATGTCTGTCTTTTGATTATCTAAACTTTAAGCATCTCTAAGATTACGATTTTAGGTGTCCTATTTTCCTTTCCTCATATAGGTAAAGTGGAATTCTAAGAAAATATATTTACAACAGAAAGAAGATTAATCATAAAGATGAACATAATTGATCACAACAGTGCATGATAAAAATGCCATCATGTTTCCAATAATCACTTTTCTATTTCCTGGTTATTCCATTTTCCTACCCTCCTTCTCCAGCCATACTACGTGTAGCACCTGTTCTCTATACCATTATACCTATGCTCTTAAAAATATAGTCATATTTTATATCCCTTACAGTTAAGAAATTTAATAAGATCCAGTGCAGGAAGGTAGTAGTATTATTAATTACCTGCTCTTGTTAAAAAATGAGTGGAATAATTATGAATATCCCAAAGACAGATTGCTTTTTAAATAATTTGACTTGTGGGTCTGTTGTCTTTAGCTCTTCTGCTGTCTAGTGTGGCTATCTGCCAAACCCTGTACCTATCCATCCTTTTTTTTTTTTCTATTCTGAGTGAGAAATACTGTCACTTCATCTTTCATGAATACTCAACAAACCCCTTTACTCCTCCTCCTTAGTCTACATTGTTTTCTGGTAAACTCTTGCCTCCAAAGGCAGTAAGGATTAGTTTGGCCAGTGAGATAATTTAAGTCTAACATATTTTTTAATTAGGCCAAGTTTGCCCCTTGTATTTTAAATCACTCCCTTTTTGTAACCTTTTTCCACTTTGTTTGTTTCACCCAAGACAGGGAACTTCACTGGGCATCATGCTGTTTAATCTTCCTTTATCATACTTGTTTGTTTGGGGTCTCATTTTTCATACTAACCCACATGCGGAATAAAAATAACGAGCTTACTCAAGTTTATGTCCTGCTCTAGTTTTGCTAATGGCCATCTTTTGACTGCGTTTCTGTTTTATTAGAGAAGGAAGGGAAGCCAGATGTCAGGACTCTGCCATTCACCAGTAGCTTAACACTTGGTACATAGCTTTTCCTCAGCTGTGGCTGACTCGCTTTGTATTAGAAGCTACCAGATGTTTCGACTCTTCAATCAGTGATCCTAGGGACTGCCAATTTTCCTTTATGAAGACAGTAACTCATTATATCCTTACGATTTATAGGTCTTGATCACAAAGGGAAGTTTTGACTTGACTTACTGAGAAGACTTTATGTAGTAATTATACTCTCAAATTTATTAGCTGAGACAGTCAAAGAATGATCACAATGTCAATTTGTGATATAGAATAGGATCATGGTTTTGGCAATCTCCCGACTCTCTCTCCAACATCCAAAGATTCACAGTGATCAGCAGGAGGAAGTACAGGAAAATCTGACCTCAGCATTTTAGTGTCTGACGAATTTGTTGTGTATGAATTCCAACTTGCATTTTTTGGTCAAAGTTCAGATATTTGACCTCTTATTATCAGCTATTGTGATGTATACTGAAGGATGGAAGAATTTCCACTCATCCCTGCAAGACTTTATTCCCACGTGTTCTTCCCCATTTCTCTGCTCAATCCAAGGTGTCCAACCAATAGCTGCTAACCCATAGCTTCAGGCTCACAACCCTTGCATTCTGTCCCATGATCAACACCACCTCAGTTTACTTCCTGAGAATTTGAGTGGCAAACACTTTTCAGTAAAATACTGACCTTTGATTGAGCCTTTTCAAAAATCTTCCCTGGAAATCTTCAACCTTCTTACTAACCTGATAATGGTCATCTTGAGTTGTCCTTATGTTAAAACTTTTAAATAAAGCTAATGGGTTTTGATTGTTTGTTTGTTTGTTGTTGTTGTTATTGTTTCTTTTTTCTTCACAGTATAAATTGTTTGAGGACAAGGAGGTGGGAAGAAAGCTAATTCTGGTGATCTTATATTTACTAAAAGGTGAAACTAGCTTTGCTCATGAATGTAACTTATTCACAGGTCAGGTACCATTGAAAAATAGTTTAAAAGTACTGTGAATACACCTCATGAAATTTCCAAATATATCTACACAAAGATTAAAGGACAAACTCAAAATATGCCCCCAAATTAGGTGCTACCATAACCTTGAGTTAATTCACCATTTTTTTTTCTTCCTGAAAATTTTCAAACTTAAAAATTTGAAGTATCATACTTAGTGTTCTCATAGTCATTCATAGCTTCTGTTGACAATTTCACCAAAAATGTCCTTAGGTCCCTAGTGCAAGTAAAAGTTAAAATGGGAGGTTTTTTCCCATTTTTTAAATTTAAATTCAGTTAGGGAAGGTATAGTACATCATTACTTTTTGATATAACGTTCAATGATTCATTAGTCGAATATAACACTCTGTGTTCATCATATCACATGCCCTCTTTAATTCCCATCATTTTTAGTAGAGATGTATAAATATAGTGACTATGTGTTTTCAGAAACCCCCAATCACAAAAGCCCTGACAATGCAGAAATCTTAAAAATGTTTTCTTCAGATACCATCACTAGATAATGTTTCCCATTGCAAAGTTAGGAAATAACTTCTTTGCATTTAGGAGTTTAAGGAGAAGTAAAAACCTGACACGGAGGCAAACGAATACCAAAAATGGATTATGGAAGAGTTCATGGCCTGATCTCTTCTAGACATGGAGATAGGGTGCCCTGTAATTTATAAACTATCATGGCTTCTATTATATTTCCTGAATATGCTATGGGTGCATAAGAATCAAGTGAAAAATAAACAAGAGGGTCCTTTGTGATTACTGTATAAAAGCCGGTAATGAATCTTCTGATGAACTTTGACACACAAAAATATACATGTAGCAATGGGACCATTTCCTTAGAGACACAGAAGCATAACCATAGCATTAAATACATAAAGAACCGCAACCATGATATTAAAACAAAGCAAATGCCTGGCTTCTCTTCTAAGGCAACTGGATGTAAGAATTTGATTTTTAATTTGTTTTAATATTTTACATTAAAAATTTAGAACTTTTTATGATGGAACATGCATACCTAAAAGTGCACCTATTTTAACTGCACATTGCAATGAATTTTTGTTAATTGAACTTGTATAGATAACTAGCAACAACAGAACAGAACAGTACCATCACCTGGAAAATTTCCCAGCGCTAACTTAGTCAGAGAGTTATTAAACATCCACCCACTCACTCTTTCATATCTACTGCCAGGAAAATCACTGCCCTGATTTGTAATAATATAGATTATTCATGTTTTTGTATTTTGTATGAGTGGAGTCATGTAACATGATACAGTTTATGTCTGACTCTTTTCAGTCAGTATAAGATAATGAGATCCTGCAGTATTATTGCACATGATTGTAGATCACTCATTCTTACTGCCTTATAATATTCTTTTATGTAAATTAACTATATTTTATTTATCCATACTATTACTGTTTTTCTGCCTTTGTAGTGTTCCGTTTCATACTATTATAAATAATGCTTCTATGATCATTCAAGCACATATATTTTCTTCTCCTTGATTTTGGTATGATGGATTTTTTTCTTTTTTTAATTAAAAGTTTTATTTGATATAGTTATAGATTCACATGCACTTATAATAAGTAACACAGAAAGAACTCATGCACGCTTTACCCAGCTTCTTGCAATGGTCACATCTTTTAAGACACAATCTCATAACCAGGACATTGACAACCACACAACCTAAGTCCAGAAAAGTTTCATTATCACAGTATCCCTCATTTTGCTCTTTTTTAGCCACTCAAGCCTCCATTTCCCTTAGCCCTTCCATCACTGGCATTCACTAATTTGCTCTTCATTTCTGTACTTTTGTAATTTTGGTATTATATAAACTAGTCAATAGTGAACATGACTGGTGGGATTGGCTTTTTGACTTTGACCTGGCACAATTCCCTGGAGATTTATCCAAGTTGTTGTCTATACCAATAGCTTGTTTTTTTATACTACTAATTATTATTCAGTGGTATGGATGTGAAATAATTTGATCAACCATTTACATTTTGAATTACATCTGAGTTGTTGTCAATTTTTGGTTATTATAAAGTTGCCATGTATATTTATGGCAGGTTTTATCTGGGATAAATGACTAGGTAGTATGGTATACAAATATGTATAATTTTAAAATATATTTAAATGTATCTTATATATATATATATATATTTATCCCAGTATATGTAAGTACTATTGATACCATTTAAATGTATCTTATATATATATTTATCCCAGTATATGTAAGTACTATTGATACATAATTTATATGTCCTAAACTCATCCACTTAAAAGTATGCAGTTCAATGGTGTTACTTTTTAATTTTTTTTGGTCCTTACATGGTCAGATTTTTATTTTATTTATTTATTTATTTATTTATTTATTTATTTATTTATTGGTTGTATTTAAATTCAACTTAGTTAACATATACTGTGTTAGTAATTTCAGGGTAGAATTCAGTGCTTCATCAGTTGCAAATAACACCCAGGTCTCCTTACATCAAGTGCCCTCCTTAATGCCCATCAACCCAGTTACACCTTCCCCCCACCCACCTCTCATCCAGCAGCCCTCAGTTTGTCCTCTACAGTTAAGAGTCTCTTATGATTTGTCTCCCTTTCTGTTTTTATCCTATTTTATTTTTTCTTACTTCCCCTATGTTCATCAGTTTTGTTCCTTAAATTCCACATATGAGTGAAATCATATGGTCAGTCAGAATTCAGTGGTTTTTAAACTGTATGCATAGTTGTGCATTCATCAACAAAATAAACTTCAAAATGAAAGAGAATAAAACTATATAGGAGTAATGTTTCTATCTCACTAGATTTAAGCATGACTCTGACATAGGATATGATAAGTTATGATGTATATGGTAAGCCCTAGAGATAACAATAGAAAAATATGCCAAAAATATACTGAAAGCATGTTAAAACAGGAAATATTCACTTAATGCAAAAGGAGGCATTGAAATAGGAATAGAAAAGAGTACAGTAGACATATAGAGAGCAAAAAGTAAAGTGGCAGAGATATATCCAGCTATGTCAATGATAACATTACATGGGAATGGATCCAACTATCCAATTAAAAAGGCAGAGATTTTCAGTCTGGAGTAATGAAAACAAAGGAACCACTCTATACTGTCTATAGAAGATAATCATAGATTCAAAAACATAAATAGGTTGAAAGGGAAAGATTGAAAAAGAAAATTTAAAACATATATGAACCTAACAATAGAACCCAAAATACATAAAGCAAAAACTGACAAATGAAGAGAGGAATAGACAGTTCAAACAATATTAATTGGGGACTTCAATACTCCATTTTCAAAAATGGATGGAGCAACTAGGTTCAAGTTAAACAAGGATTTAAAAAAAAGACATATAAAGCAATCGGACCCAATACTATATATCTAGAACACTCAAATCCAAAACTGCAGCATAAAAGTTCTTCTCAACTCTTTGTATTGGTGATTTCCTTTATTGAAATCTGTCTCTATATATTTAGTTTTTGATGTTATACACTCTCTTCTACATTTTTTGTTTTAATTTGTACTTTTTCTTACTCCTTGAAATGAATATTTAGATCACCGATTTCAGTGTTCCTTCTTTTTAAAATACAATTACTTAAACTATATATTTCTTTTCAAGCACACCTTTAACTGTATCACACAAACTTTGGCATGTAATATTTTCATATAATAGAGTACACAATATTTTCTAATTTCCATTTTGAGTGCCTTTTTTACACAGATGCTTTTCAGATGTATGCTATTTAGTTTCTGAATATATGTGAGATTTTCAACATATCTTCATATTGATTGCTTATCATAACTTCAATTTCATAAACATTTTTTCTCTTAAAATTAGTGTGCAGTTTTCAGGGTTTTTGTACAATATTTCATACTGATGATTAGGTCTAGTTTACTACATGAGTTGTTTAGACTTCTGTATCATATTGATGCTTTGGTCAGTTTGCTCTATGCAATGCTGAGATAAGGGGTTAAAATCACCCACTATGACGACGGCTTTTTCCGTTTTTCCTTTTTGTCCTATATGGCTTTTATATTCTCAGGTTACATGATAAAGTGTATAAAATTTAGAAATGTTCTATCTTCTTAATGAATAGAAACATTTTTATCTTTATTTTAGCTGTACTTGTTAGTTCTATTTACAAAAGAATTAGAAACATACATCCTAGGAGTGGGAAATAAAATATAATATATATGGGTAGTAAGGAGGGCACGTATTGCATGGTGCACTGGGTGTTACACGCAACTAATGAATCATCGAGCCTTACATCGGAATGCTATATCTTTGTTCCAGTGTTTAATCCTATTGCACTTATGCTTTAGATGTACATCATCATTTTCTCCAGCTATGAATCAGGAATCCTGCATCACTTATATTAATGAATTGTTTTCCAATAAAAATAATTGTATTTCTCTCTTTCTTATTTTTTGTATGATTTTATGACTTTTTACGTGCCCAAATTATCAGTTCTTTTTTTGAAGAATTACCTGATGGCTTTCAATGGGTTTGGTGAATCTTAGCGTACCAGAAGTAAAGATAAGTAAGACTAAGAATTTTACTCTTCGGACAAAACTTTCTGATGTACTCTTTTTTCTTTCTTTCTTTCTTTCTTTCTTTCTTTCTTTCTTTCTTTCTTTCTCTTTCTTTCTTCTTTTTTCCTTCTTTCTTTCTTCATTCTTTCTAGTTTTATTTAAATTTCAATTAGTTAACATACGGTGTAATATTAGTTCCAGGTGTACAATTTAGTGATTCAACATGTTATACTCATTATATTGCTAATATGGTCCTGTACTAAATTCTACTTTAATTTGCATACCACAATGGCTATTTTCCTTTATATTCAAAATGAATATCAGATTAATTTCCAAACCATAGAACAAGAATTTATCAAAACCAGTGCAAATTTTGTGTTAAATAGATCTAATTGTTTTTCCTCACTCATTAACAATCAAAAGTTCCAGAAAACCCACTTGTTTAAAAAAAGCAAAAATAAACCATGTGTAATAAATATAACCAGTCAATTCGTATCTTCCAATCTGACCTTTTTGATTGACAAAGTTTCCTGAAGTCTTTTTGAAGAGATTAGTTGGTTATTCCCCCCTTTTTTACTGTTCATACCATAAAGTGGCTACTTTAAACCAATAAAGAAAAGGCCAGTGTATATAACAAATATGTGCTATTATGTGTTTTGGGTTGTAAAGTATAAAATTAGAAATGTTAATATTTTATTAAAGAGGGAAAATCAAATGTCAACTTTAAATGATCTTCATTTTCAGACTCTGATGTATATAATATTGAATTTTATCTTAATTTTGAAACAGTTCCAATATCTATTTTAAATACCTAGGATAAAAAAGATTTTTTTATTTACATGAGAATTGTCTCATATATCATACAACGTAGGGTTAGTAAATGCACTCACTATAAAGAACAGTTAAAATTTCTGGTAGTATTTAAGAAGAACTAGTCTCAATAATTTTCATTTTGGATGGTCTCTTCAATTAATGGGGCTTTGGCTAAAAATGATAGGCTCCTTTTATGTGGGTGCAGGGCAAGCTGCAGTTGGAATGACTCAGCCAAACAGCACTTAAGAGTCCATCCAAACTTTAGGGAGAGGGCCTTACACTTAAGGCACATACTTAAGCAAATAATGGGCAGATCACAAGGATGGCCTTACCTCAAATTCAGTAGCCCTAGGAAATATACTACTGTGGCTTCATTTTGAATTGCACATATACAACTTAGGGAGTTGTGAGTAAGTATTTTTCTAGGGGCCACTGAGGTGAGATTTGAGATTTATAGAAATTGGTGGGCTGAACAAAATTTTCTATTAAATGGCAAACAAGTGGATTCCCAATTTCTTATAAAACACTGATTTGGTTCTAACTTGAGTGGTTAGTGTGAGATCTAGGTGGACAGAATAGACAGGCTTCCCCAAATTTTCATTCTTTCAAAATCTGTTTTGAAGTATAGTTATGGACAAAAGGGGAGATTGTAGAGGAATGGACTTATTCAATTCTTCAGGCTGGCCACAAGTTTAAAAGTTCCTTTCTGGAGACATCTGGGTAGACGAAGGCAGTGTAACTCTATAGCAACCTGCCTCTCATTATTTCTTCCCAATGAGACAAAATTGTAAAAATGGAAAAGTAAATTCTACACCAGAGATGGGCAAACTTTTTCTCTAAAAGGCTAGATAGTAAATATGTTTTACTTTTGGGGCCATGAGGTCTCTGTTAAAGCAGCCATAGACAATATGCAAATGAGTGGGAATGGACATTTTCCATAAAACTTTATTTACTAGAACCAACTGTAAATAGATTTTACTCTCAGATCTTAATTTTCTGACTCTTGCTCTATAATGTGGTCCTTACTCCTAAGGTACTCCTAAGGTACTCCTAAGGGCTTTCCTGGTGTTTAGCTAGAAGCCTGTGGTTTGAAGAGATGTTAACAAGGTCTCTTCACTTTCTCTGGGCCCAAACTGCAAGCCCACAGACTACTTGGCCTCTAGTCTCTCTGTTGAACTCTCAGCCTTATCACTGGTAAACCTGCAAGTGTTCAGTCAATTCCTCAGCCAAGGCATAAATGGGGAGCTTCTGCCCAGATCGCAGCTCAATATAGCACTGACCTGAGGATGCTAACCAGTTCAGCAGACTTGATCTTTGTCAACTCAACCTGGAGGGACAACCATGTTGAGCTTAGTCTCTATCTCGTACTGTGGACTGACCTAGTGCTAACTGTGGACACATTTATTGTTTTTTCCTATTACAGAGAGAGACGGTTTTGAGCTTCTTGATGTCAAGTTTCTTCATAAAATTCATTCAGTTTTATGACGATTAACGGAGAAAGCATGGGCTCAAATTAGTTACTCTGACAGGGTTGGAAGCAAAAGTCCTCTTACTTTTAATCTTGTTTCATGTTTTATTTGTGTGTATGCATGCATGTATGAGTGTTTGCATGTTATTGTCAAGCAGTTGTGGTCTAAATTTTTCTCTTGTTCCTTGAAGAAAATCTAAATATTCTGGTTTCCTTGTATCTTTTGTATATCATATTTATTTCCAGATTCCTGGTATTTATTTTCTTTCTTTGGTTATCTTTTAATTTTATTTAATATGCCCATTTTTAGTTTACTTTAAAGTTTATCCTATTACTACATTAAAACAAAGATGGTATATTTCTTCCTATATTTCAAATGTTTCTTTTGGCATATTTACATATGTAAATTAAAAGAGTTTAGAAAAAGTACTGATCCAGAAGAGAAAAAAAGATGGCGGAGTGTGACCTTTTTCAGCTGGTCCCCTGAATCAAGCTGGATATCTTAAGAGATCATCCTGAACATCCATGAAATCAGCCTGAGACTTAGGAAGATACCTGGATCTCTACAAATGAACATCTCCAGCACTGAGTATTCAGGTAGAAGCGAGGGCCGTGAATCCGTGCACATATATCGGAAGATAAAAGGAAGGGGAGGAGCATCGGGGCGCCAGGAGCAGTAGCCTCCGCAATGGGGAGCAGGGTCGGACTTGTGACAGGCACCCATGACAAAGCAGACTGAGACCGTGAGCTTGGGAGCCGCACGACCTGACTGAAAACCAGAGCCCAGAGCGCCTACTGGAACCGACTGAAACTGGGAGCTCAGGAGTGCACGTGGGAACTGGGGCGGCTGGCAGTGTTAGGAAGCACAAAGGACAGAGACGCCAGCCCCAGGAGTGAGGACTGGGAGAGTGGCTGTGGGGCACACAACCCAGGATGCTGTGGATTTTTACCAGCACCAACAGAAACAGAGTTACAAGCGCGCCAGGAGAGCTCAGTGGAGCAGCACTGCATCTCTCTGTTCTGAGACAGAGGCTTGGATATGGCCACTGCTGCTCTGACTCTCAGAAGAGTTACAGAAAACTGCCAGGGAAAGCCACCAGAGAACAAAAGCCCGAAATACCAGTTCACATTGTGCCTAACTCCACCCTCGGCTCACAGGGGATGGGGGCAACTCTACCCAAACAGGGTTGCCTGAGTATCAGCACGACAAGGCCCCCTCCCTCAGAACGCAGGCTGAAAACAAGAAGCCCACATCCCTAAGGTCCTATAAAACAGTGCATGCTGCGTGGGTCCTGGTCAGTATTTTGGGCTCTGTACATCCCCACAACCTCTCCTCATCAGAATGACCAGGAGAGAGGAACCCCAACAATGGAAAAACAGAGACTGTGGCCTCTGCCACAGAACTAATGGCTATGGATATAACCAAATTGTCAGAAATGGAGTTGAGACTAGCCATGGTCAGAGATGATGTGTAGGCTTGAAAAAATATTAACGAGGAATATAAAATCTGTAAGGGAAGAAATGAGAGTGAATCTGGCAGAAATTAAAATGCAATGAATCAAATGAAGTCTAAACTGGATGCTCTGATGGCTAGGAAAATGAGGCAGAAGAACAAATTAGTGAGTTGGAAGATGGGATGATAGAAAAGAAGGAAAAAATTGGGAAATTGGCTAAAAAAAAATCCAATCCTAGGAATGAGATTACGGAGATTACTGAATTAATGAAATGTTCCAATGTCAGAATCATTAGCCCTGGAGGGGGTGGAGAAAGAGAGTAGTCTAGAAGAGATATTTGAACAAATTGTAACTGAGAACATCCCTAATCTGGTGAAGGAAACAACCATTCATGTCCAAGAAGCAGAGAGGACCTCTCCCAACATCAATGAGAACAGACCAACACCACATCACATAATACTACAATCCAGAAATCTCAGATCCAAGGATACAATCTTGAAGTGGCCAGCGGGAAGAGAACCCACCTACAGAAGGAGGAATATCAGAATAATGTCAGACCCGTCTACAGAGACCTGGCAGGCCAGGAAGGGTTGGCAAGGTATTTTCAAAGCTCTAACTGAGAAGAACATGCAGCCAACAATCCTTTATCCAGCAAGGCTATCATTCAGAATAGACAGACAAGGACCTTCCAAGACTGGCAGAAACTGAAAGAATGTGTGACCACCAAGCCAGCCCTACAAGAAATATTAAGGGGGGTTCTATAAAAGTAAAAAGACCCCAAGAGTGATACAGAACAGAAATTTACAATCTGTAGAAACAAATACTTCACAGGCAGCATGACATCATTAAAATCATTTCTCTCAATAATCACTCTCAATATGAATGGCCTAAATGCTCCCATAAAAAGCCACAGGGTTGCAGATAGGATAAAAAGACATGACCCATCCATTTGCTGTCTACAAGAGACTCATTTTGAACCTAAAGATACATCCAGACTGAAAATGAACAGAAGGAGAACAATGTTTCATGCCAACAGACCTCAAAAGAAAGCTGGGGTAGCAATTCTTATATCAGACAGATTAGATTTTAAACTAAAGACTGTAGTTAGAGATACAAAAGGACATTCTATTATTCTTAAAGGATGTATCCAACAAGTGGATATGACAATTATAAATATCTAGGCCCCCAACAGGGGAGCAGCTAGATACACAAGCCAACTCTTAACCAGAATAAAGAACGTATAGAGATTAATACATTAATAGTAGGGGACCTCAACACTCCGCTCTCAGCAATAGATAGATCACCTCAGCACAAAATCAACAAAGCAATAAGAGCTTTCAATGATATAGTAGACCAGATAGACCTCATAGACGTATACAGAACCCTACACCCTAGAACAACAGAAAACTCATTCTTTTTGAATGCACATGGAACTTTCTCCAGAATAGATGATATACTGGGTCACAAAACAGGTCTCAGCTGGTACCAAAAGACTGATATTATTCCCTGCATATTCTCACACCACAATGCTTTGAACCTGGAACTAAATCACAAGGAAAAATTTGGAAGAAACTCAAACACCTGGAAACTAAGAACCATTCTGCTTAAGAATGATTGGGAAAACCAGGGAATTAAGGATGAGCTTAAGCAATTTATGGAAACCAATGAGAATGAAAACACATCGGTCCAAAACCTAAGGGACACTGCAAAGGTGGTCCTAAGGGGAAAATACATAGCCATCCAAGCCTCACTCAAAACAATAGAAAAATCTAAAATACAGTTTTTATATTCTCACCTCAAGAAGCTGGAGCTGAAACAGAAGAACAGGCCTAACCCAAGCATGAGAAGGCAGGTGATCAAGATTAGAGCAGAGATCAATGAATTAGAAACCAGGAGCACAGTTGAGCAGATCAACAGAACTAGAAGCTGGTTCTTTGAAAGAATAAATAAGATTGATAAGCCACTGGCCAGACTTATTCAAAAGAATAAAGGACCCAAATTAAAAAAATTATGAATGAAAGGGAAGAGATCACGACCAACACCAATGAAATAGGAAGGATCATTAGAAACTTTTATCAACCGCTTTATCCCAATAAATTAAACAACCTGGAAGAAATGGATGCCTTCCTGGAAACCTCTAAACTACCAAGGCTGAAACAAGAAGAAACTAATTATTTAAACAGACCGATTAATTATAAAGAGATTGAAGCAGTGATCAAAAATCTCCCCCAAAACAAGAGTCCAGGGCCTGACAGATTGCCCGGGGAATTCTACCAAACATTCAAAGAAGAAATAATACCTATTTTTCTGAAGCTGTTTCAAAAAATAGAAACAGAAGGAAAACTACCAAACTCATTCTATGACTCCAGTAGTAGCTTGATCTCCAAACCTGGCAAAGACCCCATCAAAAAGGAGAATTACAGATTGATATCCTAGATGAATATGGATGCCAAAATTATTAATAAAGATCCGAGTCAATAGGATCCAACAGTACATTAAAAGGATTATCCATCATGACCAAGTGGGATTCATCCCTGGGATGCAAGGGTGGTTCAACATTCGCAAATCCTAACTGTGGTAGCTCATATCAACAAGAAAAGAGACTAGAACCATATGATCCTCTCAACTGATGCAGAAAAAGCATTTGACAAAATACAGCATCCTTTCCTGATTAAAACAATTCAGAGTGTATGGATAGAGGGAACATTCCTCAATTTCATAAAAAACAATCTATGAAAAGCCTATGGCGAATATCATTCTCAATGGGGAAAAGCTGAAAGCCCTTCCCTTAAGATCAGAAACATGACAAGGATGCCGACTCTCGCCATTATAATTCAACATAGTACTAGAAGTCCTTGGAACACCAATCAGACAACAAAAAGCGATAAAAGGTATACAAATGGGCAAAGAAGAAGTCAAACTATCTCTCTTCACAGATGAAATGATACTCTATATGGAAAACTCAAAAGACTCCATCACCAAATTACTAGAATTTTTAGAGCAATTCAGTAATGTGGCGGGACACAAAATCAGTGCTCAGGAATCAGCTGCATTTCTATACACGAACAATGAGAATGAAGAAAGAGAAATTAGAGAATTGATTCCATTTACAATACCACCAAAAATATATGTTATCTCAGAAATAACTTAACCAGAGATGTAAAGTATCTATATTCGAGAAAATACAAATCACTCTTGAAAGACATTGAAGAAGACACAAAAAGATGGAAAAATATTCCATGCTCATGGATCGGAAGAATAAACATAGCTAAAATGTCTATGCTACCCAGAGCAATCTACACTTTCAATACCATCCCGATCAAAATACCAATGACATTTTTCAAACAGCTGGAACAAACAGCCATTAAATTTGTGTGGAACCAGAAAAGGCTCCAAATTGCCAACGAATTGTTGAAAAGGAAAAACAAAGCTGGGGGCATCACAGTGCCGGATTTCAAGCTGTACTACAGAGCTGTGATCACAAAGACACCATGGTACTGGCACAAAAACAGTGCAACAGAATAGAGAACCCAGAAATAGACCCTCAGATCTTTGGGCAACTAATGTTTGATAAAGCAGGAGAAAACATCCAGTGGAAAAAAGATAGTGTCTTCAATAAATGGTGCTGGGAAAATTGGACAGCTAC
>NW_024426853.1:0-5412 GCF_017311325.1 Ursus maritimus
GTTCTGCTGGTCCCTGGTGGGGACTCTTAGTCCCGCGGAGACTTTCATGGGTGCTCCGTCCCTTCCAATGGGGGTGCTGTTCCTCCGATGCTTCAAGACGAGAGGGAAACTCTCCCGGGGGGGCTCTGTGTGAGCCGAGGGGCAGGGGGAGAACTTCACCGTGGGCGCCTTCTCAGCACTGGGGGTTTGGGCTCTTTCTGGAAGCTCCCTCTGAGGTCTGGGAGCTGAGACTCTTCCTCAGGGTCCATCTCTGCCAGCAGGGGGATTGTGCCTTGAGCGCTCTCTCAGCCCTGGGTGAGGAGGGCTCCTTGGGCACTTACCCTCCCTGATGTAGGGGGGGCTCCTCTTCCCTGGCTGCTGACTCAGCTGTGGCTGGGGAGCATTTTGGGGGCTCTGGCTCTGCCTCAAGGGGTGGATTGTCCCTAGTGTGTTCTGTCTCAGCCTTTGTGGTGAGGTCGTAGTTGGCTGCTCTAATGCACTGTGGGGTGGCCTGTTCTTACTTGGATGCTCAGCCTGGGGTGGAGTCATTTTCCTTGATTTCTGTATGTCAGTCTTGCAGGGGTTCTATTTCTAACCTTTTATGTGTGACCTTGGTCATCAAGGTGGGAATCTGGTGCTGACAATGTGTGAGAGTTGGTTGCATTCTATACTCGTAAACACTTGCTGTATAGGGAGTCTTTAATCTCAGTCACCCTGGTGGGTGTGCAGGGATCTTTCATTATGACTAAATATGAATTTTGTACTGAATAATGTGGTTTATTGGCCATTCATATATGTCTTTTATGAAGAGCCTTTCCAGGACTTTTACCCACATGTTATTGAGATATTTGTATTTTTAAAATTGATTTGTAGTTCAACATATATTCATTCTAACACATATTTAAATATATAATTTTGTTTGTCTTTTCCTGATCTGTTTTTTTTTTTTTGGTCACACTCTTTTTTTTCTAAAAGAGAGAGAGTGTGGACACACGAGTGGGGGAGGGGTGTGGTAGCGGGAGAGGGAAACAGAGAATCTCCATTCGGCTTCCAGCCCCGTGTGAGCCCAATATGGGGCTTGATCTCACCACCCTGAGATCATAACCTGAGCTGAAATCAAAAGTCAGATGCTTAACCAATTGGGCCATACAGGTGCCCCATGTCTCTCTCTCTGTTTTTAATTTTCATTTATTTATTAGAGGTAGAATCCAGGCACACGTGAGAGAGAGAGAGAGAGAGCGACAGAGAGCACGAGCAGGAGAGAGAGGCAGATGGAGAAGCAGCCTCCCCAGTGAGTAGGGAGCCAAATGCTGGGCTCCATGCCGGGATCCGGGGACCATGACCTGAGCCGAAAGCAGACATTAACCAGTTTAGCCACTCAGATGCCCTGTATGTCACTTTCTTAATAGAAGTGTCTTTTTGATGAAAAGAAGTTCTCGGTTTAATTAAGTCTAATCATTCTATCCTTCATGGTCAGGGCTTTCATTGTTTTCAAAAGCTTTGCCTACTCTAAAGCCACGAAGGTGATATCCCAAGTGTCCTTCTAGAACTCCTGTTCACCGGAGATCAAATTGTATGGATGGGAAGGGGATCAGAGCAGAGGTGCAGTTCCCCGTAGGGAGCAGGTGGACTTACTGAAAGGACCACAAAGGCTTGCAGGTCCCCGTGTCAGCCATCTAGCACCTGCTGATTCCAGATGTATGTCTCGACTCTGTCCTGTGGCACTGGAGTATCCGCCCACCGTTGCTCCAACACCACAGAGCTGTCGCTGCCCCTCCGTCGCGGTACGTCTGCCGTCTGGCAGTGCGCGCCTTCCAACCTGCTGCTTTTGCTTAAACGTGGTCTCCAGCTGTTCTAGGCTTTGATATCCACATACTGTTTACTGTCAGCTCTTGTACTTCCCCGAAAAGGAACAGGATGGGTTCATTTAAATTTTAAATAAATATTTACTTATATGTTAAATATGATGCGATACTTTTTCTGGGAAGAAATGACAATAATGACGTAACGAGTCTTCCAATCCACATGGTATGTATTTCTCTCCATTTACTGAGGCCTTTCATTTCTGTCCATGAGGATTATATTTCACGTGTCGTGCTCAGCACACCTGTTGCTAGGTTTATCCTATGGGTTTCTTTTTTTTTTTAAGATTTTTTATTTTTAATTAATCTCTATACCCAATGTGGGGCTCGAACATACAACCCCAAGATCGACAGTCCCACCGTCCACTGACTGAACCAGCCAGGTGCCCCTTGATGTTCTTGACACTGCTCTAATGGTATTCGAAATATCTTTTTCTTTTTTTTAAGAAAGATTTTATTTATTTATTCGACAGAGATAGAGACAGCCAGCGAGAGAGGGAACACAAGCAGGGGGGAGTGGGAGAGGAAGAAGCAGGCTCATAGCGGAGGAGCCTGATGTGGGGCTCGATCCCAGAACGCCGGGGTCACGCCCTGAGCCGAAGGCAGACGCTTAACCGCTGTGCCACCCAGGCACCCCCGAAATATCTTTTTCTAACTGGTTTGTTATTACACAGAAATACACGTGTTTTTGATTCTTGCTGTTTATCCAGTAGCTTGACGCTTGTACACTTATTAATTCTCAGGATTTTAATTCCTTTTGGATATTCTATGTACAAAAACATGTCAACTATGAACAATTACAACCTCGCTTCTCCTCCGGTATGTTCTTGAAAACACAACGGACAGCCTTGTCTTCTGTCACCATTAAATACGGCACTTGTGTACATTTTTGGGGCGGGAGAGGTATCTTTTCTTAGGTTCAAGAAGTTGCCTTTCACCTGAGTTGCTGATGATTTTTACCGTGAATAGGTATCCAACGTCAACCCATTTATGAAAGCGGCCCTGTGTCTTTTTTCTGGTTTTTGCTGTTTATGTAGCGCATTTCACTGATGAATTTTCCAGGGTGAAACGAATCTTCCTTCCAGCAAGACACATGACCTTTGGATTTTTATGTCCTGTTTAATTTCACTTGCTAACCAATTGTGTTGTGCGTCTATATTCAGGAGAGAGATGTGGTTCTTTCGTTTTCTTTCTTGCAGTGTTTTTGGTAGATGTTGGTAACATGTTTATCTTGGCCTCAGAAAATGAGTAGAGAACTCACACCCTTTCTCCTCTGTTCCGAAAGAGTTTGTGTAAGTCTGGTCTTATTTGCCTCGTGAATGTTTGAAGGACTCGTCAGGAAAGCCTTCAGGATAGAAAGGCTCGTCATTTGGTGCTAAACGTCGTACCCCATACAGGAGCCTTCAGATTTTCTGTTTCTTCTTGGTGAGTTTTGGAATGTTTCATTGTTCTAGAAAAGAGTCTATTTCATCTGTTTCCAAATTTGCTATAAAGTCAGTCTGGGTGTTCCCGCTGTCTCTCACAGAGCTCTTCTCTGGATGCAGGGCTCGCTCTCCTGCTTGGTGCCTAGTATTTTTTATCTGAGGCTGTATTGTCGTCGATAATCGTGCCAAGGAGCCGTCTCAGTGTGTGCAGGCTGCCATAGCGACATGCCAGAAACTGGGAAGATGACAGGGACAGAAATGTGTGGCCCAGGGCTGTGGAGGCCGGGACACCAGGACCAGGATGATGGCACCAGGGTGATCTAGGGAAGGTCTGCGGCCTGTTTCAAGCCAGGCACCGTTGCTCTGCCCTCAGTGGTGGGAGGGCTCGGGCTCTCTCTGCAGCCCCCTTTCTGTAGCACTGATCCGATTCGGGAGTGGGCCACCGTTTGGACCTCGGCACCTGCCAAGGGACCCTAATATCTCCTAATACCAGCTCCCCTGAGGGGTTGGATTTCAATGCATGGTTGTGGGAGACACGAGTGTCAGAACACAGCATAGCACTCACTCCACTTTCCTGGGGTTTGTTTTAGTCTTTTTACACCTTCCTCCATGGACAGACCTCATTCATTTGCAGCAATGTTTCTTCTCTAACAAAATGTAAAGCTGTAAGTTTTCCTCTCTGTTTGTCATTCCACGTGTGTTGCACAGAATCGGTCATGTGATGTTCTCCTAGAGTTCAGTAATAAGTATTGATTTAGAGTATGTTGTACAGTTTTGAAGGACCTTTTGTTGTGTTGCTAAGAAGTACTTCCTTGATTTCATTTTCTTTAGAGAACATGGTGTGCATGAAATTAAGGATTGGGGTTTATTGGCAGGGTTGCCAGTGTTTGCCTGCTCGAGAAGAAATGATATTCTGATGACTGAATGCAGGACTCTGTGTGAGGCCATGATCAAGCCTATTGAGAGTGGTATCTTTCAATCTATGCATTTGCTATCTGGGGGCTGAGCCCACCAAACTGGCACATTCTGAATGGTGCCCCGGAGAGCAAAATGATTGCTGGAGGTGGACATGTGCACAAAAGGATTCCACCCTGCAAACCTTAGGACGTCTTCTGGGAGCGCTAGGGAAGGATGTAACCGCATTCTCCTGCTACACAGGACTTGAGTAGCACGTAACTGAGGAGCCTGGCAGCCACTTTGCAATCATGAGGAGGAGCCAGAACTGGGATGAAGTGGCTTCTAAGAAGCAGAAGAGAACCTGGGGAAGGGAGCCAACGTTTGGTCATATTATTCATACAGGATTCAGCTCATTTGATGCTAATGTCCACTTAGCTGTTGGTTTCTTGTATCATTTTAGCTAAACACAGGAGAGGTTTCTGCTCCTGCGATTGAAAGCAACCTATGCAAATTGTGTTCACCATGGCAAGTAAAAGAGCAAAGACAAGATGCATTTGGAAATAGCAGAAATTGTACCAGCCGGCAACGACCACTTTTCACAATCACTATGCCCATAGCCTGACATCTTCTCTTAAAAAGGCAATATTCTTATGAGATTTGGATCTTAGTGTGAAGAACGTCCATTTGCCAGCGCTTCCCCACGGTGCCCAGACTCCACTTTTAACAATTAAGAGACTGCAGAGCAGCTGTGAGAGGGAGAAGGGCTCTCTCTGCACTTCTGCAGGCGGGTACCATGGAGGGTGCCAGGCGGGAAGCCCTTCTCCCTTGAGGTCATGTATCCCTTCAAATCCGTATTTTGAATTCTTTGGGTAAATACCTAGTACTGCAAATGCTGGTTCATGACGTAGTTCTAGTTTCACTTTCTGAGAAACTGCCATACTGTTTCGGAAGGGTTGCAGTTTTCTCAT
The DNA here is from genome assembly GCF_017311325.1 of Ursus maritimus. Lineage (NCBI taxonomy): Eukaryota > Metazoa > Chordata > Mammalia > Carnivora > Ursidae > Ursus > Ursus maritimus. The sequence continues at coordinate 5,131 of NW_024426853.1, forward strand.
TAATGGGACATGTTTCTTGTTGCTCCTCAGGAAGCGATGAGTGAGAAAGGAGAGGAGTCCGCTGTTGGGCCCAAAAGCCAAGTGAAAAGTCCTGGGAAATCCATCACTCCATCTCCGATTAAGAAAAGGCTGAGCATGCGGCTGCTGTCAGTGGAGGAGGAAGGAGAGGGAGCATCCCACGCCGGGGGCTCAGCCGTGTCCATGGAAGATGGTGAGAATGCCAGGCCTCCCCTCCCCTCCGTGACCTGAGCCAGGGTAGCCTGGCCTCTGGCTCCTCCACGC
>NW_024426854.1:0-5405 GCF_017311325.1 Ursus maritimus
GGCAGACGCTTAACTGCTGTGCCACCCAGGCGCCCCCATCTTCTAGCATTTTGACACCATATTAGCAGTGGTGCAGAGCTAAGATAAATCTCCTTCCCATTTCATTTCTAATGCATCAGGCATCAAGGCTAGAATAAATGAGCTATACAAACCAAATATTTTCTCTAAATCTATTTCACACAAGAAGTATTTATAATCTGTAAGAACTAAAGTAGTTTAGAATTCGAGAGGAAACAATATATTAACCTCCAGAATTTTAATTTGTTCAAAGTCTTGGGAACAATAGAGATAAGCAAAACTGACACACAAACCAAATCAAATGTTAGTGGGAGTAGTTCGGCTGAGTTTCTAAGAATCGTACTAACATAAGCTTAATTATTCTTGAGAGTACCCAGTGTCACTCTGAGGGGAAAAAAACAACAATTTTTTTAACAGCTGCTTTATAAAAATTAGAGTTGAAGATAAAAGTGTTCCATATTTAAAAGTTCTTGAAAATGTATTGGAAAAGAGAGTTTTATGTAAATGTAACTTGACTTCTTCTACTTGACATTTCTTCTCAATTTTCAAAAGTAGCATTTTAACTATAATCTTCAAGAAAATATAATATCATAAGCTTCTAGAAAGACAGGTAAGACAACTGCAGATAATTTTTGAGGATCTTTGGGGATAAGAAGATCAACAGTAATACAGTCAAATCAACTTAAGTAAACCAATTTTTACTGAAAACCCACTATTCACCCCAATGGTAACTGATGTGATGGTTTCAATTACAGGTACTATGCTCAGCACCATCCCCATTTTACAGATGAAGAAACCAAGGATTTCAGATGCAAAGTAATATGACAAAAGCACACATCTTAAAAGGAAACAAATTTAAGTCTACCTGACTCTAAGCCTATGGTAACCATGCTCTTTAATTTAAATTTAAATAGGCTCATGTGGCTAATGGCTATTGGGCAGCATGTATGTAGAAAATGAATGGGCTTCCTCAGATAAGTAGAATGTCTCAGTGATCACAACCTAAAGTGAATAGGCCACGTGTTTTCTGGTGGTCCTTAAAGCAATGGCAACTTACTGGAGAGTGACGTATAAAGTGCAAAGGTTTTGAGACTGGATAGTTCTTTCATTCTTGTTTCTTCTACACTTTTGCAAAAGATGTGCTCCCAGGCATACAACTTTAGAAGTTTGATGCCTTTCAATATTTCATTTGTTTTCTTCAATCTCTCAGTAGAATAATCCTATAAAACAAAAACAAAAAAACAATGCATGCTGCATCCAAGTGATTCAAAGAGCAGGACTATATATATAAAACAGACAGGGATGGACCGGATCTTGATTTCTGCCTGGCTTTGCCACTGATTATGGCTTTGAGATCCCCTGGGAACGATGGCAGGGGCGGGGAGTGGGTGGGGGAGAAGACAAACTCTCTGTGCTTCCACCTCCAACTCTAAAATGAAGAGTTGAATGAAATGGCCTCAAATATCTTTCCACCTAAAAACTGTTATGCTTCTGTTGCTTTGGGTGAAATAAAAGCAGTTTCTTAAAGTTTCACATGATCTGTTTGAATAATGTTTGCAGATAGTATATACAGACGTTTAGGGAAATGATACAGAGACTTTCAGTGGTTCCCTCTAACATCTAACTCATTTTATTCTCTCCTCAGCACTATCACTCATACTTAGAAAACAGTGAATGTAAGAGAAGTTGATTTGCTTCTTATTTGGGAACGTGAAGGTTGTATATGTTCACATTGTGTGTGTTCATATTGTGCCTTCCTAATACACTTCTTGAAACCAAGGACATTACCTTTAACTTCAAGAGATTTCTACATACCTCTTCTTAAGCTCTTGTTTAAGGCCTAAATTAGATTTACTCATTACTAAGAACTTGGATTAACTGTAAAGAGATTTTTACAAAAGTCACAATTTACTCAACTGCTGCAACTTCCACCACCGCCAGGTATTAGAATGATCAGTAAGGTACATTATGACCTATGAACCACTAAAAGGAGCAGGGCAAGTGGCCAAACGGTAGATAGGAGGAAGGAAAAATAGCCAATGGTTTGGTTTTTATTCATCTTCTGGTCTCTACAGGGTCTTAGATGCCTATCAAATGATTGTTGCATGAGTAAATGAATACAGTATGACTAGCTAAATGAAAGACAGCTGTTTGAGGATAGTAATGTTTCCGCTTTGTGTCCCTCTTCCTCACCTCTCGGTATTTACATCCTGAAGTAAAGATGGGTATATGGCTCAGACAGAAGTAATGAGTAACCTCAGCGGGAGCAGCAGAAAAACAAGTGATAGAACCACCTGCATGACACGCAACTTGCTTGTCACAGCAGAAACCAACTTGGGAAACAATTCCATCAGTGGCAGACTCCCTACATTTTATGACTGATTTACAGACAGCCTTGCTCATACTTAATCAAACTTTATTTCTAAACATGCTGTCAACAATTTTATTATTTGCAAATATTTCTTTAAAAGAAGCCAATTCTTACTCAAATAAAATGACTTCATGGCACATTGAAGCCAGAAAGCGTCAATAATTGGACTTCTTCTTGCTTGCCAAGTTGACCATGAACACTATTCAGCCAGAGAGGCTGCCACTGAAATACTTGAGTGTAACTCCATAGATCATCACATGGTTTGATTCAACTTGAGGGAAATTTAACTTCGGAAGCAACAAACCTGATGCTTAATTTGTTCTTTGGTCCAAGCATTCCATGTCAATAATTACAACCAACGGGCTCAAAATACACTTAGGTATATTCTCTAGACAAATGATCTAGAAGAAGATCCAACACCTCCTCACTTCACGGCACTTAAAAACATCAGGAATTGTGACTCCAGTATTTTGAGTCTAAGATCATCAAATCATACATTTCAAATCCACTTTTAAAAAGTGTTTTTTTGCAACACAGAAATTACACATTTGCTGCCTAAGAATTGAAATGAAATATAATAATTTCCAAATTATTCTGAGCGGCATGTATTCATTTCCCATTATTTTAAAAATAAAACAGCTTACTAGATTTTTCCTAATCAAGTTTCCAAAAGATGTGAACTTACCAGAGTGCTTTTCTGAGCCTCCGCCAACTTTGTAGCAATGAAGTACTGAATTGGCGCAAGGAGCACAATGACAGCTGCACCAACCAATGCGCTTGATCCAAGTAAATTATAGAGCAGAATCACTCCCATTATGATCTAGAAAGGAAAACATACGGAAAAGAGAAAATGAACAGCGTGTGGGGACCACTGCATGAAAGGAAATATATTTTGGTGAAAATGTAGTATTTCTTCATTATTAATTGACTAATAAATACATTTACTTGTAGGGCAACTCAACTAAGAACAGTTGGGTTTTGCTGTGTTTTATTTGGGAAAAGCTAAGTAGTAGGAATTTATCTTTAGTCTGATGATCTGTACAACGGGTGTCAATCCAATTTACTGTGTGAGGTTCCCCCGATGTTTCGGACCTTCTAAGACAGTCTTCACATTTTTAAAAGCACATGAAATTTTTCGTGAAAATATTATCACCCTCTGTAACTGACATTCCATATTGTCGTGGAATTCTACCAGCTTTTCCGGGCAGGAAGGAAAGCAGGAGGCAGCATCATAATGTAAGTGAGCACTGGATGGTTGTCTGCAGGCTAAGGAATCATCTGAGCTCCTCACATCCTCAATAACCCTGGAAGTCACTCGATGACAGGAAGGCTAAGCGTAACTAAAACTGTGAGGAAGCTAACATTGATGGTTCTCCATCATACCTCTCTTCCCTTTTTAAATTTATTTCCCCAAACCCAGGGCTGACCCACGGAAGCCAACCCTCTCTGGTTTGTCGCTTTCTTCTTCTTCCTTTAAACACTTAGGATTTGATCCCTCAATCTTCTCTCCCTACTTTTTTTCCTCCAGTAGCTCAGCTTATCATGGCTAAAAATGTCAACTAATGAACTATATCCATGTAGTGAAAGCATCTAATCCTTGTGTGTTTGCCAATGATAACAGCTTAACAGTGGCCTTTTGGAGGCAAGTACACATATTTACTGCCTAACCAATTAGGCTTTTTAGGGATTCCAATCAAAATGAAAGTTTCCTTAACGTCACTCATGATGCAGTCATTCAGAGGCAGCCTGGGATTTTTGGTGCATTTTAAATTATATCACGTAGGCAGCCACCTACTTGACTTGTATATAAGTACATATTGATAAAACAAGACCAAGCATATCTTCAATCTTTCTTTGTGTCATGCACTGCATAGGATATACACTTTTATTTGACTTGGATTTCCATTTAAAACTAAAAAGGCAAACAAATTTTAAAACTACCATATCTTCTTTATTATTGTATGCATTTTAGTAAACGTGGCACACAGGGACAAAGGTGACAGACTGGATCAAATAAGATCTACAGTTTAAGCTCTATCTACAGGATGCCAAACTCAAGATAACTAAAAATATTCAGCATCACGTAGAAGAAAGAGCTGAAAACATTTCTTTTGCTCTTTTTACCCAATTAGGGGGGAAAAACTGCATCTTTGCTAAAATGCTATTTTCCATAAAAAATAACTAAATTGCCCTCCAGCTTGTTAGTGTTCCTACCACCTAATAAAGTTTGACATTTTATAATACATCAGCTATTGAAACTATGGGATGGATTACAGCAATTGTTCTACTTTAGAAATGCTGTAAGAGAGTCTGTCAGAATGAAAGGGGTCAAGCCTTGGCTCTGTGACTTGCCTGAATTTGTTCAATAACAGTAACAACTAACAAATACTGGATGCCCATGAAATGTTAGGCATTATGCTGAATGTGCTACACATATTAACTTAGTTAGTCTTGACAATTCCAACAATTCTAGAAGGCAGATACTATTATCATTCCCATTTTAAAGTTGAGGAAACGAATGTTTTGAGGATTTAAACACTTGTGCAAACAGAGTAGAGCAGATATTTGAACCTAAGCAGTAGAATTCCAAACCCTACTTTCTTAAGCTATGTCAGAGCATTTCTGAGTCTCAGCTTTCTTCTCTATAAAAAGAATATAATAATATCAGCATATTCAAAGCGTTTGCCCGTTACTGAGCTAAGTATCTCATACTCCTTTTGTTTTGTTTCCTCTGCAAATGAGAATATTACTTATATTGATCTACCTGAACAGGCATTGCCCATAGATTGGGACACAGGAACAAGAACCACATGAGTTGATTGGTTTCAATGGCAACCAAGTTATTGATCTGTCCCAGGGTCATCTCACCCATGGATAAATTAGATGTAGATAGCCTAAGGATTTTATTGTATATCATGGCCTGTAAGAAAGAAAAACAAAAAAAGTACTTGAAGCTCTGAACTTAATCAACACTATGTTTATTCACTTTTATTGAAAAGATAACATTTTAAATTTT
>NW_024426855.1:0-5391 GCF_017311325.1 Ursus maritimus
AGTGGCGCTGAGCAGCGGGTACTGAATCCGCCGTCTGCAAGTGAGGCTGGCAGTCTCCAGAACAGGTGAGGCTTCCCTGCGGGGATGCCCCGAGCTCTGCTCTCGGGCAGGACAACCAACACCCTTGTCTTCATGCTCTCCTACTTTAAGCTTGCAATACTGCATGTGGTATGATTAAAAAGATCTTGGTGTAGCACATTCAGGGCCTGCCCAGGGGAGTCATGAGGCCGGGGCAGCTCAGGGGGAGCCTGGTGTCCCTGCCGGGCATGTGGCCTGAGCTTCCTCAGTCTGTGCTGAGTGAGTGGGTCCCTTGGCTCCTCTCTGTTCTCCTCCTGTTCCTCCTTTGTCACTGATTCTGCCCCTGCTTGTTCTCAGTAGAGTAGGTCAGGGAGAAGGAGGTGTGTATAAATTTCCCACTGCCTGTTTTTGGTTCTCGGCATGGCCGGGATGCAGCTGAGTAAAACAATTTACATGCTCAGACCTAGGAGGCCTTTTGCACCTCAAAGTCCCTTGCCTCTTCTGAGTTTTTGCTGGCATTTCCTTCGAGTTCAGCCTGCAGGCCCCAGCCTGGGCTCCCACTTCCCTTCCCTGGTTAGAACTTTCCACGCACATCTGACCCAAGGAGAAGGGGGCCCTCGTGTTAACTGGTGACTTTAGTTTTCATTGCAAGAACCAGGAGCTGTGGGACACCTGAGTTTCATGGAGATTCTGGACACGTCGCTCAAGGTCAGCTTGTAAGAGCCCCTGGAGAAAAATGGCATCATTACAGGTTAGTATCCCTGTCTTTGGAAAAAGGAAAAACAATCTCACCCCAAAAGGGAGATGGGCATCGCTGTAAACAGCCCAGCTGGCTGGGGGACGGGCACCGGAAGCCTCTCAGGGAAGTGGACACATCTGCCTGGCTGTCGGCAGAGGGCAGAGAGCTCAGTCACCACACCCGGCACTGACCCCTGCCCAAACCTGGACCTCACAGCGCAGCCCGTGTGTCCTGGCTCCCACACCCTTTGTGCTCCACCCAGTGTCCCCTGGGGACTCGAAGTGAGGACAGCCAGGCTGCCAGGCAGACTGCTCACAGGCTGCAGGTGTCTGTTGTGGGGCTTCGATGATTTTTTTTTAGAACAGAAGAGCTTTAACCTGAAAAGTGGAAGCTTAATTTAAATCTTGGCTTCAAAATGAAAAAATCTGGGTGGCTTCGGCCTCAGAGGAAGGTGGGAGCCTTACCTTATCTCCCAGACCCTCCATTTCTTCGTGGGCCTGCAGGGAGGAGGCACCAGGGCCACAGCCTCCAGCGGCCCCTTCCATTTCCTGAGCATTACTTGAAACGTCAAGCCAGCCGCTCATGTTTCCACACCTCAGCCACTCAGTCTGGGACACAGTCTGTGGCAGGCGCTCTCTGGGACTCTGCCTGCAGCACCTCCTGCCATGCCTGGGGCTTCTGCCTCCGTCCTCTCAACCTGCATCCTGCGGCTTCAGGGATGTGTGTTCCTGATGTTCCTGATGGGATCGGGCTCTGCCCACCTTCTTGAATGTGGGATCGGAGTGAACGCCACCACCTTAATTTCCGTAATTTCCCTCATTGGTCTTCATGCTGTACCTGCTCCCGTATCACAGAAACCACCAGAAACTCAGCTTCGCAAAGACGGGCTGTGTCCACAGACAGGCGTATAGCACCCCCTCACCCTGAACTTCGGAACAGCTCAAGCTTAAGCTCCCCATTGTCCCCCAGGGACAAAGGCGGGAGGTGCCCAGCATCACTGTGTCGCGGTGCTGTGTCTGAGGCTCCAGGCCGTGTCCTGGGTGCCTGAGGGCATAGCCTGGGGACTGCGTTCCTCCCCTAAACTCTTTTCTCTCCCATTAGTCAGGGAACTTCCTGGTGCCAACCCCTCCTGCTTCTTGTCTCAAAACCACACATAGTCGCCTGTGCTGGGCCAGAGCCCCCTGCAGACCACCCCTACAGACCCCAGAGGGCACCTCTGCTCTGAAGCCTCCTGTGCCCCTCACTTCTAACCAGAGTGCATGTATGGGTCTGGTTCTGCCCTCAGAGCTAATGCTTTGAGATACTCACTGTCAGTAACAATGTAGCTCCAGGAAAGGGGAGAAGGCACTACTGAAACTGCAGTGCAGGAACCAGGTAGCTCATTCTCCAGTCTCTTGGCACGGGATCGCCTGTGAGAGGCCTCCTGTCTCCCAGAGCAGAAGAACCGAACACGGTGCGGGGTGGGCAGAGAAGGGAGCCCGTTCAGTTTAACTTTAAGCCATACAGAGGGAGGAAAAAGCAAGCCAGGCAGTGCTAGGGAAAACAAAAAAGCTGAAACACCAAAAGTGCATAGAGGGAGGCTGCCCTTGGAAGCAAAGACTGTCAGCAGATGCCTTGGGGACCGGTCAGGCCCGTGGCTGGAATGAGAGCTGCGCTCACCATTGATTTCGGAGGCAGAGTGTCCACGGCTGCCTGTTTGGCCCGCGGACTTCACGAGGGTCAAGCCTCAGAACCCTGGCTAGGGCTGGGTAGACGTATGCACATGGAGACTTCCTTCCTTCAGATACACGTGTGGTCCTTGGTGAACACAACACACACCTCTTTCCTGGTGTAAAGCTTTGGGGAAGCCACAGGCACACGTCCTCACCGAGCAGGGCCAGCATATCCCAGATGAGCGGTGGTTGCCAATATTCTATCTATGAGCCTCTGTTCTCGCCAGCTAATAGGGCTTAATGAACTCCTTTTTGTATTTTATTTCAACAAATCCATGTCATTAAAGCCCCAGTCTCCGTCGAGCTTGGCCTTTTCACGGCTGTCGCTGGGGTCCTGGGCTGGCAACACCACTGTGACCTCAGAGCTGGGGGCGATGCTCTGCAGTCCCTCCCAGCAGCGGCACGGTCCCCGTCCCCATCTCGCTCTGTCTGGCCCATGCTGTCGCCTTTGCTATGCATGCTATGAAGTGTGCCCAGCATCCCAGGAGCTCTGGGAAGGCTGCGGAGGAAGAGGGCCTACGGGAGCTGAACTCAGTGGCTGTTGTCTCCTGGGCCTCACTACTCATTCTTCCAGCCACCTCCCCGGTGACCCCTGGCCTCGGTGCAGCCTTCTCTCTGCCCCCACAGACAGGCCAGCACCCACCATGGATGGGCTCTGGGTGGGGCGTGATGGCAGCAACACAGAGTCTATCCCAGACTGCAGGCTGAGTATCTCACCGGGGAGCACAAGAAAAGCTGGGTCTGTGGGCAAACCCAGCCTCCGAAAACCACGGACTGTCCTTCCAGAGCCTCCTTCTTACTGCAGCTGCCCTTGGAATGGCTGTGGGGCGGATGACAGCGGTCCAGTGTGGTCCTCCGCATGGGGCACCAGGTGGTCCAGACACCTGGGGGAGCCGTAACTTAGCAGCCATGATGCACAGTGAGCAGCCCGGGCCTCTCTGTCAGTTCGGCATCAGAAAGAGGCGAGCCCGAGCAGGGCGCTGGCGAGCATATTGCTCATTGTGCTTATTGTGAATTCCAGCGTCTTACACTCTCCTGCATAAACTCTGATTTATGAGGGGAGGCAGACGGACAGCTTGTGATTGGACGTCTGCTCTTGTGGAGATTTACTTCAGATCAACAGAAAATGGTTTCTGAAGCTCCCTGCGTCATTAGTCTCACTCACGCAGCCTCGAGCAGTAGGACACCTGCCCGCTGAAGGTGCCCAGCGCCGGCTGGGGCAGCCCCTCCACCTCCCTGGCAGGCTGGAGCAGGTGGAACGTTCCTGAGCTGCCACCACCCCAGAGCATGCCCCCTGAGGAGCAGTGCAGGAATCAAGCGCCTCTACCGCCACGTGCCCCCGCTTTGCCATCTGTGTGTGGCAAGCCTCCCATGCTTCCCGCGATGTCCGGCTGTGCTTTCTGCCACAGGGGCTTTGCTTGTGTCTTTTGGTCTTGTCCACGTCCAAACACAGCCCACCCACATATCAAGGTGACGTCACGACCCCAGCACGCTGCCCTGGAGGGTGCTTGAAGCGCTGGGTTTGGGATCCAGGTTACCGATGAACAACATGCGTATTTTTGTAAATTTTGATAAGATCAGATTTTAAAAATAAAATTGGTAGACAAGCTTGGAACATAAGCCCTGTCCTCCTGTACTTCAGGGAAGACTCTTTGGATCAACCGTTCAGCCATGTATCAGGTGTGACCCATGAGGTCAGGGGCGGTCAGGTTGCACACACACATCAGCCTTCAGAGAGAGGCTGTGTGTGGACGGAGGCTCTGTGGGGAAGTGTGGAGCCCGGGCCACCTAGAAAACCTTGCTAGTTTCAGCAAGTTCACGAACCTCTCTGCGGCTTGAGCGTTCTCAGTTGCAAACGGGGATAGTGACTTGGAAGTTCTGCTGTGAGGACTGAATGAACTAACGTAGGCCACATGCTCACAGCACCACAGTAACGTCGGGAATACTGGGGATACTTGAAGCTATTGATACTCATTTCCCAGAAGGTTTGATTTTTAATTGTTCCATTAGATCCAAAATTCTGAATTAACAAAATGAAAAGAACTGGTTGGTCTGGTGCACTGAGGTGGGGGAAGGCTGGACGTGGGGCAAGGGGCGTGAGGAGGGAGAGTCTGAGGTCCAGAGGGAGCAGGGCAGCAGGCAGGAGAAGCGAGGTCTGGGGGAACCCACAGCCCAGAGGGGCTGCACAGAGCCCAGGGACGTGGGTGGAGACCAGAGGTAATGGGGGAGATGCCGTGTGCGTGGAGGCACCAGACAGCCATGGCCAGTGCCCCTCTGCTGCCCTCCCTGGATGTCGCGTCAGCACTGCCCATCCTGGGGGCTCGGTGTCCACACACGAGTTGGTGGGCTGTGGGACTGCAGATGGGCAGCAGATTCTGACAGGTTTTTTTTTTTTTTAATATTAAAGTCCCTGAGATGCTCTCTAAATTCTTGTTACCTGCAAGCACAAGTTCCTAACTATATTTATTGCTTCTGTCAGAATAAACTTTACGGCACCTTTTGGTGTTCTGGAATCCCCGAGTTTAATGACCGGAAAGAAGGAAGCGCATTTTCAGCCATCGCCCTTGCTTTGGGACCCATGAGTGCCTTCCATCACTGTATCGTGCTTTAGGAGACGCTCTGCCTGGTCTCTAACCACATAAGCTCCCTTCCATGGAGGTTGATTCAGGATCTTGCTGGGGTTTTGAGTCTAAAATCGTGGTGAAATCCGGGGCTGAATAAATTGTGGTCATGAGGACCCACTGGACTGAACAGAGACCAGGGGAAAATCACATTTTTCCAGGAAAACAGGAGGTTCAGAAAGTGGGGACCCAGCAGAACTCAGAAACTCTTCCAGGGGAAGAGCAGCTTTGTGGTCCCTCTTCTTACTCTTACTGCCAGAACTCTGGCCATGGGATCTTTCAGGAAACCCCATCCTGCCCC
>NW_024426856.1:0-5387 GCF_017311325.1 Ursus maritimus
GGCCCTTCACGGAGTCTGCGTAGTATGTGCTACCACCACTATTGCTAATACTTGCGACCGACTGCAGCCCCTTCCCTGGAGCCTGGCGGACCCAGCTCATGCCATAGCTACTGAAGCTGAATCCAGAGGCTACACAGGAGAGTGTCAGGGACCCCCCAGGCTTCACCATGTCTCCCCCAGACTCCACCAGCTGCACCTCACACTGGACACCTGCAGACACAAGACATCCTGGTCAGGAAACTGTCACACACCCCGTTTGTATCCCTCAGATCCACTCACACACTCCATGTCTCTTGTTCAGCATGAGTTACCTTTTAAAAGAGCAACAAGGAAAACCCAGCTGAGCACAGACTCCATGGTGAGCTCTCTGTGTTCTGTCCTGATTACTGGTTAGAACACCTGGAAACCCTGGGTCTGGGGCTCCTCTCCCAGCTGCAGAGTCAGGGTTGGGCTGTTTTAATCAGCAGAGGGAGGGCCCTATTTGCATGTCCTCTGACTATATATTCAGCTTGGTATCTGTGCTGCCATGGAGACCAGTAACCAGAGCAAATGTGACTGCCTTTGTTTTGGTGGTACTGACCACTTTTTCTTTAATACGACTTTTCATTTTATAAGTTTCACATGCATGTACATAGCCTCCTTGTGGGACTTCGTTTTTACATACTCACACAAGTCCTGCAGGATAGGTGTCATGTTGTCCCATAATGAATTGTAAACCCACACCCAGAATTTTAGAGGGTTTGTGAGGTGTCCAGGAACACATACAGGTTTAGAGTGAGCCCCAGTATCCAAGGAGGACCTACTGCCCCTGAAACACTGAGGACAGAGTGGGCAGTGTCGTGAGATATGTTGAACCCCTAGTGTAGTGGGGACAGGATGATTTTACCTGCTCTAGAGTTACTTAAAGTAAGGAGAAAATCAGGGTTCGTCAGGTGTATTTTCTAACATGTCAATACCTATATGTTCCTCCTGAGTCATCTCTGTGTTTATTACTTTGATGAGTGTACTGGACACAGGATGCACTGCACACATGCAGAATGTGTCATATGATAAACACTGGAGTCACAATCAGCATTATCCAGAGTCAGCAAACCAATTCTCCCTCAGATTTCCTCTGTTTTCCCTGGAATTACTCCTCCTTCTTCTCTTTTTCTCCCTGTCCCCAATAATTTGGGTATTACTCATGTTACTTAAACTAGTTTTAATTTAGAATAGTTTATAAATGTGCAATCATAGTGTATGTAATTTCATTTGTAGAACTTTCTTTTTCTCTGCATAAATCGTTGAGAATTCAACCGTGTTGCTGTCTGTAGCAAGAATCATGTATTTTAATGTTTGGCAGCTTTCCTAAGAGTGAACGTAGCAGAATTTTATTTTTTAAGTGGTTGGTCGGGATAAGAATTTTTCCCAGTTTCTGATATTACACAGAATTTGCTTCTCACCCTGCAGTTGTAGATATGGAGCTCAGAGAATGTAGCAGTTTCAGTGATCTGCTTTACTGTTCTTCTGGTTTCTATTTATTGATTTCTGCTCGAATCTTTATTATTTCTCTACTTCTGCTTTGTTTTGGCTTTATTTGCTGTTCCTTTCCAGCTCCTTTAGGTGTAAAGTTTGCTTGTGGATTTGAGGTTTTTATAAATTTTTGAGAGAGGTTTGTATTGCAGTGTACTTCTTCCTGAGGACCACCTTTGTTGTTTCCTAAAGGTCTTGAACAGGTGTGCTTCCTTTTCCTTAGTTTCCATGATTTTTAAAATTCTTCTTTAATGTCCTTTTTCATCCCTTCATTATTTAGTAGGGTGCTCTTTCACTTCCAAATTTCCTCTTGTGAATGATTTCACAGTGATTTCCAGTTTCAAAGCCTCGTGGTCTGAAAATATGCAGGGAATGATCCGCATCTCTTGGTATCTGTTGAGACCTGATTTGTGACCCGGATGTGATCTATTCTGGAATAATGTCCGTGAGCACTCACGAACAATGAGTATTCTGTTGTGTTAGGATGGAATGCTGTGTATATGTGTGTGAGGTCCATCTGGTCCAATGTGTCATTCAAAGCTCTTGTTTCTTTGTTGGTCTTCTGCTTAGATGATCTGTCCATTGCTTGGAGTGGATTGTTGAAGACCCCTACTAGTAATATATGATTATCAATGTTTTTCTTTACTTTGGTAAAGGGATTTTGTGTTCTTGGTTACATGCAGGGTATGTGTATCATAGAAGGTGAAGTTATGACCGTGTTCTTTTCTTTATATTCAGAATGAGTGTGATTTACAGAGATGCATATGGATGCCCAGGTTTACCAAAGGTTCATTTGTGGTGGTTAACCCTGTGCCAGCGTGACTGGGCCATGGCTGCCCAGAGTCAACATTGTTTCTGTGGGTGCCTGTAATGCTGTTTCCAGAGGAGATTGGTATTCGCACCCATGGTCTCTGTGTAAGTGGGCATCATCGAATTCATTAAGGTTCTGAAGAGAATGAGATGCAGAGGGAGAAAGAATTCCCTCACTCTTCCCTCTGACATGCTTGATCTGGAACATTCCTGTCCTCCTGCCTCTGGAGACACTTACACATTCATGTCCCCAGGTTCCCCAGTTTGTGCTAATTCCATCATAGCTAATAGAAGCGACTCACTGCAGCTCCTTCCCTGGAGTCTTGCAGACCCAATTTATCCAGGAACTACTGAAGGTGAATCCAGGGGCTGCATAGGATGGTCTTAGGGACCCCCAGCTTTCACCAGATCTCCCCCGGACTCCACCAGCTGCACGTCACACTGGACAGCTGCAAACACAAGAAATCCTGGTCAGGAAACTGTGTCACATCCACTGCTTCTCCCACTCATATTCACTCACATGCTCAATGTCTCTTGTTCACCATAAATTACCTTTTAAATAGTGTCCAGGAAAACTCAGCCAAGCACAAAGTCAATGGTGAGTTTTCTGTGTTCTCTCCTGATCACTGAATGGGAACACCTGGGGATCCTGGGGCTGGAGCTTCTCTCCCATTGCTGGGGTCGGGGCTGGGCTGGTTCAATCAGTGGAGGGAGGGCCCTATTTTCATGTCCTGTGACTCTATAGCCAGCTTGGGATCTATGTTGACAGGGCACTGACCAGATCAGATGTGAATGCCTTTGATTTGGTGCTACTGACATTTGGGAAACTCGGATTTTTGATTATATGACTTTGCAGAATACACACTTGGGCTCGGTGTGCTGCTTAGTTTTTACATATTCACACAAATCTTGGGGCCTAGGTGTCGTGTTACTGCATAAAGAGATATGAAACTATTCCCAGAAGTGCAGAGGGATTGTGAGGTGTCCAAGAGCAGCTCTGGGGTGAGAATGAGCCCCAGGACGTGGACCTGTGCTCCACCCACAGGACCTGCTGCCTCCCTGATCCACCTGCAGGACAGAGTGGGCAGGCTGATGACGAATGTGGAACTCGTCCTGTGATGGGGACAGGATGATTGTTTCCGGACTTTACCTGAAGTGCAGAGAGAATCAGGGTTTGTGCAGGTGTACTTTCAAGTCTCTAACATGTCACTATGTCTGCATGGCTCCTGAGTCATCTGTGTGAGAATCTGCAACGGCTGTGATGTGTGTACTTGACACAGGATGCACTGCACACGTGCAGAGTGCGTGATATGGTCATCACTGATGTTAGACTCAACATTATCACGTGAGAAAATAGATTCCTCTTACATCTTCCTGTATCTCCTAGAATTCCTCCTTCCTGTCTTCTCTTTTCCACCCTGTTCCCACATAACTTCTGATTTTTCTCAAGTTACCGTAGACTATGTTTACTTTTCTAGAATGTATAAATGTTAGTTGTATCATATGTGCTATCATTTTTAAGGCTTATTTTGCTCCACATCAATTCTTGAGAACACATCCATGTTGCTATAGCAAAAATCACCAATTTAATTATTCGCAGCATTGCAGACAATGAACTCAGGAGAATTTTACTTTTTTAAGCAGTTGTTTAGGATTGGGATCATATCCAGCTTCTGGTATTTCAATCATGTTGCTTCCTAGCCTGGACTTGAAGGTGTGGTGTTCAGTATTATTTATATGGTCTCCTCAGCAACAACTAACCTGAAGTAGGTGTGGGGAGTACCTTTGCATCGATGTGGGCGTTTATCCACCTCGGGGTGTTTTCTTTTAATGTAAATATTCTTGGAACTCAATTTCACACATGGGAATTCATGTTTATTTATTCATTTATTTACTCAGTCCCTCATAATGTAATCATTAAGGTTACTGTTAGTGTTAGGTTATGGTTAGATATAGCGGTTAGGGTTAGGGTCTAAGGACTAGGGCTGGGGACATGTGCCTGGTATCCTACAGTTCAGAGACCTCCCCAGAGAGTAAATGTCAACATTGACTGGGATGAGAATAGCCTTGGCAGCTGTCTCCTGAGCTGAGGCAAGAAAGGGACTTGGTGTTCTAAGCCCTTGTTTAAAAATGTTGATTTTAATGCCAGTTAGTTACCACAAAGTGTGATATTACATATCGTATCTAGTGATTCAGTACTTCCATGCAACACCTGGTGCTCATCTCAGCAATTGCCCTCTTTCATCCCCATCTGATGTGTTTTCCATCCCCTACCTTTGATCCCTCTAATAACCATCAGTATGTTTTCTGTAGTTATGTGTCTGTTTCTTGTCCCATTCTCTCCATTTTACTCTTTGCTCACTACCAGGTGTGTACATGTGTAAACTGTGTATTATGATGGCAGAGCTGTTAGATTTTATCATCACCATTGTTGCATATTTCGTGCAAAACGCATTAGTAAAGGATTGCATAGATATAAGAAGATGGAGGGTAAACAAGTAATGTAGGTGCCTTGAGGTTTTCCAGTAATGAAACTGGCAAGGTGAACCTATCCTCATGACCAGAGGGAGAGTCATAAATGCAGGTGGGTTTCAGGTTGAAGACTCAGTGTTACCAACATTATATCCAGTGACTGAGCTGCACATCTCACGGCAGTCAGTATAACAAGTCTGTAAGGAGATGGTAAGCCTCAAATCCTCTTGGTCATCACAGCCACATCTTCTGGAAATGCCAGAGGAAATGCCTGGCATTTCATGTGTCACTAATGTCTTAGTCTGTTCCAGCTGTGTAACACTGTACACAGACTGGGTGGTTTTCAACAACAGGCACTCATTTCTCACAGTACTGGAGTCTGGGAAGCCCCAGGTCAGGTGCAGGCAGATCTGGTGTGTGAAGGCCACCCACAACCTAGTCTGTCTTTTCCCTGTCACCTCACATGTGGTCAGGGGGCAGGGAGCTTTCTCAGTCCTGGTGTATAAGGGCACTCATCCCATCATGAGGCTGCACCCTCCTGACCTAAGTGCGTCCCTAAGGCCCAACTCCTCATCCCATCTCATTGTCGTTAG
>NW_024426857.1:0-5382 GCF_017311325.1 Ursus maritimus
CATGGGATCGTGAGGGATTAAAAACAGCCCAGGGTGTCTGCTGCGGGTCCGCGCACCCCGAGGTCAGCACGAGGCACTGAGCACGTGTTTATTACCGGCCGGCTCTGCGGCTCCCCCTCCTGCCTCACCCTATCCGGCGTCACTCAGAGGTCCCCTGGCCCCTCCAGCTGTTTGCTAATGAGCCGCAGGCTTCGGTAATGAGGCTGCTTCATCACGGAAGATTCTGGAACAACCTGGGAGGGAGGGGGGCCGGGTTGGGGAGGAGGGAGGAGATGGGGTACCGGGCTCCCTGTTGGCCTGGCTGCTCCAGAGTCTGCCACAGAATCAGTCTCCTCAGTCTAGAGCAATCATGAAAGGGGAGTGAGGGGCACCCCCCAACCCTTATTGTGAAACTCCCCTTGCCCATGAAATGCAGGGAAGCAAGGACCTGTAGAGGAGTTCAGGCCATCCCAGAAGCCCTCGCTGGTCTCCCCAACTTTCAGGCTGGCCTTTCCCCAGTGAATCCCAGTCTTGCCCCAGAATAACCACGAAAACCCCATCAGGGGTCCCTGCATCTTTTCCTGGACCCTCTGGGGCCTGCAAATCTCCTGCTGCTCCTCTCTGGGCCCCAGGACGAGCCACACCCTCCTCACCGCCAGGCCTTTGCACGTGCTGTTTGGCTGTTCCTGTGTCTCCACTTCCCTCCTTGGGCTCCAGCTGCCCCCTGAGCTGCTCCAGCCCAGCTCCGCTCTGCGCTATAAGCCACAGTTCTCTTTTCCTTCCCCCGCGCGGGACTGGGAGCCCCTCAGGGCGCTGCGTCTGGCTCAGTCACCACTGATTCCCCAGAATGCAGGGTGCTGCCTGACACCTTAGCCAGCATTTATTGAGCACTGACTGTGTGCCAAGGCTCCGCTCAGCCCTTTACAGGCATATGTCAGTTAACCTTCAAGGTCATCGTCAAGGATATACTGGTCTTCTCTAGACAGCACTGGGGCTGGGAGCCCAGACTTGAAGGCCAAACCTGTTGGATTTGAACCCAGCTCTGCATTTGATGATTGAATAAACATTAATGGAGTTACATCAGCTCTCTGTCTCCTGGTTTCCTCAGGCAAGATGGAGTGAGTAATGACAGCACCTGCCTCTGGGGAATTAGAGACTAAATATATTTAAGGGGCTTAAAACAATGCCTGGCGTGGTGTAAGTGGTGACTGTTAGTATTGTCCGCATTTCACAGATGAAGAAACCAAGAGCAAAGGAAAGTCCTTTGCCCAAGATCTCAGCAATGAGGTGGTACAGTTAGGATGTGACTCTAAGATTTCCTGACCCCAAAGTACTCTCCTTAACTAAGCCTCAGGATCTTTGCCCTAGTAAGCCTCATTTTCCCCATCTATAAGTTACAGGGGCCGGGGTAGATAATGCTTCGGGTTCCAGCGTAAAACTCTTTGCCTCCATGATTCTGGGTAGAGATTCCAGAGTTGGAGAAAGCTTCAAAGGCCAAGGGCTCCTTTAGTACATTGCAGCCAGATCTCATCTACAGGCCCTGGAGGCCATGCCAGGTATCTGGTAAGCAGTGGCTGGTGGGCTGGCCTGAAGTGAGGTGGGCCAGATTTAGCAGGTGAGACTTTGGGGGAGATATTTCCACAGACGCCCCCAGTATTACAGTGCACTTGGGCTCCAAGTGGAACCTGCCACAACAAGTCACAGGTAGAAGGTTCAGGAACACCATCTGCTTCTATAGGAGCCAGCTGACAGCATTCCCTTCAGAGCTGGAGCTGCTTGTACAGACCCTGCTTTCTGCAGAGTCCTTGGGAGGGGTGAAAGCTCTGAGCTGAGACAGACAGAAACTATTTTCTGATGCTTTATACACCCTGTCCCATTTTTACCCCCTACACCCTTCTGCAGAAAGAGTCAGTCATTCCCAAATCCAGCCACCCCTTAACTTCCTGCCTTACCCTAACTCACCCCTCACCCAATGCCATCTCTCATCCAGTTTCAATAGTCTCTGTGCTGGGCACCTGTTGCAGTCCCTGCGGATCATAGTAGATAGAGGAGACCTCCCTAAGATCCAATTCAGACTGTACCCTTTTCTGTCCACTGAATTCTTTCATGGCTTCTCATCACCCTCCTCCACTGGCCTACAAAGACCTAAGTGATCCATTTCCTTGCTTCCCTCCATAGTCACTGGCCTCTTTGCTGCTCTGGGGGTACACCAAACCCATACTCACAACAGGGCTGTGTCACTTGATGCTCCCTGTGCCAGGGAGGCTCACAGATTCACCTGCCTGGCTCTGTTTTTGTGTCTCTGGTCTCAGCCTAAATGTCACCACCTCAGAGTGGTCTTTCCTGAACTTCTATCCAAAGGAGCCCCAGGGCCCCAATCCCTGTGCTCTTAGTGCTCCTCATCACTTCCTCTTCAGGCTCTGTGCTATTTATGGAGGACACAGCAGTGGACAGGACCCGTCCCTGACCTTGGACACTTGTGACTCTATTGATATGGTAAAAGGATTGGAACTAATATTAGTTGAGGACTCTTTCTCTCTCTCACTCACACATATACACATACACATATACAGACAAATATACAAATGCATCTGATGACGCCACACAGGAAGCACATAGGTTGCCATGGAAATATGTAATGAGTTGGTGGGGGGCTGACCTATTGTGGGTTAGGGAGGGCTTCTCTGTTTCTATCTAGAGTAACACTAAAAAATCTAAAGGATGGGGCTTCTGTTTTCCCCAGGTGGGAGTATCCTCAGTCTTCCCTGGTCTTTCTGTTTACAACTAAAAAACCCTGGACGTAATGCAACACCAAGCACAGGAAGACCCCCAGACAGAGAAAAAGCTAGACTGCGTAGGGACCTCAGAAGCTGAGGAACAATGTGGCGGAGAGTTCCCTGGGTTTTCTTATTGCCTTCCCTGAATCCTGGCAGAGTCTTGCTAAAGCCTCCAGCCCAGAACCACTAACAGATACTGACTAAAACAGCTCCAAGAAAAACCTTCACTGTAGCCAAAGGACAAGGAAAAGCGTCGCCTAATAACAGAAAACCTTTTTGTCAAAATCTGCCTTACTCCAGCCAAAACACAACAGAAAACCTTTTCTCCTCCTACTCCCCCTGGCCTGCATTTTCAGGGTGTGAATGTTCCATTCCACTCCACCCTCACCATGTGTAAGCAGGCATGGATGATCTGGTTCCCCTGCCAGGATAGTGTCAGATGGGTGTAGCCATGAGCTAAGCCTCCACTCCCACCTGGCATCAGTGAGACTTACTTGGTGATAGAAGGTGGGGTTATTCACATTTGATGTTCCCATCCAACATCCAACTGGTATTTGCAGGCCCTAGAGAGAAGCTGAGTCTCTACCCCAACCTGCTATTGGTGAGGCAGAATGAAGTAGTGAGAAGCAGGGTGAGTTGGCAGCCTGCTTTTCTCTCTCTCTCCCTCAGTGTCAACAGGCCCCAATGGGGAAGCTCAGCTCTTCTTTTACCCTGTAGCAACAACGTGGTGTGAGTCAGCCCTCAGCTTCCTCCATCTCTGGTGTCAGTAGGGCACAGAGGGAAGCTGAGCCTAATATCCCCATTCAGAAGAAACAAGGCAGTAGAGTTGGTGCCCGATTTTTCAGGCATGCCAGGGGGGAGCTGAGCACACACACCCATCTGGCCTCTTGCTACAACTGCTAGGAAAAAAAAGAAGAAAAAAAATTAAATAGGATTCAGAGTCTTATAAAATGTTCAGGATACAATAAAAGAAGGAGCACTCATCATACCAAGAACCAGGGAAATCACAACCTGCAGGAGAGAGAGAATCAATAAGTGGCAACACTGAGATGAATCAAGTGTTGGAATGATCTGACAAGGACTTTAAAGCAGCCATCACAAAAATGATTCCATAAGCAATTATGAATTCTCTGGAAACAAATGAAAAAACATGTCAGCAAAAAATAGAAGTTATAAAAAATAACCAAATGGAAATTATACTACTAAAATACAAAATAAAAGAAAAAGAAAAGAAAAGAAAATTCAGAGGACAACCCAACAGTAGAATGGACATGGTAGATGACAGAATCCATGAACTCGAGTGTAGATCAATAGAATTTACTCAGTCTGAACAAGAGAGAGAAAACAGACTGAAAAAAAATGAACAGTTTCAGAGACCAGTGGGACGATAGCAAAAGAACTAACAGTGATATCATGGGAGTCTCAGAAGGAGAGGACTGAGAGTGGGACTGAAATGTATTTGAAGAAATAATGGCTAATAACTCTTAAACTTAGTAAAAGACATATACCTACAGATTTAAGAAGCCGCACAAACCCCAAATAGGATAAATCCAAAGAAACTGATGTGAAGCTGATGCCAGATCACATCATAATTAAATGCTCAAAAACTAAAGACAATGAAAAATCTTGGAAGTAGCCAGAAAGAAACTCTATGTTACTTATAAGGTACATCAGTCTGAATGTCAGTGGATGACTCTTTTGAAATTGTGGAGGCTCCAATTAAGTGGCACAACAGTTTCTAAGGACAGAGGAAAAAGAACTGTCAACTATGAATTCTGTATCTGGCGAAAATATTCTTTGAGAATTAAGGGGAAAATACAGTGGGTTTTTGTTTGTTTGTTTGTTTACCAGCAAATGTATCCTTAGAGAATGGGTAAAAGTAGTCTAAACAGAAAGGAAATGATAACAGAAGGCTTGGAGCTTCAGAAAGGAATGAACATGATTAGAATGGATAGGGGTACATAGAATAGACCATCCTTTTTCTTATGAGTTTAAAAACTCATATTTGGTGGTGGAAGGAAAAATTGAAAACTGTGGAATGTGGCATCCGGGGCATGCAAAGGAAATATTTAAGACTAGCTTAAAGTGTGGAGGGACCTAAATGGAAGTAGGGTGTCTATATTTAACTTGCAGTGGTAAGTGTCAATATCAGCAGAGTGCAATAAATTGTGTATGTATATTATAATACTTAAAGCAAAACTAAGAAAACTGTACCAAGTGATATATTCAGAGACACTATAAACAAATCAATATAGAATCCAAAAAATACATTTAGGTAACCCACAGGAATGTAAGAAGAGAGATACAGAGGAATGAGAAGCAAAACAGACAAAGTGAAAATGGCAGACTGAAGCCCTCACATATCAATAAATACATGTAAATTGTTAAAATCATTGATGAAAAGACAGAGATTGGCAGAGCAGACCAAAACCAAAACAAAACAACGAGAACAAGCAAAAAACCAAAAGAACACATAATCCAACAATGTGCTGTACACAAGTAACTCACTTGAAATACAACAACTTAGATAGGGTGAAATGAAAAGAATGGAAAAAGATATATCAAAAAAATCTTAATTAAAAAGTAGGAGGGGGGCGCCTGGGTGGCTCAGTCGTTAAGCGTCTGC
>NW_024426858.1:0-663 GCF_017311325.1 Ursus maritimus
ATATACACAATGGAATATTACTCAGCCACCAGAAAGGATGAGTACTTACCATTACACAGAGCTGGGTGGAGCTGGAGGGTATTATGCTGAGTGGAATAAGTCAATGAAAGAAAGACAATGATCATATGCTTTCACTCCTATGTGGAATATCAGAAACAAGGAAGAAGACCATAGGGGAAGGAAGGGAAAATAGAATGGGAAGTCATCAGAGAGGGAGAAAACCCATGATGGACTCTTAACTATCGCAAGAAACTGATGATTGTTGGAGAAGTTGGGGGGGGGTAACTGGGTGAGTAGCATTAAGGAGGCCACATGATACAATGAGCACTGGGTGTTACACACGACTGAAAATTTATTGAAGACTACATCTGAAACTAATGGTGTACTGTAAGTTGGCTAATTGAATTTAAATTAAAGAACAAAAGACCTCGAATAAACAATCCTAAACATTTGTATGGAACCACTAAAGATTCCGAACAGACAGTGCAATGTGGAAAAGAAAAACAAAGCTGGAGGACTCACAATTTCAGATTTCAGGTTATACTACAAAGCTGCAGTCATCCTAACAAGAGAGTATGACAAAAAATAGACACAGCGACCAAAGGAACAGGATACAAGTTCAGACAGAAACCCATAATTATGTGGTCCATGAATCTTCCACAA
>NW_024426858.1:3774-4508 GCF_017311325.1 Ursus maritimus
CACATGGCACCTTTCTTTAAGTGAAGGCTATGCCTACACCTCCTAGAAAATATTTAATGAAGTACAAGTCCATCAGGACTATGGTGTGAATGGTAGCACACAGCCTGCATGGTAGTAGTCAGTAATTCTAACAAGCGTTAACCCCACCCCCCGTCTCACAAAACCTTCCTCCATCCCCACTGAACTCATGGTCTGCCCTCAGAAAACCCTCCAGGAAACAAACCTTTCATCTGAATGCTCTCTTCACCTTCTGCTTCAAATCTTGTCCAACCACAATGATATGAAATTAGAAATCAGTCTCAAGAAAAAAATGGGACAGTCAAAAATAGGTGGAGATTTTTGGGGCCTGGGTCGCTCTGTCGTTAAGGATGTGCTTTCAGCTCAGGTCTTGACCCCGGATCCTGGGATCTAGCCCCAAATCAGGCTCCTTGCTCAGTGGGAAGCCCGCTTCTCCCTCTCCCACCCCCCTGCTTGCGTTCCCTCTCTCGCTGTCTCACTCTCTGTCAGATACTAAAATAATCTTAAAAAAATATGTGGAGATTTAACAACATGCTACTGAACATCCAACAGTCAAAGAAGAAATCAAAAAACTTTTAGAAGTACCTTGACACTGATGAAAAAGACAACCTACAAAAACTTATGGGATGCAGCAAAAGTAGCTTTATGGGGGACATTCATAGAAATTCAAGTCTTCATCAATCCATGAGAATGCTCTCCAATAAACAACCTGATTT
>NW_024426858.1:4591-5367 GCF_017311325.1 Ursus maritimus
GACAAAAAAAAAACAATGAAAATGAGAGCGGCCTTTTTTGGAAAGATAAACAAAACTGACAAACTTAGCTAGACTCACCAAGAAAGACAGAGGACTCGAATACAATCAGGAAAATAAGATAATGGATTCCTGTCTCATATCAAAATCAAAAGAACTCTTCAACCTTGGACACAACAACTTCTTGCAAGCCACGTCTCTAAAGGCACAGGAAATAAAAGCAAAAAATGAACTATTGGCACTTCATCAGGATAAAAGGCTTCTGCTTGGCAAAGCAAATGATCAAAAAACAAAAAGGCAACCTATGGAATTGAAGAAGATATCTGCAAATGATATTACAGATAAAGGGTTGGTATCCAAGATCTATAAAGAACTCCTCAAACTCGACATCAAAAAAATGGGCAGAAGACACAAAGAGATACTTCTCCAGAGAAGACATACAAATGGCCAACAGACACATGAAAAAATGCTCCACATCACTTGCCATCAGGCAAATACAAATCAAAACGACAATGAGATACCACCTTACACCAGTTAGAATGGTTAAAAATAACAAGGCAGGGGGCACCTGGGTGGCACAGAGGTTAAGCATCTGCCTTCGCCTAAGAAAGGGGAGCCCTCTTACACTACTCGTGAGAATTCAAGCTGGTACAGCCACTTTTGAAAACAATATGGAGGTTCCTCAAGACGTTAAAAACAGAGCTATCCTAAGACCCACCAATTGAACTACTGGGTATTTACCCCATAGACACAGAGTAATGAAAAGAAGGGGCACCTGT
>NW_024426859.1:0-5355 GCF_017311325.1 Ursus maritimus
TAGTTTGGGAACCAGTTGCCCTGACGATTGTGGCCTTACGCCCTGTGAGTGGGGCCACGGGTGTGGTAACCACTGAATGCTCAGTGCCTGTGTCCACCATGAACGTCAACGGTTGGCCCCCCACCTTCATTTTGACCATGGGCTCCTGGGTCTTAATAAAAAGGAGCCCGGTCTCCCCTAGTTTGACTCAACCCCAGCTAAACTGATAAGGTCTCGAATTTCAGGCTCAGGCTGCCACCTTGTTTTCCTGTTTTCTGAAGTAACTTTTGTCAGGCCCTTGGGTTGGTTCCTTACAGTGGGGGCATTCGTTTTTCCAGTGGCCAGACCCCTACAATAGGCACATCAATCTCGTCGGAGTGGGGCCTTCCTATTGGGTCCCCCCTTTTGCAGTGGGACCGACTGTCCAGTTGGGTCCGACCTTCCCCGGGCTGTGGCCAACAACGATGCCTTAGTATTCATCCTTTTGTCTGCTTCTCGTCTGGCCTCATGGTCTCGATTTGCAAAGGCCTTATTCGCCACTTCTATCAGCTGGGTAGCATTCATGCTGGCAAAGCCTTCATGCTTCTGGAGTTTCTGGTGGATATCAGCATATGATTGAGTCACAAATGCTGAATTGACCATTCGCTGGTTCTCTGGGGCCTCTGGATCAAACGGGGTGTACACTCGGAAGGCCTCGTGTAGCCTCTCGTAGAGGTCAGTTGGTGATTCTTCTGATTTCTGGATAACTGCCGCAGTTTTGGACATGTTGGTTGGCTTCTTTGCCCCTCCTCTGAGTCTCTACAGAAGAGCTGTACTACAGTATCGACTTAGGGCATCTAGTCGTACGGTTGTACGAAAATCCCACCTGTGCCGAGTGTTGGGTGCTGCCTCTAGGGCCCATGATTCTGCATTTAGGGCTCCTGACGGGGACTGGCCTTGGAGCCAACGATGTGCCTCGGTGAGGATCTGTCGGCATTCTTCTGTGTTGAAGAGAATCAGGAGAACCTGGCGGCAATGATCCCAAGTGGGTTGGTGGGTCTGGAACGGGGACTCAGGAGGTCTGCCATGGCCTGAGGCTTCTCTGAGTATGGCGGTGTATGGTTTTTCCAGTTCAGAGGGTCGGTGGTACTAAAGGGCTGATAGATGAGAACTGAGTATCCGGGCTGGATGGTGTTGTCAGCGTTTATCTGTTGTGGCCCTTGCATCTCATGGGGTGGCATCTGGAGAGCCGTGGCTAGAAGAACTGGAGCCTGAGACAAGCGTAGACATTGGCTCCTGGACTGGGGACTGGGGCTCCAGGATGGGGGCAAGCTCAGAGTTCCCCTTGGGCGTGGTGGTTGTTGAGAAGTCTGAGGTGGGCTCACCGAAGGCGGTGGGCTATCTGGAGGGTGGGGCATCAGTGGTGGTACATTCGGGGCATATGGCGGGGGCATGAACAGATTGTCCTCAGTCTCTGGGTCTCCCTGATAAACAGGCTTTGCTTTCTTATAGCTTTTGGGCTCTTTCACTTGGGTTACAAATATCCTACTCTGGCCCTTCCCATTAGCGCAGAATCGGACCCATGGGGGCAGAGTCTGGGCTATCTGAAGCCAAGAATCAATATATGGGAAATTGGTCAGGGTGTCCAAAAGTCCCGACCACAACTCTATAAATGGCCTGAACAGTGGGTAGGTCTAAGGTACCCTCTGAGGGCCTGACGACCCAAAGGTGGGCCATTCCAGTTCACATAGTGCACGTAATTATCTAGGACACATTTTGATCCCATAATCTCCTGAGAAATCCCTACTTAAAAATTTTGAGCATACACTCTAGGACTGTAGGTCTTGAAGAACTTCTGCCTATGATGAACAGAGGCTCTCTTGTCCTCCCTATGTGATCCCTCCCTGGTTGATGGCGCAAAGACAAACCAAAGGATGGGTGCCCCTCCAAAGGAGAGACCAATCAGATGCCCACCTGTCCGCTCTCCCGGAGAAGACGTGGGTGCCTCTTAGCCATAGTGAGTCCGTATAAGCCCTGCAGTGGCATCCCGAAGGGCTCACCTTAGACCCTATGAGGTCACCACGGAAACAGGTTGGGGCCCACTCAGACTCCGTGGTCTCAAGACCGTGGAGCCACAAACACAAACAGGCCGCTCATTCACTCACGCATTCACATCCAATTTATTACAGGACCTCCTCCCTGGGAGGCCTCCGACCTGTGGAATTCCTTTTGGAAATTCCTTCCTGGTCCCCCCTTTTGGGAGGCTCTTGTCCTGCGGGACCTCCCCCCGTGAGAGATCCCCAGCCTGTGGAATTCCTCACAGAGATTCCTGGAAGGTGGCCGGGCTTCCCTTCTGCTCACTGGAACGGGTGCTGACCACAGATTCCCGCGATGCTTACCGAGCCCAGATGAGTTGCCAGGTGAGTTGGTCCACTTCTCCTCGGAGTCAGGCCAGGGCAAGACTGCCCAGAGGGTTGGAACTCTGGGGTGAAGGAGGACCCAGAATCCCGTCAGGTGGCATGCTGCCTCATTGTAGGTTTTTTTTTTTTTTAATTTTATTCATTTATTTTACACAGAGAGAGAGAGGGACAGCTAGCAAGAGAAGGAACACAAGGAGAGGGAGTGGGAGAGGAAGAAGCAGGCTTCCAGCAGAGCAGGGAGCCCAATGCGGGTCTCGATTCCCGGACCCCGAGATCACGCCCTGAGCCACCCAGGCTCCCCAGGACCTTTTTCAACCACAAGAAACATTGAACTTTTGGTCTTAAAATTCTTGCCTTGTGGGGCACCTGGGTGGCTCAGATGGTAAAGCATCTGCCTTCGGCTCAGGTCATGATCTCCAGGTCCTAGGATCGAGCCCTGCGTTGGGCTCCCAGCTCAGTGGGGAGTCTGCTTCTCCCTCTCCATCTGCCTCTCCCCCTGCTTGTGCTCTCTTGCTCTCAAATAAATAAATAAAAATCTTTAGGAAGAACATTCTTCCCTTGTTGTGTCCTCCAAACCTAAACCATGCTATCATGATTGTCACCCAATCTTAATCACACCCTCCTGCAACACTGAACGATCTGCTGTATACCAGACTTCAAAATCTGACGAAATATCCCTCCTGCCCTGCCACCTCCAAGACTCTATTGAATAGGGGCTCTGTCCAGGTAGTGCTCTCCCTTTATGGGATAAAGACAGCTTTGCTTGGAAGTTGCCTGGCTTTTTTTGGGGGGAAGTGCAGAATTTGAGGAGTATAGACACTACTGCTGCATGCCATGTGACCATGGAATGAGCCTTAACCCCAAGACCAGTATCTGTGGGTATTTCTGAAACGATCATGGACTGAATGAACACAGTTGTATAGAGAGAAATGAGCTACCAGTGCAGAGATTTCAATGTGCAGTAGCACAAACAGAAATGTAAAGAAAACAGGTTGTTATTGTATTTATCATACAGAGGTGAGCCCATTCATTCAAGTGTGACACAACATCCAAAAGCAAAGGAGGAAATGGCAAATCAAAGCACGTATGAAACTCGGATTAAAATGCTTCACATCTATTTCTGTCTCGGCGCTTTTTTTTTTTTTTTTTTTGAGACACCTTATGCACTAAGGGTAAAGTGGGGCTGTCTGTCCTCAAAGTATCTGGATGCATAGGAGAGACTGGTGTTTTGAAAAACAAACTGTTGAAGCCTCTGTTCTTCTCCTGGGCAGACCCCGTGGTTGCCATTCTCTGAAGCAGCACAGGCGGGAAAACCTCAACCCACCCTGCACGCGCCCAACTCTCTGCGCGTGCTCATTGCTGTGAGAGAACAGTGCGCATGCTCATTGCCCTGAGCGACTGTTGCTGGGCATGCGCATTGCCGCCCGTGTTCTGTGAGCGGAGCTGAGATCGATTGAGGCGGTCGTGTTCTCTCTGCCCTGAGCTTTCTCGCTACCTGAATTCAACTGGTAGGTCCCCAGATCAGTCCTTTCAGGAGACTGAGTGTGAGCTAGAATGGAGGCGGAGTCAGTGGGCGTCGGGCAGGTGGGGACAGTAGATCTCTGGCATCCTAGGTGGATGTGCGGAAGAGCTAGCGCCCTTCTCCTCACAGGCTTTGCGGCCGCCATTTTGCTCATCTTCGTGTTGGGGCCGGAGCAAGTGAGGATAGTGGGCTTGGAGGGGAGATGTCGACGGGGCGAGGCCTGGCCCCGGGGGTGGGGGTCCTGTTCCCTGCTTAGTTGAGCTATCTGAGTAATGGAAGCACCTGCAACTGCCGGCAGAACACAGAGGCCAGGAATCTCAGTGGGACCCTGGGCAGGGAGCAGACCAGGCGGTATGGGAAAGGCCAGGAAGTGGGGAATGCTGGGGGCTTGTAACTGGGTCTCCCGAGATTTGTAGTGCACTTTGCAGAGTATCAGGGTAGGAGGCGGCCCGTGGGTGTGTTGCGCCGCTAGACACCGGAACCCTCGTAGTGCGAACACAGCCACAGGCCGAATGCGAAAGATTGTTTCTTTCTCTGTGTTCCAACAAAACCTTATTTAAGGCGGTAAAATGAGTAAATGGGAAAGTGACCAAAGCAGCAGTGACTCAGGTTTCAATGTCCCCCACTATTTTCTCAAACGCCTTTGTACTGGGCAATCTAGCTGTGAGACTAAGCCTCGTGTTTTAGCCTGTCCGTAAGGTGATTTCACGGCCAGCCTGGCTGATGGAAACGATCTTGCATCCCGTGTATTTGGTGTGACCGCAGCGTGTACGCTTTCCTCATACTAGGTTGGCTTTCTTTTTTTTTTAATGATTAAATAAATTATTTATTCATGTGATATTTTGTGCACCATCATTACAGTCATAATTTTGAATATTATTTTGTAATATGAAAAATTGCTCACAATGTGTTATTAGATAATAATAGCTCCGGCCTTTAGCATTTTGCCAGAAAAGAAAGTCAATAAAATAAATCCCACAAATCTTAATATACCTTAAGTACAAAGATTCTGGGATGAAATAACTTTTTCAGAGTTACTTATGTACTGTGTCGTTTTGGAAAATGTTACTTAATCTTAGGAAGACTATTTTTTAATTCATAAAATGGGAATAATAGTCATAGTACTTACTCCACAGAGTAGTTT
Organism: Ursus maritimus; assembly: GCF_017311325.1. Taxonomy (NCBI): domain Eukaryota; kingdom Metazoa; phylum Chordata; class Mammalia; order Carnivora; family Ursidae; genus Ursus; species Ursus maritimus. The sequence continues at coordinate 5,045 of NW_024426859.1, forward strand.
CAGCTGTGTTAACATACTAATATATGTAAAATGCTTAATTCATTGCCCGGCATATAATAAAAATTCAATAAATGTCATTACAAGTACACATAAATACCAACACACATATATGTACATAGGCAAACCTACTTTTATACACCTTCTCACATTTTCTGTCTTGGCAATCAGTTTTTCCTTACCCTACAGCTTTCTGCTATGGATGCTAAGCTATGAGAAGTGGGAAGGTATTATCTAGAGTTGCACTGTACAGTACTGTAGTCCCTACCCATAGGTGAGTAGCCACTGAGTACTTGTGATATGGCTAGCCCAAA
>NW_024426860.1:0-2489 GCF_017311325.1 Ursus maritimus
ACTTTTTAATTAGTGGGGGTTAGGGATGGTGCAAATCTCCAGGGAATCTGGAAGCAAGGCTTTCAGGACCTGAGGGGCCAGCTGCTGCCAAAATGAGGTTACTTTCAAACATTAAGGCTCTAAGGCAGCCACGAGTTCCTTGAGGAAGGTCACGCTCTGCGCATGTTTCAGGTATCTATCAGTGGAATATAAACTGTAAGGGGATTTTAATTTAAGCTACATTTCTTTTGCCTTTGTTTCCCACATCACTTTTCTCCCTTCCCACCCCACCCCATTCTCTGCCCTCCGTGATCTCTGCATCCTGCATAAGCAGATAGAACTGCCCCCGATCGCACTCTGTGCCACAGAGACTCTCTCCCTTGTCCCCTCTGGGGTCAGAACAAGGGGGAGTGGCACACAGCTTTCCTGAGGCTGACAGCTCGGAGAGCTGTGTCTCTGAGAGTCTGGCTCTTGGTCCAGCCAGAGGTTCTCTCTCTGGTCACCAGGCAGGATCCTCTGGGAGCCATTCAAGGCCAGACACCACCCAAGATTTCTGGTCAGTGCTCAGGGGTGGGGGTCAGGCGTCCATGTTTTTCATTGTTCAGAGGTGATTCTTGAACAGGGCAGTGAGCATCAGGGGCCATGGGTTAAAGTTTAAAACACATGAGTCAGGGAGTTAATACTGCCTGGATTTGAAAATCACACAAGGTGTCTGCAATCCAGGATGTGGGACTTCGGCTGCAAAGTTTCTTCTAAGCTCATGCCCGGAAGACTCAGAAGTTTTGTTTGGGATGCCACCAAGCCCTTGAGGTGTGGTGGGAAGTTAGCCGCAAAGGCAGGTGTTGGAGCAGGGATGAAGTGGTGGCTGCAGGTCACTGCTTGTGCAAATGCCACATAGAGCTTGGCTGAAGTTCCTGGAATAAGACCGTTCTCCCTGTTGGAGAACAATGCACACCCACATGCTGCCACATATTTTTATTTTTACAAAAAGCACCATTCACTGAGTCTTGGCTGTGGGTCTCATGAAAATCACAGTCTGCCCCTGAGTGCAAGCTTCTCAGGGCACGTGGTGGTTGGAGGGGGGAGTGGGGAGCAGACTCTGAAATTCTAGCCCTGAGGCAAATGTTGTCTCAGAGTGTTGCTCATCTCTGTTGATAAGCTGAACGCTCGGCAAATATTACCCACAATTTACTGGTCAGAAGTGCTCATTCTGGCTCCATGGTTGTGCTGACCCACATTCCCTTGGCAGGAGAGTGTCCGAGGGCCGTATGGGGAAGTGAGGTCAAGGGATCTGTGGCAGGAAGGGCCATCCTGTGAATATGTGGATTTCTTCCTAAAATTACCACCACGGTGCTTAGGAGATTCAATTCCCTCTGTTAAAAAAACCCAAAAACACAGGCCTGCAATGGTATGACTCAAGGCCCCATGTCAGTAAACCGTGACTTAATACCTAACCTAAACCTACAGTTTCAACCCCCAAGAAATGTAGCCTTTAACCAGTCCACATGGGAGTTTCCTGGTCAGTGTGAGGAATGTACTGATAGACCACTTGGCCCCTCTTAGGATGGTGACTTTGCCTAAATAACCTATTCTTTGCTAATCATTCCATTTTTTCCCTCTCCCTCTCTACCTTTAAAAACCTTTCCTCATCTATAGCCCTTTGGAGCTCCCTTCTACTTGCTAGATGGGATGCTGCCTGATTCATGAATTGATTAATAAAGCCAATTACATCTTTAAAATTTAGGAGGATAATTTTGTTATATAACGGATTTGGTGACAGAGACAGGATGGAAGCGAACTTCTGGCAGCATTTGGGGACGATGAGAAACACAGGCCTGGTACCACAGACCCTTGGCGTGGGTAAATTTCCCTTGGTTCGGAGCTCTGCATGTTTGCCTTAGAGCTCCTGATCTAGTTGGCTTTCCTTCACAGGTCGGGTCATGGTGCACTGGCAAAAGGTTATGACCCGAGCCGAACGAGCCGGCATGCTTGCCTCCAGCCCAGCTGGGCTGGCAGAAGGGTTGGCCCAGAGCCAGGCCCCTAAGTTTTCAGACCACAAGTCCCCGGGTCGAAAATTTCAGCAAGTTTCCATGGGATTTGGTGGTGGTGCGCACAGGACCTTCTTGTGGCCATGATACAGTAACACCTCTCCATCATCACGGATACAATAAAGAGCATGTTTTTGTTTTGTTTTGTGTAAATAGAGGCCACTGCTAATGGGGATTTCAGATGTCCATCAGGTTGGTGGGCATTTAAAGGCTGCTAGAGCACTCATCCCCTCAGGAAGACTCCCATGATAGGATAAGCTGGTTCTCAGAACGGCTTAGATTGACACCAGGTCACTCACCAACTTCAAAGAAAACTTCTGTGCAGTGAGGGAACTGGAAAATACGCACAATCCCAACCCTTCAGCCCATCACTTCGGTATTAGTTTGGCTCCGAGAGACCCCAAACCTTAGTTAATGGCACCCTTAAATTCTAAAGAGTCAAATGCACCACCTACTGGCTTA
>NW_024426860.1:3575-5353 GCF_017311325.1 Ursus maritimus
TTTTTTTTTTATTATATTATGTTAGTCACCATACAGTACATCCCCGTTTTCCGATGTAAAGTTCGATGATTCATTAGTTGCGTATAACACCCGGTGCACCATGCAATATGTGCCCTCCTTACTACCCATCACCGGTCTATCCCATTCCCCAGCCCCCCTCCCCTCTGAGGCCCTCAGTTTGTTTCTCATAGTCCATAGTCTCTCATTAGAAATGCCCTTCTTAATCCACTTCGAAGGTCACCTACTTTTAACCAATTCTCCTATTCATCTTAAATGGCTTGTAAATTATTGGCTTGAGGAAAAGCCATAGTCCTTCTTGGAAGGACTTGCCTCTTTTCTCTGTCCCTTATACATCTAAGTTATACATCTTATCGTGTTTTTAAAATGTGAACATAGCCCACAAACACCTGAGACTGAAGAAGAAAAAGAAAAGAAAAGAAAAGAAAGGCTTTTTAAAAATACGAACTTCTAAAAGGCTCTTGTACCTAAACTCTAGCACCTCCAACCTTAAGATCAATTCTAGGGACAAATACAAATCTGAAAAATCTTCTCCACAGGTATTAGTAACTACAGAGTCTGCACACCTATCTCTGTGTATGTCCATATATGTATGTTGTAAATTTGAGATACTTTTCCAGCTCTGATGGTATTGCTAAAATTAATTTGTCAAAGAGCTGTATTTAGTTGTTTAAAGGCAAGCACTTGTAAGGACTGGGTGTTCTAAAATGCTCAAAAAAATAGAACTAACCCATTTTTTCCCTAAGTTCATGTGATATAGAAAAATATCCATTTGTTGATTTAATCAAAATAGGCATGCCTTTAGAATTATCAGCATTAAAACTTTTATTCTGCCTGAGTTTACTAAAAGTTGAATATGTTGGTGTGATCTTTGTTATGAAATATTAAAAAAAATAGCTTGGGAGAATGACTGACTTTAATGTCTCATGAAGATTTTAAGTGATCTACACATAGTTGTTAAGAACAAGTAAATTAAATAGGCATAATTAAAATTAAAAAAAAATAGGTAAAATTTTAAATAGTCTCCCAAATCTTTTTCATAACCTACACCTTAAAAGTTTTTCAGAGGTAGGTTTATTTACATTTTATTATTTTTTTAAAGTAAACTCTATCCCCAACAGGGGCCTCACACTCATGGCCCTGGAGATCAAGAGAGCACACTCCTTCAACTGAGCCAGCCAGGCATTCTGCTGAGTTAGGTGTAATAATAAATTATGTTAAATTCATTAAATATCTAGATCATTTCCAAATTAGAATACTAAAACAGTAATTATGGAACAGGGGTTTATCTACTTTTGTCTTATTACAGAGAAACTAAAGATAAGTTCGGATCTGCTAGTAAATATCTTTTGTGTTTTATTAAAAGATTACACTATGAAAAAGTACACTTATAAAAATTGTGAAATTTATTCATCAGTTTGCCAATCTCAAGAATTGAGACAGTTCACAGAACACACAGTTCACAATTGCTTACTTCTTAGCTTCCACTAGAAATTAGGTTTCTAAAAGTTAAAAATACGAATAAGGAACACAATTTGCTACATTAGGAAAGTAAGATCTGTGTTTTGGGTTAAAAGAAGTATAAAAGTGGAAACACGTTTTTGTTGGGGGAAGAAAAATAATTTTGTTCTAAAGTGAGACTGGTTATTTAAAGATGGGAAACTCAGGACAAAATCTGAATGATAAAAAAAAATTGTAGAAGGTCTCTAGAAAAACAATGTTCGGGAAAAGAAATCTATTTATGGTCAGGACTGACTAAA
>NW_024426861.1:0-1659 GCF_017311325.1 Ursus maritimus
GCTCTAATCTTGGTCAACTGCTTCTTCGTGCGTGGATTAGGTTGTCCCTCTGTTGTTGTTCCAGCTCCTAGAGGTGAGAATATAAAAACTGCATTTTAGATTTTTCTATTCTTTTGAGTGAAGCTTGGATAGCTATGTATTTCCCCCTAGGGCTGCCTTTGCAGTATCCCATAGGTTTTGGACCATTGTGTTTTCATTCTCATTGGTCTCCATAGAATTTTTAAATAGATTTTTGATTTCCTGGTTTATCGAATCATTCCTGAGCAGGAAGGTTCTTAGTCTCCAAGTGTTTGAGTTTCTTCCAAATTTTTCCTTGTGGTTGAGTTCCAATTTCAAAGCGTTGTGGTCTGAGAATATGCAGGGAATAATTTCAGTCCTTTGGTATCGGTTGAGAACTGTTTTGTGTCTGAGAAAATGGTCTATTCTTGAGAATGTTCCATGGGCATTGGAATACAATGAGTATTCATTGGTTCTGGGGTGTAGTGTTCTATATATATGCTGCTCCCCTGTTTGGTGCATATATATAATTGTCATATCCATTTGCTGGATACATCTTTTTAAGAATAATGTGCTTCTGTGTCTCTAACACTAAGTCTTTAGTTTAAAAATCCAATCTGTCTGATGTGAATTGTACCCAGCTTTCTTTTGAGGTCCATTGGCATGAACAATGGTATTCCATCACCTTACTTTCAGTCTGAATGTATTTAGGTTCAAAATGAGTCTCTTGTAGACAGCAAATGGATGGGTCATGTCTTTTTATCCAATCTGCAACCCTGTGGTATTTAATGGGAGCATTTAGGCTATTTACATTGAGACGGAATATTGAGAGATATGATTTTAATGATGGCATGTTGCCAGTATAGTCTTTGTTTCTATCGATTGTGACTTCCCGTTCTGTATCACTCTTGGGGCATTTTACCTTTATAAAACCCCCATTAATATCTCATGTAGGGCTGGTTTCGTGGTTATGAAATTGGTCACTGACTGGCGATTCTGGAAGGTCTTTATCTCTCCATCAATTCTGAATGACAGCCTTGCTGGATAAAGGATCCTTGGCTGCATGTTTTTCTCTGAAAGAACTTTAAAAATCCCCCCCACCCTTTCTCTCATTCCAGGTCTGTGTAGACAGGTCTGACATAATTCTGATACCTTTGCCTTGGTACATGAGAAATTTCTTTTCCCTGGCCACTTTCAATACTGTATCCTTGGTTCTAATGTTTGTGAATTACACTATGACCTGACGTGGCGTAGGTTTGTCGTGGTTGAGCTTGGGAGGGTCCTCTCTGCCTCTTGGACACGAATATTTGTTTCCCTTGCTAGAGTAGGAAGTTTTCAGCTACAATTTGTTCAAATATCTCTTCCAGACCTCTGTTTTACTCCACCCCTTGGGGATCTATGATTCTGACATTGGAACGTTTCATTGAGTCAGTAATCTCCTGTAACTTACTTCTTGAGTGTGGATTTTTATGTCCAGCTCCTATTTTAGTTTTGTCTTGTGCTAAGCCATCCTCCAATTCACTGATACGTTTTCTACCTCATTCACCCTGGCCGTCAGAGCCTCTAGTTTTGACTGCATTTGGCTCATAGAATTTTTAATTTCTGCCAGATTCGCTCTCATTCCCACCCTTAGAGATTCTATATTCTCATTAACATTTTCAT
>NW_024426861.1:1843-5172 GCF_017311325.1 Ursus maritimus
TTCCCACCCTTAGAGATTCTATATTCTCATTAACATTTTCATTAATACTTTTTTCAAGTTTACACATCATCTTGACCATTGATACTCTGAACTCCATTTCTGATAATTTGGTTATATCCATATCCATTAGTTCTGTGGCAGAGGCCACAGACTCATTGTCTTTTCTTTGCTGGGGGAGGGATTTCTCCTTCTCGTCATTCTGATGAGGAGAGGTTGCTGGGTTGTCCAGAGCCCAAATTATTGACCGGGATCCTTGCCGTGCGCCCTCGTTTTATAGGGACCTTGGGATGTGGGCTTCTTGATTTTTCAACCTGCCTTCTCGGGGAGGGGCCTGCCATGCCGATACTCAGGCAACCCTGTTTGGGTAGAGTCTCCATGTCCCCTGTGAGGGGGCTTGGGGGTAGGCACACTGTAAGCCAGTATTTCCAGGCTTTTCTTCTCTGGCAGCTTTCTCTGGTGGCTTGCTGTTCCTCTTCTGAGAGTCAGATCAGCAGTGGCCGAATCTCAGCCTCTGTCTCAGAACAGGGATCACGGACCATTCTCCACTGATGTTCTAGCCACTTTAATTCTGTTTCAGTTGGTACTGCTCAACCCTGCAGTGTCCTGGGATTGCACCCCACAGCCGCCATCCCAGCCTTCACTTCCAGGGCCAGCGCGTCTCTGTTCTTTGTGTTTCTAACACCCCCAGCCACCAGCTGCCAGCTGCCAGCTGCCAGCTGCCCCTGGGAGCTCTGGAGCTCCCGTTCTCAGTCTGGTTCCAGAGAGCACACTGGAGCTCCGTTTCATTCTGGTGGCGCGTGTTCCCCGGCTCACGGTCTCAGTCTGCTGTCTCACGGGTCCATCCGTGAGTCTGCCGGCTCCCCCGTGCAGGTTGCTACCGCTCCCTGGCACCAGAATGCGGTGGCTCCCCCCCCTTCCGTTTATCTTCCGATATCTGTGCGCGGTTTCACGGTTCCCTGCTTCGTATCTCAATACTCATCGCTGGAGATGTTCATTTGTAGAGATCCAGATGTATCTTCCTGTGTTTGAGGCTGACTCCATGGATGTTCAGGTTGGTCTGGTACCTATCCTACTTGAGCCAGTTGACTGGCTGAAAAAGGGGTCCCCTACTCCTCAACCATCTTAACTCCTCTTTCAAGAGAAGAAATATTTCATAAGAACAAAAAGCTTGAATGTTTCCTTTCTAAAATTTTGAAGTCACTGATAGTTTGTATCACTTCAGATATTAAGTCAACTCAGAAACTGGTTGAGACTATGCTAAGTGAAATATGTCAAGCAGAGAAAGACAATTATCATATGGCTTCACTCATTTATGAAACATAAGAAAAAGCAGGAAGATCGGTAGGAGAAGGAAGGGAAGAATGAAGGGGGGATAACAGAAGGTGGATGAACCATGAGAGACTATGGAATCTGGGAAACAAACTGAGGCTTCAAGGGGAGGGGGCTGGGGGATTGGGATAGGCCAGTGATGGGTATTAAGGAGGGCTCATATTACATGGAGCACTGGGTGTTATACACAAAAAAATGAATCATGGAAGACTACGTCAAAAACTAAGGATGTACTGTATGGTGACTAACATAATGTAATAAAAAATTATTAAAAAAAAGAAATTGGATGAGAATTTTATTTTTATTTCTTATTTTTTATTTTATTTTTAAATACTTTTTATTTTGTTATATTAGTCACCATACAGTACATCCCCAGTTTTTGATGCAATGTTCCATGATTCATTATTTGTGTATAACACCCAGGGGACCATGCAATATGTGCCCTCCTTAATACCCATCACCAGCCTTTCACAAACCCCACCCACCTCCCCTCTGAAGCCCTCAATTTTTTTCCCAGAGTCCATAGTCTCTCACGGTTCATTCACCCTTCTGTTTATCCCCTTTCATTCTTCCCTTCCTTCTCCTACCAACCTTATATCTTATGTTGCATAAATGAGTGAAACCATATGATAATTGACATTCTCTGCCTGACTTATTTCACTTAGCATAACCTCCTCCAGTCCCATCCATGTTTCAGCAAACGCTGGGTAATCATTCTTTCTGAAGGCTAATATTCCATTGTAGATATGGACCGCATCTTCTTAATCAAGTCATCTATTGAAGGGCATCTTGGCTCCTTCCACGATTTAGCTATTGTGGACAATGCTGCTATGAACATTGGGGTGCATATGGACCTTCTCTTCACTACGTCTGTATCTTTGGGGTAAATACCCAGTACTGCAATGGCTGGATCATAGGGTAGCACAATTTTTAAATTTTAAGGGACCTCCACACTGTTTTCCAGAGTGGCTGTACCAAATTGCATTCGCTCCAAAAATGTAGGAGGGATCCCCTTTCTCCACATCCTCTCCAACAATTGCTGTTTCTTGCCTTGTGAATTTTTACCATTCTAACTGGCGTAAGGTAGTATCTTAGTGTGGTTTTGATTTAAATTTCCCTGATTGCTAATGATTTTGAACATTTTTTCATGTGTCTGTTAGCCATTTGTATGTCTTCATTGGAAAAGTGTCTGTTCATATCTTCTGCCCATTTTATGATTTGTTTATTTGTTTCTCGCGTATTGACTTTGAGAAGTTCTTTGTAGATCTTGGATACCAGTTTTTATCTGTAGTGTCATTTGCAAATATCTTCTCCCATTCCGTGGGCTGCCTCTTAGTTTCTTTGACTGTTTCCTTGGCTGTGTAGAAGCTTTTTATCTTGATGAAGTCCCACAAGTTCATTTTATCTTTTGTTTCTCTTGCTTTTGGAGATGTGTCATGAAAAAGGTTGCTGTGGCCGATGTCGTAGAGGTTGCTGCCTATGTTCTCTTCTAGGATTTTGATGGATTCCTGTCTCACATCGAGGTCTTTCATCCATTTGGAGTTTATCTTTGTGTATGGTGTGAGAGAGTGGTCAAGCTTCATTCTTTTGCATGTAGCTGTCCAATGTTCCCAGCACCATTTATTGAAGGGACTGTCTTTTATCCACTGGATGTTTTTTCCTGCTTTATCAAAGATTAGCTGCCCAAAGAGCCAAGGGTCCATTTCTGGGTTCTCTATTCTGTTCTATTGTTCTATGTATCTGTTTTTCTACCAGTACCACGCTCTCTTTGTGATAACAGCTTTGTAGTACAGCTTGAAATCTGGCAACGTGATGCCCCCAGCTTTGTTTTTCCTTTTCAACAATTCCTTGGCGATTCCAGGCCTTTTCTGCTTCCACAGAAATGTAAGGGCTGTTTGTTCCAGTTCCTCGGAAAACGTCATCGTTATTTTGATCGGCATAGCATTGAACGTGCAGATTGCTCTGGGTAGCATGGATTTTTTAACTATCTCAATTCTTCC
>NW_024426861.1:5201-5335 GCF_017311325.1 Ursus maritimus
TTTTTCCATCTTTTTGTGTCTTCTTCAATGTCTTTCAAGAGTGATTTGTAGTTTCTAGAATATAGATCCTTTACGTCTCCGGTTAAGTTAATACCGAGGTAACATATGATTTTTGGTGCTATTGTAAATGGGAT
>NW_024426862.1:0-965 GCF_017311325.1 Ursus maritimus
GTCAGAGTCCTCGAAATTCCAGAACCTTTTCATTAATGCTTTATACTCGTGAAAGATGATGTACATTGGTCTTTCCCCGTATAGTGTGGTGACTCAGAGAAAAGTGCTTAGCCCTTTCGTCAGACTTCCACGACCACTTTGGGGCTGGCTTCCATATTCACAAAGGATGAAGTTAGGGCTAAGAGGGTTCCTGTACACTGTTATTTCTTACGGATAAGTGTATAGCATTTTTGTTACATTGCCAGGACCACTTAGCGCCGGGCTTCCCGGCCCCCTGGAGACGAACCCTAACCCTAGTCGGCCCCCGAGGGGCCCCTCCCAAGGGGCCTGGCGCCACAACGCCGGGGATTGGGGACCCCCGAGCGCAGCGCCGGAGTCACCCTGCCGTCCCGCAGCAACCTGGGCTGCTAGAGGCGCCACCAGTCTTTCAGGGCGAGAGAATGGGCAGGGCCTCCCAAGCCCCCGGCGACCTTCGAAGGCCCCCGCGCCAAAACGCATGGGTCCACGCTACCGCGCACCATCGCGCTCACCTCAGCCTGCCCCTCCACTGGCCGCACAGTCGGTGGATCAGGCCTGCCTGCCTCCCGGGGACTAACACTAACCCTAGGTGGGCTCACGAGGGGCCCCTCTCAAGGGGCCTGGCGCCACCACGCCAGGGATTGGGGACCCAAGAGCACCAGTGCCTGACGAACACTGCCGCCCCACCGCGACGCGGCGGGCTCAGGGCATCACTGGTCATTCAGGGCGGGAGATCGGGCAGGGCCCTCAGAGCCCCAGGCGACCTTCGAAGGCCCCCTCGCCAAAAAGCTTGGGCCCATGCTCCCGCTCACCAGCGCCTTCACCTCAGCCAGCCCCTCCACACGCCACACAGCCAGGGGATCAGGCCTGTCTGCCTCCTGGGAGCTAACTCCAAACCCTATGTCAGCCCCCGAGGGGCCCCTCCCAAGGGGCCTGGCGTTGCCACG
>NW_024426862.1:4460-5313 GCF_017311325.1 Ursus maritimus
CCGGTGCCAAAACGCTTGGGCCCACGCTCTTGCTCGCCAGCGCCCTCACCTTGGACCGCCCCTCCGCTCCACGCACAGCAGGCGGAGACCGCCTGCCGGCATCCTGGGTGCTAACCCTAACCTTAGGTTGGCCACCCAGGGGCCCCTCCCAAGGGTCCTGGTGCCGCTTCGCTGGGGATTGGGAACCTCAAGCCCCAGAGCCACAATTACCCTACTGCAATGCCGCCACCCAGGCCGCTAGGGGCACTGCCGTTAATTCAGGGCGAGAGAAGGGGCAGGGCCTTCCGAGCCCCCGGTGGCCTTCAAAGGCTCCCCGGGCCAAAACGCTTTGGCTCATGCTCAGGTTTGCCAGTGCCATCACCTCGGCCCAACCCTCTGCATGCTACACGCCACTGATCGGGTCCATCGGCCTCCTGGGGGCTAACCATAACCCTAGATCTACCCCGAGCGGCCTCTCCCAAGGGGCCTGGCACCGCAACACCGGGGATTGGGGACCCCGAGCCTCAGCACTGGACTCACCCTGCTGCCCAGCCACCACCCGGGGCCTTGGTGTGCTGCAGTTCATTCAGGGCGGGAGAACGGGCAGGGCACTCCAAGACATGTCGAAATTCAAAGGCCCACCGCGCCAAAATGCCCAGGCCCACGCTCCCGCTCGTCAGCGCCCTCACCTTGGACCGCTGCTCCGCACACCGCACAGCCAGCTGATTGGGCCTGCCGGCCTCCTGGGGGCTAACCCTAACCCTTGGTCGGCCCCCGAGGGGCCCCTCCGAAGGGGCCTGGTGCTGCAATGCTGGGAATTGGGGACCTCCAAACCCCAGCGCCGGACTCACCCTGCTGCCCCTGTCACCCGGGC
>NW_024426863.1:0-14423 GCF_017311325.1 Ursus maritimus
TCATTTGCAACAGACAGGTAGAGAGAGTCAAGCCTAGGGCGTTCTCAGTAACAGCGGATATGGTGAGAGAGGGGGGAGAATTGGGAGGAGGTTTGTGGGACTTGGTGAAGATAGAGGTTAAACTATAGGCTGGCTAGTTTTCAGAAGAAAGAGTGCTGAGGAAGGGCCTGGCTGGGCGGACTCCTCGTGGGGTCAGAACATGTATCAAACAGTGACCTCAGGAACTTGTCCTTCAAGGGAACCTGGGTGTGATTGGATGTGTCTGTAGAGTGATTTTTGTCTCTAAGGTATTGCGGAAAACAATAGAGCAATTAATCAACCAGCCATAGTGGATCCTAATAGCTGGGAGTGGTCAGGGAAAGAGAAGACTGCCGCCCNNNACAGCTTATTGCCATGGGGGGGGGACTGTAGGCGTACCCCAAACTGAGCTTCCCTGAGGAGCGACGCCAGAGTCCTAATACCGTGGGGATGGGGGCGGGGGCAGTGAAACTTCAGGGAAATGATCCAGGCGCATCACTACACCAGCTCAACAAGCACGGACCGCTAACAACACCTGGGGGGGAGGGGAGGGAAGTGCAAGAGTTGCTCCAATATGTTCAGTTCCCAAAGAGAAATTACCAGACACGCAAAGAAACAGGAACGTATGACCCGTATACTGGGCAGGCAACAGAAACAGCCTGTGAAAGCAAACAGATGGTAGAATTCTCAGAAAAAAGACTTCCAAGTAGCTGTTATCAATCTGTTCAAAGAATGAAAGGAAACTGCGATTCAAGAAGCAAAGAAAGGTACGATGCTAATGTCACATCACATAGGGAATCTCAGTAAAGAGATAGACCCACATTAACACGTGAGTCCATGAATGAACTGGTAAACAAAAGACCATACATAGACTTTGAGCAGCAGGACCACCCCTAACACTTGCAGAGACCAGGATAAGAGTGAACTTGGAGGCCTGTCTACCATATGTCTAAATATTTAAAAGTTATAACTCAAACTAACAGACTGTTAAATAAATTGTTTTAGCCTCATACTTTGAAAAATGTCCTCTCACAGTGACTTCGATACTTGACGTATGATTGTGAACAACCCAGACCACCACGTGCAAGTTCTTGTCCCCCCAGCTTGTCGGAGAGCTGCTTTTGGCCACAGGAGGTCCATCTGCCCTCAGATCCAGGGAAGAGGCCCGTGCAAACCCCGAAGGTGGGCCCAGAGCCTCTGAGCAGGGAACCTCTGACTCTCAGGCACCCCAGAGCATCGCCCAGCTTAGAAGAGCAGTGGTCCAAAGTGAGCAGGCATCAGAATCACCAAGAGGGCAGTTAAAACACTGACCAGTGGGCCCATCCCTGAGAGTCTCCGACTCAGTAGTTCTGATTTGGGTCCAAGAATCTACAGGTCTAACAAATTCGTAGGTGATGTGATGCTACTGGTTTGGAAACCGCATTCCGAGAACCACTGGTGTAGAGAGGCTCTGGGTAGGTGTCGCTTTATTGTCCTTTGGAGAGAGACTCTTGGCAGAGACCCAGAGCAAGGCTTTAAGCACAGGGCCTCGGACAGGGCCCCCTCATCCAGCCCTACCTGGCAGCGGCAGAATGGGTACCAGGTGGCCTGGGAGATCGCAGGGGGAGGAGGTGCGATGGGGCACCTGCCCCTCTGAATGCAGCCGTTCTTCAACACCGCAGTCCAGGCATTTGACCAGAGACGCACACTCCCTCAAAACAGACCAGCCACTTTGCTCCGACCAAGGCCAAGTGCCAGGGGGCACAAGGATGCTCTCGTGCCTCCTATCGCTGGTCATGGGATGACACAGCAGCAGGGTCAACCGAGGTCCCAGTGAGAACAGGAATTGCTTTGTTCGCTTTGAGAAACGCTAACTAAATCATGTGAGCGCAAAACCTCTTTCTGGAGGATCCGCCATCCCATCGCGGGCGAGTATTTGGGAACCGCCGCACTGCCCCCTTCACCCAGCAGATTCATCTGCCTCCCTCATCGAACTTCTAAGAAGGTAACTAAGTGATCCAATAACAGACAGTTTGTTTTTGTTTTTGCTTTTTTACTTTCTCTAACCCCAAATTAAGCGTCATCAAATGACTACGCTGTGAACAGCAGAAGAGCAAAACCCAAAACGCAATGACATGGTTCCAGCACATGGTCCATTGCCTGCCCCAAAGGGTTCCGCAGGCGTTCACATAAGTCTGCCCTGGCTAACCACACTTTTGTCCAAAAGATTGATTCTATGAGAAAATCTACACTTTCCTTGGGCACACCAGGCAAGTAGCAGGCGGAGAGCTGCTTTTAAAAAAAAAAAAAAAAAAAAAAAGTTCATGCATTCTGTCAATAAAACTGCCAGGACTACAGTCTGAAAATACCAGGTCAGGAACGGGCTGTAAAAATAAGAGTGTCGACCTCCAGGCGCCCTACCTCACCTACAAAACACTCTCATGTCTCGAGCTTCTTTTCCTTTCCCCGTCATCAGCCTTCTCTTTCATTGTCCAGCGCAAGAGCGGGCACACGGAGGAAGTGCTTTCCCAAGGCCACGCCGTGTGTCCTCAGCCAGCTGGACCACCAGTCCCCCGTAGGCTTCTGGGGGCGCAGCTGGAGGAGGAACGTGAGCCAGAAGATGAAGGGTTAAGGTGCAGTGTAGCCTTTTGAAATGAAAGCCCCTAGAATTTGCTCAAGGACATCCTTTAAATTCCTTTCCTCCAGCACTTTGTTTGCAAGCCCATAAATAGCTCCTCTTCAAACACAAACTGAAAGCCCAACCTAATAAAAGAGGTAAAACTGTTTCTGGGCTGAAGTGCTTATTGTATTTGCACGATCACAGCTAAGTGTTCTCTGATCTCAGTTTAAATAAAACAGAATTTGAGTGCAGCATTCTCATGCTTGAGATTCCCGGGAAATGGGGACATTTTCTCCGAACCTATTGCAAATGCACCTTAGGGACTAGAAGGCTGCCTGTCCTTCAAGGACAGATTGGGCCGTGCAGGTGCCCTGGGCGTAAGAGCAAGGGACGATGCAGGGGACGCCTGAGCCAGGAATGGGAAAAAGGAAGTGCTTCCTGCTTTGTTGCTGGAACTTGCCTTAGATCGTTAGTAAACAGTGATGATGGTGGACAGCAAGGAGGAAAGGAATCTTCCCGTAGGTTGCTCTCTACAGACAGGCTAAGTGCTTTTTTTTTTCCACGCTGACTTGTAAGTGGAAGAGCTGTTCATAGCTCCTCGAATTCAATCCTCTAATGGTACAAATAAATTCTAGACCCAGAGCTTTCAAGCAGTTTGCCTTAGGCAGGTAGGCAGGTAAGTGGGTAAGTAGGTAGGAGGTAGGTAGGAATGAGGTAGGGAGGCGGTAGGTGGGTAGGAAGTAGGTAGGTAGGTGAGCAGGTAGGTAGATTGGTGGGAAGTGGGCAGGTAGGTAGGTAAGCAGATAGATAAGTAGAAGGTGGGTGGATAGGTAGAAAGTAGGTAGGCAGGAACGAGGTCTCCTTACTGGCTGTAGCCGGACTTCTTCATAACCGTAAGAAGAGATCAATAAAGGATTTAGACAGTTCTTGTGTGGAAACTTCTCGATTCAGTCTTGAAATAGCAATGAGGCTCTCTGAGGTGATTGGCTCAGCTGTGAAAAAGAATCCCATAGAGATTTTGGACAGAGCCCTAAATGTGTCTTGCCCTTCACTCTTGTAATATTCTCTTCTCTTTTTCTCAACATTCCTAAAATTTTACACTCACAGAAAGCAAAACAAAAGCGATTGGGTGCCTTTTTTGCAATACTTTATAGAAGTAGTCTCAGGTTCTCGGCTGCTTTTCCTAGGCTCTGTTTATATTAGCAACGCCTTTTGCCCATGACACAGCAGAAAGTGAATCTGGCCATCACAAGTCATTACCACTGGTGACAAAGAAACACAACTCAGATTACTGAATTAATGAAAAGGAAAGAAGAGGGGCCCCTGGGTGGCTCAGTCGGTTAAGCGTCTGTCTTCGGCTCAGGTCATGATCCCGGGGTCCTGGGATTGAGCAAGGCATTGGGGTCCCTGCTCTGCGGGGAGTGTGCTTCTCCCTCTCCTCCGCGCTCCTGCTCTCTCTCGCTGGCTCTGTCGCTGTCTCTTTCTCTCTCAAATAAATAAATAAAATCTTTGTAAAGAAAAAAAGAAGCAGGGGGGCGCCTGGGTGGCTCAGTCGTTAAGCATCTGCCTTCGGCTCAGGGCGTGATCCTGGGGTCCTGGGATCGAGCCCCGCATTGGGCTCCCTGCTCCTCTGGGAGCCTGTTTCTTCCTCTCCTGCTCGCCCTGCTTGTGTTCCCTCTCTCGCCAGCTCTCTCTCTCTGTCAAATAAATAAATAAAATCTTTGTAAAGAAAAAAAGGAGCTGGGATATTGCCCTGAAGGAAAAACATCCCCTGATGTCTTGTCTTGCGGCAGCAGTAGCCACAGATGGCCTGTTAAAGACAAAACCCTCTATGGAGTAAGAAGAGTCTCCTTGAGAAACACAGCGTCCATTGTTTCGGGAGGGCATTTAAGGACACCGATTCTTGGCTTCTGGACGTCCAGGGCCGAATTAGCCTGCGTGCCCGCCGCGTCCTCCACTAGAGGGAGTGAGGGTCCTTCTGCGGTGGATATCTGTGGGGAAGAACTCACAAAACCCGCAGTCTGCTGAAATACAGACAGGACCGGGGAAGCTGGGAGGGGAGAGGGGGCCACTGCTACCTCAGACACATCTCTCTTTGGCTTTAGGTGTCTTCAACAAACAACCACTCAGAGACGGGCCGGTGCGTGTCTGAAGCAGACACTGGGCACACTGGCATCAACATACAAAGAAGGGCCAGCCTTCCATTCTGGAACGATGTATGGGAAGAAGCTACGAAGCCTAGGATCTCAGTTTCCGAGATAAAAACCGCTCAACTTTCACCTCCCCTGCCTCTGTGGCCTAAATGATAACCCAAGCGCGAGTCAGAGTCAAGGGCATTTGCTTCCTCTGCCTCCGACTTTGGCCACACCCAAAGGCAGTTCACCTTTTCAGCAAGAAACAAAGCAAGAACCCCTTTGCTCATCAGAATTCTAACTCCATCCTGTACCCAGTTACTGCAGCTTGGTGTTACAGAGTCATTTCTGGGGTCTTCAAGAATCCCCTGCTAAAACACGATACATATGTGGGGGCAAGTATTTGTTGTATTAATCACAGCAAAGTCAGAAAGAGACTACATGCTCATAGCGCAGGAACAGTAGAATAAATTATGCAGAAGCCACACGATGTAATATGATGAATCCTTCAAAATCATGCTTTACAAATAATAATCTTAATGACATGAGAAAGGATTTCAAAAGAGTGTTAGGTAAAGAATAGCATATTGGAGAACTGATACATAAAATGATCTCAACTAGTGTAATTAAAAAAAAAAAAAGCGAAGGCGCCAAATGCCAGTATCTCCGAAAGAGTTACAAATGGGCTTATATTTTCACTCTCTTTTTTTTTTGTATTTTCAAAAGAAACCACCCTGTTAAAATGAAGTAATTAATTATATAATTGGAAAGAATGTATTTTTTATACCATTATTACTGAGAGCTTACTTTTTGTAATTGTCAAAAAAAAAAAAAGGAGATTTAAACCACTGAGCAACAACAAGGGCTGGCTCTTGGGAGACATCGCAGGGCAGGCGTGGGGTGGGGAGAAGGGGACACAGAGTGGGACAGGAAAGACTGAGGAAGCAGTAGTGATAGGATCCTAAGGACTCTTTTCTTTTCTTCCTGGTTGGAGGACAGCACCATGTCCAGTCAATCACTGTTTTCCATGACCAAAAATTGGGGGAAGGGGCGCCTGGGTGGCACAGCAGTTAGCGCGCCTTCAGCTCAGGCGTGATCCGTGATGGATCGACCCACATCAGCTCTCGCTATGAGCCTGCTTCTTCCTCTCCCACTCCCACTTGTGTTCCCTCTCAGCTGGCTGTCCATCTCTGTTGAATAAAAAAAATCTTTAAAAATAATAAAGGAGTACTAAAAAAAAGGGGAAAAAGAGTGACAGCATTATTGAAGACACTGCCTACTGAAAACGGGTTCTCTCAGTCAGAGACAAATTAACGTGCAGACTTCGAGATCTCTTTGATGGCTTTGCCAGGCAGAGACAACAGAAAAATTAGTTACCATTTGAAGTTTTATTTTTCTTCCGCTTAGCTCAATTCACACTGATTGTGAATAGCTCAATTACCACTTAATCCATTTTCAATGGTTTTCTGTACTTCATAGAATCCACTTGGTCATTTGCAGGCGTCCGCGAATGTATTTGGCGTGGAGGAAAAGGACCATTACTTGGGGGAGTGATATTAGCAGAAAATTACTACCTGGATGAGGGGACATTTCATGCATACGTTTTGAAAGAAAGCTTTGAGGTGTCCTTTCCACATGTAGGAAGTCCTTCTATGAGCTAGTTTTTCCTAAGACCTTTGTTCTGGAAGGAGAATGGCCTGGGGAGAAACAGTATTTGGAAACATGCCGCCGAGTTCCTAGGATCGTGTTCTTGAACCATGGGAGTCCCAGTAACAATTGTACCAGCTACGTTAACCACTCTGCTGTAGCTCACCTGGAGGAACGCTCTACGGAACAAGGAAAAGCTTGGTAGGCTCTGAAATAAGGTGAACAGGGAAAGGGCGGTTATGAAAACTTGGGGAATGAATAAAGGATTTTTTTAAACTAAAGAGATTAAGTGATCAAAGATTGTAAGGATGGAGGAAAAGCCAAGGAGAAATGTGTGGAAGACAAAGAGCTCTATCGTTAAGTGTCAGAAGGGCTGGCAGCTTAGCAAGAGCTGAGAGCCACGCAAGAGGAATCCTGAAATCATGCTGTTGTCCCCACATCACCTTCAAGCCTAGGCCGTCACTGTGGGGGAAACGGAACCCTTGAAATCGATCACATTGGCTACGTAGACTGATCTCTAGACTTCGAACTTGTAAATGTTCCTGTGATGCTCGCCAGCTTTCTTGTCTCTTCGTGGTGGAGCTTGTTTATCTGCCTCGACGTAAAATTGTAAATGATTAACGGATAGAAACGAAAGGTCTAATTCTTCTGGCCGTTTCCCCAAACAGATACTTTCCCTCCACAGCCGATACTCTGCTGATTTTCGGAAACTTTCCTTTCAAATTGCTAAGATCAGTCCCTTTGGAAAGTGCATTTTTATTCCTTTTATTTCTTTGGCTCAAAGAAGTGCTGTGTTGTTGCTTGAGGGGGACACAGCGTCTCGGCTGATGATCACACTCTCTGGAACCTGCGGAGCCAGCAGGCAGCCAAGGCGAAGAGAAAGCCACGCGAAGGTGCTTTCCCTGGGGGAAGAAAAAAGATGACATTTCAGGCGCAGTGAGAGGGAAAAAGACAATTACCCTTCAAATGCCTGGCAACCCCAGGTGACTAGAGTTTTAGAGATTACAGTACACCAAATAGGAACTGTCTGGTACGTTCTCTGAGGTCTCACCGTTCTTATTAGTGTAGGACAAGGATCAGGGACCAAATAGGTGGTATTAAACCATTTTCTGTGTCAGTAGAGAGTCAATAGTCAACAGTTAAGAACAACCTCTTCCTGGAAACCCTTAGACTACAAGTGTTCATGACACCACATCTGCACTCTGGAATAATCCGTGCCTCCTCCCACCCACTCCCCGCCCCCAAGAAAAGGAAGAAACCAGGATGATTTCGCAACAAACAAATGAAAAAATTAACATAAGTAGCTCAGGGAGAAAATGTGTTGAAGTGAAGGCTTTAAAGGCATGGAATTCTTTGAATAAGAGGAAAGGACTACAGTATAGAAAAACTCAACAGTTCCCAACTGTCTTCGCTCAGGTTTCTTAAAAGCGGAGCCTAAAAGGGGGATTCTTCTTCCAGTAGTTTATTGGCTTGTGCTCTCAGGGCAGGGGGGTAAAGGAAAAGAGCAGGTCTGGGAGGGGAAAAGCTAAGCAAGAATCCAGTCTCAGTGGGAGACCAGTTTAGTATGGCGCCCACTGGGACGCCCGGGAGTACAAATTGCCCCTGAGTTCAGTCCCACCTTGAGGGGAAGGGGCTGACCTGTGCCCACCTGTCATCCACCAAGGTCTGAGAGGGTGGGTCGGTAGGCTACACAAGGATCCCAAGTGCTCTGGGACAGGGTGAGTGGGGGATTTTCCAGAATGGGAGCAGCTGTGAGCTGTTGGCAGCTCCAGGATGGGTGCAGTGGCTGGGAAAGTGGATCTGGGTGGGGCACCCATGCCATCAACTATCCCAAACACGTTAGAAGAACGGCATCAGGCCACCACCTGGTGCACAGAGCAAGAACTTGGCCCCGCAGAGCAGTGGCTGCATGTGGTCGGAAGCTATGATGGACGTTCACTAAAATCCATTCCCGTCTCAGAATGAAAATCCTTCCTTTTGGGGAATGCAGAAGATCAAGTTAAAGCCACCGTAGGATTCTCAGGTAATGATCAGACAAACGTGGGCCAGATGCCTACCAGTGCTTCCAAGCTTCGTAACACGGAGCCAGCTACCCACTTTCTCTACACCTCAGTTTTCTCATTTACAAATTAATAATAAATATACATAGACTTATTATTGCAATACTATTGCCTTGGTTGTGAGGTGAAGATTAAATAAGATCTTGTATTTTCACAAGCTGAGCCCAGTACCTGGCACATCGTAAAGGCTCTATAATTGCAAGTTAATAATTATTAATTTGGAAGGCAATTTTCCAGTTTGATCAGAATTGTAAAACGGTGCCACACCAGTGGGAAATCCAATAATTGTACTAAAACCTAACATAGCACGTCTCCGGTACTTTGTAGGTTACAAAGGTTACAAAGTGCTTTCATATGCTGTTTCATCGATCCGGCTTTAAAGGAAAAGAAACAAAGTCTCAACATCAGGAAAAGCCTCAGGAACCATTGCCCCAAGCTGGAGGTCGCCCGCAGATCTGGCTTTCTGGGTTCTCACCAAGTTTCACCAGCTCCTGGGGGGCAGATTTGTCAGCTTTTCCAAGAGATTGGGTAATATCCAAATTTCATGTCGGGAAGTAGGACTACTTAGTATTTTCTCCATCCTGGAATGAAAGAATCATTTCATCAACAAGGGAGCATCACATATTTAATGGCTTCTCGAAGGTTTACACTGATTTATCCTTGCTGGTCCTAACTCACACAGGCTTAGCACGTGGCCTGGAGAGAACTGTACCTTTTAGTCTGAGAAGCAGGATCCTTAAGCCAAAAGCAGCAAGAGACAGCAGGAGACTCAACTCAAATGACCTCTGCTTAGTCTTCCAACTCAGAAATTAGCCAACAGAAGTGAAAAAGCCTAAAATGTGAATACACATTGCTTTGCAAAGTGCCATTGATGTCAAAGCACAGACATTTGGAAAAAGTGAGCTAGGTCCGAATTTTCTCTTCAAATAGCTCAAAAGCAAAAACAAATAAAAGGGGGGGGTGGGGTTCATTTTAAAACCACATGCTAGTAAGCAATTTAGCTAACTTTTTTCCCTACTAAATGTTTTTGAGCGTCATATAGTCATTCCTGTAGTAAAAATACAACCTAGTCCGCAGAGGTGAGTAATTTTTTTTTAAGTCACAACTTTCCTTGGTAATCTATTCCTAAGCTTTATAATTTTCTCTTCCAGGAATTTATTCTTCATATTGAACCTGGACCACGCCTCTCAAAATTGTCTCTTACTTTGTTTTCAGGGAAAAAAAAAAAAAAAGAACATTGTATTACTAAATGTAAATGAATAGTACATCTTTGTCTATGTGAAATACTGGTCTACTCCCCCAAATTGTCTCTGACGCAATTCAAATAATCACACGTTCTGAATTTCATCTCCTCCTTAGGCCGTATTGTTTATACATAGGTGATAGCCACTGTCTCTAAAGTTCTAAAAATCATGAGATGGTGTGATCCAGGACTGGTGTTGTCTTTTCAAGTTCTTAGTCAAAGAGGCTCTGCAGAGAGCCTGATTCAGGGCTGCCCGGGCAGCGGCCATCCAAAATATTTGGAAGGCTCCAGTCTCCTCTGAACACAGTGGCGAAGACTGTGGGAATGGAAGGAGACAGATCTGGGTCTGAGTCCCTGCTATGCCATTTACTGACTGTTCATACTTGGGTAGCAATTAACACCTCTGTGCTTAAGAAATGAGGCTAGTGATTGTACCCTTTTCCTGAAGTTTCTATGAAGACGGAATGAAACAAAACTATGAGATAATAGACGCCCCAAGAATACCAGTGATTGTTAGAGTGACTTCCGTTCCTCTTACCATTATGTACTCACGGGCCACTTGCCTGTGTTCTTGTGGTGAATGAATTGATACAAGATTTTGAGTTTTACACATATTCCTTTCTCATTTTTAGCTTTCCCTTTTGAATGTGTTAATGTCATGAATGTTATTGACACGATCAGGCCAAAAATCTATCTTGTCTCCCTTGCGTCTGGCCGTGTCCCATCTGGTGTGCAGTACATCAGTCATCTGAGTACTTTAGGACACGCGGGAGAAAAAGGAAGTCCTCTAGGAAACCACTCTTGTAGCAGCCATGTGATTGATCTCTGGCCTGGCTTCTGAAACAAATGAGCTCAGAGAGGAATTCAGCAGAGAGCAAGTATGATTTAGATTTAGAATAACAGAAACCTCCAACGTCATGGTTGGAAGAAATCTTGGAGGCCACCCCCAACTGGAAGCATAATCCTCTTCACAGTGTCCTTGAAAAGTAACCATTCAGGTCAATCGAGTTCAGTCAGGCAGCCTGACTTGGGAGAAAGTTTTTCCATATCTTGAGTTAAAATATTCTCCATTATGTTGATGTTTACTCATTGGTTCTCACTTTTCCCTTAAGACCCCTATATCCCTGAAGGATAGTCAAAGTCCTCTGCCATTGGACAGACAATTTCCTGTGAAAAACATCCATCTGGTCGTTCCTCTACCCTCGTTACCATCTTCAGAACTTGATCTTTTTTTTTTTTTTAAGATTTTATTTATTTGAGAGAGAGCGAGAAAGATCACAGAGAGAGAGAGGGAGAGGGTGAAGCAGACTTGCTGCTGAGCAGAGAGTCCGATGTGGGGCTCGATCCCAGGACCCTGAGATCATGACCTGAGCCAAAGGCAGCCATTTAACCAACTGAGCCACCCAGATGTCCTCAGAACTTGGTCTTTTTAAAAGTAAATATCTCCAATTCTTTCATAGAAATGAAAAAAAAATTACTTTGCTCTTAATCACTGTGAATACCACTATAAGAAAGGATTACTTAAAAGCTGATTACACACACACACACACACACACACTTTTTAATCTCACCCTCAACCACCATTTTGTGGCCTTGCACTTGTCATGGTTTTTCTCCATATTCCTTTCACTTTTTTACCCAGCAGGACTAAATGGGGCCAAAAAATATCATAGAATGCACTGAATATTGCCATACTCTAGGTAACTTCATATGCATTGTCTCAGATGGAACAGTGGCTTCCTTAGGCAGGCTCAGTTCCCAGAATCAATGGAGGTCAGCAGCCATTTGCAAAGACCGCCCACCATTCCGGCTTCCTCCTTCCCAGCCTGATTTAAAGCATATAACCACATAGGTAACTTAGGAGACCACTGCAGTTTTCTACAATTACAGAGAGATTTTTTGGCTTGTACTTTCCTTAGTTTGACAAATGCTTCCAGTTTTAAGGGGATAATTATTCCACAGAAAGAAATTGCTGAGCTTTGCCTTTCTATTTTATGACACTGCATCAATATAGATAAACATATTTAAGAAAAAATTAAAAATAAAGAGAGTCCTACTACCACCTTGGTGGATGTTGGTAGTTAGGACAGAAAGAGCTACCACAGAATAAAGTGTTTCTCAGCTGCTGGGCGAGGTTCCTTATTTAGTATTCAAGTTAAGATTATTTTGAAAAACAGTAAATAAGTTGGCAGGGCCTAGATGGCATGTATGATCACTATTCTAGTGTCCTGAATGGGCAGAACGTTAAATTTATACCCTATAGAACGGCGCCCAAACAGAGCTGACTCATTTTGGAGATGTCTCTGCTTAAAGGTACACTGATGTATTGTTGCCAAAATGTTGTATTATAGAATATCTTCTTAAAGCTAAAGGCTATTTTGATTTCAGTATTTAGGAGAAGTGACAAGTAATTGAGATATACGATTTTCTCGCAAGCAGAGAATATTTTAGAATTTTCAGGGTGGCTTCATCTAAGAAAATTCTAGCTTCTTGAGCATAACCTCCAGGAAAGTTTGTCACAAATTTGAAGGCATAATACTGTTTCTTATATAGAATTATAGGGAAATTTTCAGCCAGGCTTTGACTGTTGGGATTCTCCTCCTCCTCCTTCTTTATAAAAAAGGAGTCTTCTAAACAAGAAATAAAATTCTACGTCTATCCAATAACAAAAAGGCAAGAATAATACATTACAGTTGTGTTATTGCTTTGTTTTATTTTTTAAAAGTCCATGCTATTTCCCTTGTTAAAAATACTGTGAGTTTAATATTTTCTTAGCATTCCTTAAAATTATTCCATGAAAAAAATCATAATGACACATAGGTGTGAGCGAGGCACCCTTATAAGATTAATTGCACTATCCAGCTGTTGAGATGTGTGATGTCATTTTACTCATTCTATGATTGACATGGCATATTAGATAAGAAAAAAAAGGAATCTCAATATAATGAGATTGAGAATGGTACCTTATCAATTTTATACAACATGAAATCTTTAAAGGAATTTAGCAGGGTTTCTTGTGAGTCTGTCCTCAACACCAATTTTTCAATAATGAGATAACCTGCAGAAATGCCATGACTTGTTTTTGTCAGTGGCTAGGAGGCCTCTTATTTATTCGTAGGCTTTTCCCAGGAATTTTTGTTTCCTAGTGTGACCACAAGTGTGACCAGTTGTCACATTCGTCACGAAGAACAATAGCAAGGCTATGTTGTGTTAAAGCCAAGGAAACTTCTCGGAGATGAGCATCAATAAACCCTGTCTACATGGCCACAGGTGGAGTCAAGATGTAACTAATGTCATGTTTATTTGACCAAGACAGGCAGCCAAACTGGACAATTCTCAAATTTAATCAAACCGATTTTACTGAAAGTATCACAATTTAGTTGCTTATCTTGGTCTTCAATCTGCTTGGTGTTGAAAAGAGATGCTTTAGTCTTAAGGCAGAGCTTTCAACCTCTCCTAGATGCTCGCCCAACTGATGCCGAGAGAGATACAAAAAGTAATAAAGAAAGAAAAAGATACAAGATACAAACACTTGAAGTGATCTGACTCTTTCCTAAGGTTCCTTCCTGGTCTCTCTGCTTTTCCAAAGAAGCTTCAGAAGAAATTGCTAAATGTTTAATCCAGGGCTACTGACTAATAAAAATGACAAGATCATTCTTGATGAGCAGATTAGATCTATTTTTTTTTATGTATTCACATAATATCTGCTTAATGGAAAGCCCCCTCCTGTGTTCCTGGGTGATTAAAGGGACTTACCCCAGAGGTAACATGGGAACTTCCTGTTATATAAAGTTTGTACACAAGTCATAACTTGAAATATTCCCCATCCAAGGATTAATTGGCTGCCATAAATTGGAAAAAGTAGCCTGGGCCTTGGATTTATTCTGAATTTGACTTTTCTCTGGAGGTTTTCAAAATTTTTCAGCATCCACTGACACTGTGAAGTTAGAGGTTTGAATCAACTCAAGATTTACCTGATCTTTTAAATTTTAAAACCATTGTTGGTTTAAAGTCATTCTGGTTTTAAAGCCAAAATGGCCCCCTCAGCGATCTTGGGTTTTCAGTGAGTGGACTTAAAACCCAACAATTTGACACAAATAATTTACAACTCTACCTCCATTTTGCAGCAGCCAAGCAAAAAGTCTCACAGAATGTATTATCAATAAACCTATCTTTGATATTAGCCACATATAAGTATATATGCAAGTAATAGAACTGATCAAGAAAACATATAGATCATTTGAAAACTAAAAAGTATACTTAGGAGAAGAGTTAAATATGTTAAGATAGAGAATCAATATGCAATACAGCTCAAGTATTTGTTTCAGAGCGTTTCAAAAAACTATTTCTCATAAGGAATTGTCACAGAATGTCCAAAAATGTGAGATGGTGTCTTATAGACTGCTCTCTTATCCCAGGGGTACAACCATCTACTGTTTCTGGCCTCTGATGAAATAACTCTGGGGAAGGAAATACCACTGAGGCAGCTCATTCCAGTTTTTGAACAGTCACAGAAGTGCTTCCATATATTGCACTGATTTCTGTCCTAATTTGCAAATCAACTTCCTTTACTCCTTTTCCGGGTGACTACCATTCCACCATTGGATGGTAATTCTCAAAGCCTCCTCCCAAGTGTCTCTTTAGGGAGCCACACGTCCCTAAGTAGTTCATTTACTGAGTGTCTATTATATACTTGGCACTGGGGACTTTAAAAAAAAAAAAAA
>NW_024426863.1:15424-17343 GCF_017311325.1 Ursus maritimus
ACAGAAAAAGACAAGAGAGAAGAGTGTCCCTTTGTGTGTGTGTGTGCGTGTGTGTGTGTGTGTGTGTGTGTGAGGCGGTTGTCACAAGAACAAGTGGAGACCTGCCAGGAGCAATGTGGCTCATCTTTTCCTTTCCCTGAATGGGTGTGCAGATGATGAGTTAGGAATGTGGGGACCTCTGGACCCCTTTGTCTACAGAGCCTTGTGACACACTCTGGCTCTGTGAACACCACCATTATCGCTCATGCCTTTTCCAGAGTTGGGTGGCACTGACGTAGAGAAGTCATGGCCCAGACAGGTGGCCACATCTGAGAAATGAGAGCAGTAGCCACATGAAGGCCCCCCGAAGGCATCGTGTTTCCACATGGCCAGCCTCCAGACACACGGTGCATTCGCTGGGCTCTGCTTGGGAAAGGGGGACTTATTCTGGGCTAAAGACAAAGCCCTAGCACCTCTGCGACAAGCCGGCAGGCAGGGATGTCAGGGCGCCTCTCGCTGAGCAAGATCTGAACGAGATCCGGTCTGTATTCCTTTGGAGTGTGAGAGCCTCAACTCAACATGGCGCCTCAGGGATGGCGAGGGACTGTGCGGGACTCCTGGGCTTACAGAATCCCACAGACCCTCTGGCCCCAAGCCCCCCTCCCAAATTAAGGAGCACATATGCACATATTCACATGGTTTTGTGTATAATTTCAGGAGGTTCGTGGTCCCTTCCCCTTTCTTAAGAAACTGGAATCTTTCAGTACAGCCTAAAGTAAATGATCTCTGAGGGCAAAACTATCACAATAAAGTAAATAACTTTTCCATCATGTCACCTCATTTCAAATCAGATTTTAGCTGAAAATCAATATAGAATTGTTTGGCTTTGGGGGCACCCAACAGTGACATAAACAGCCCTGATTTCTTTATTCTAGTGATGCTTGGCTGAGGTTGGGGGCTCCCTGGCAGGAGTGCTAGGGAGGGGTTCCTATACCAGATGGGAGATTGGACATGATGCCACACACGTGGGCCTTCCAACTCTTGAGTCCACGAGCTTCCATTAAGAGGCACTCTTACGAGTCCAGAGAAGGAGAGTGCAGGCGAATCTCCGGGAGTCACAGAGAATTCATCTCCTCACAGGTGGGTCAAAGGTTTTCTGTAGAGACTTTCCATCTCAACACATAATCGATTCTAACACCTTGATTCAGTAGCACCTACCCCTTAAGCCTGCTCACTCCCTTAAACCCCCAGATTAGGGACTGGGGGCTGGGACGGAGGGGCAGGAAGAGCAGGAAGCAGGAAGCCGGCCTAGGCGTCAAATTGCCTCCAGGACTAAGAAGACAGAGCTGAGCAGTTGGGGTATTTGAGGTCTGGAGGACTACTTCTAGAATAGAAGTACAGTTTTCCTGTGGAGTTGGTTTCCTCATCCCTTCCCAACCCCAGGCAAAGAGGGAGTCAACATTCAAAGATGATTCTTTGAAGGTAAAAGAATGTGCTTACAGAAGAATAAAACACACACGTACAAACATTAAGACAACGCTGAAAGGGGACAATAAAATGTTCATAATTACTTTCGGGTTGTGAATTGATAGGTAATTCGGGATATTGTATTTACACCTATCTTTATATGGATAGCTTCTGCTTTCTGCAACCAACATTATGACTCTTTTTCCAAAAAAGCACGAACAGTATTTGTAGATGCAAATTCTTACCGAGAAACACAAGCCATCATTGTTGTTCATTCAGGGCTGGTAGGACAACTCAAGACCAGATTAAATAATTCTGGGAAATAAGGGGCTCTAGGCTTCTCGGGATGCCTTGAGATAATCCCCAATGCCATGAAACACAATGCCATTCATCCACTCAATTTCACCATCAACAAACTGAATCTCGCCTGGGGGAGTCTAAACACAATCTGAGCACATCATACTTTCAAACAC
>NW_024426863.1:23681-129227 GCF_017311325.1 Ursus maritimus
ACTCAGGCAAGACTTGCAACTACATTCAGTTTTATACTTTTGTTTATGTAGCCCTTATATAACGTTGTAGTGTAGAAGCTTGTAAATTCAGTTTATAAATAAAATGTCTAGTTTCTGGGGCACCTGTGTGGCTCAGTCGGTTAAGTGGCTGCCTTCGGCTCAGGTCATGATCCCAGGGTCCTGGGATCGAGTCCCACATCGGGCCCCCTGCTCAGTGGGAAGCCTGCTTCTCCCTCTGCTTGCTGCTCCCCCTGGCTTGTGCTCTCTCTCTCTGCCAAATAAATAAATAAAATCTTTAAAAAAATGTCCGGTTTCCAAAGTCTGTACCTAAAAGGCACATATAGGAACGTAAATCATCAGTAAAAAAGTATGAAATTTGAGTTGAATTAGAAACGATTTAATTATACCATAATTTGCCACTTACCTTAATTTTGATAAAGCAGCCCCATTTTATCATAAAATGCCTTTCACCTTTTTGAAACTTAAGTCACTTGACTCAACTCCACTTATAAGCTTTATTCTGCAACAAATGTCTGTGTTGTCTTACTTGCTGAGAAAAGAAGTAAAGGTAGGAGAGCTGCAACCTATATGGCCCAGCTATGTAGCAGCCTTGAGCACCGGACACAAGGTGGCCCTCAGTAGCCCTCCTCCCTCTAGTTTGCGTGTCATCAGTGCAGCAATAAACTCATAGAACTGCCAACGGATCTAATTTCAAAACCAGCTGATTATCACCTCTATCTTACAAAGTTATGAATTTAAGGTTTTTAATCTCACATGCTTTTTAAAATCCTAACTATAAATTTCATGTTGATTCTTCTACAGTTCTAGAGTGGGTGACGAGTATGATGTAAGGACCTGATTAAGTGTAGGTATAATTTCTTCGAAAAAGGAAAGATGATTTGTAAGGGGAAAAAAATGAGTCAGAGAAAAATAGAGTTTACTGATTTAGTTATACAGTCCAGTCGGGTCCAGCAGCCCTTTCACGGGGACAGCACGAAAGCAAAGTCTGAGGCTGGATCATGAAACAGTGCTCTTCACCAATTACCACCAAGGACTTTAAAAACTCTGCTCAGGTGTTTGCTACTTACTATCCAACTTTGAGACTTCTACTAAAACTCAGCCTCCACATAAAGAAAGAATTGGTGATTGGAATTACCCACGATGATGACTTTGATAGTTTCTGTATTACTCAAGGATATTGATTATATCGGTATAGATATTACTCAAGGAAAATATTAAGCAATTAAGAAAATGATGAGTAATTCAACATACTTTAGTAAAGATGAGAAAGGAACGAGGAGGATAATAATGGTAACATATCTCTTCCACCTGGCACCATCAGGGAATGAGGCATTCTACGCCAGTGGGTAAAGATTATTTACTAAAAATTTTAGGACTCATTTTCTATTTAATGGAGAAAGTATAGACACTTCCCTTGAAGATCACAAGAGTACTGTTATCATTGATCCTGCCTAACGTAGTATGGGAGGTCCTTGCCAACATTAAAGGAAAGAAAGAGAAATAGAGACAAAGGATAAAAAAAGTCATCATTTACAGCTGATATGATCTCCTCACTGGAAAAATCATCCAAGTAAGAAAGTTTAGCAAGGCTGCTGGATGCAAGATCAAATGACAATAAACTATGCTATTTCTCTATGTCAGTCCTATCCAACTATATAACTCATTATGTCCAAGTTACCATTCACAATAACAATAAAACTATAAATATCTAGAGATTAATTTTTCCAATACTACATAAGATCTCTCAGGAGAAATTTGTTAAACTCCAGGACATAAAAGACGATCTGAGTAAATGGAAACACATTCCATGGGTTAAGGAAGGGCAACTTATTATTATAAAGATATTAATTCTTCCCCAAAGTAATCTATTTAATGGAATTCGGATTCCGACAGGACTTTTTAAGGAACTCAACAGACTCTGAAATTTCTATGGAGGAAGTAAGGCCCATGAATAGCTAAACCTACACAGAGTCCCAGTGAAAACTGGGGGTATTTGCCAGAGATTCTCCCCCTTGCGGCCCTAAACTTTACCCCACGGGTAAACCAAAAGCTTTGCTCAGCTTTCCAGCCTCTCGGCTCTGGCTTCCACAACCGGCGAAGCCAGGAAGGGGAGCTATGACACCAATGGTTTTGCTTCTCTGGAGGCTCCTTCTCTTTGGGATCCTGGCTCAGCAAGTCCTCACTGTCATGGTAGGTCTCCAGTCGAACGGATTTGTAATAATTGGTCCGGCTCTCAGAGAACAGGTTGGCTTCAGAGACGAAATTCCGTTGCTCTTTCTGACACCTTGACCTCATTTCAAGGAATTTTCCACAAACCCCAAGTATGTAACCCTGGGTTTTCCTGTGCGCCCTGCACATTCTGATCACCACCCTCTCCTTGTCATTACTGCCACAGGGTTCTCATGATGACACCGAGTCTCTGACTGCTCTCTCCGAGATACCCGGACTCTTTCCTATTTCCACAACTTAAGTAGTCAAAAAAATGATCTGTCATCTCGTGTCACTCAAATCAACTTTTTTTGCCTTCTGTAATGTTTTATTTACAGACCTGTACCTAGATTTCCAAATTCTGTTCACTTGTTACTTCCTAAGACCACAAGGATTATGTGTCTTTCATTTACCACCGTCCTCCCAGCCCCTGGCAAGGCTGGTCAATTGCAGATGGTCAATAACTCTCTGCTGAGAAGACACCTAAGAGCAAAACAACGGCTAAATTAGTATATTGAGACCTACTTTGTGCAAGGTACTCTTCTAAGCAATTTACAGTGAATCCTCCCCACAACCTTATGAGGAAGGAGACTCTGTTATCCTCACTTTATAGGTGGGACATAGACATTCAACACTTGCCCTGGTTACTCCACTAGTAAGTGGCAGAGACAGGATTTCCATAGAGGTATTGTGACTCCAAAGCAGGCCTTCTTTTTTCCCCCCAGCTTTACTGAGATATAACTTACACTTAACATTGTATAAGTTTTAAGCGTACAACATAACTATGTGATTTAGTACGTAAATACTGCAAAATGATCACCAAGGTAAGTTCAGCTAACACACCCATCACCTCGGGAAGCCGGCCTTCTTGACTTCCTTTCTCTATAGACAGCCTCTTAGAAAGCAAGCGCTGAATGCCTTCCCTTTCCTCCTCCCTCCCTACACCCATTTCCACTTCCTTCCTTTCTCCTGTAACACTGGATGTTTCCAAGTCAATATGTATCTGCCTTTAAGATAAAACCTTGAAATTTTACCCTTATCTAAGGCACGGGGGCAGCAAGACCACAAGGAGTCCAGTGCCCAACTGTGGCTTTGCGAGAATCCCTTGCCTCTCCTAGGTCCCCAGCACGTCCTCCAGCCCTGGCCTGCTCCCACCCCATGATGAGTTATACACACAGTGGGGAGAACAGAAGAACCGCCGTCTTCGATCTTTACCCCTGGATTTCATTGGGTTTGGCTGCTGATCTGCTTCTTATCAGCCTCTCCTGCTTGCTGTGAAGCCCCTGACTGGGGCCTGGGCTTGGCTCTCCTTCTGCTTGTTTGCTCCTCCTCATGCAGACCTTAGCCTGCTGACCTGTTGCCCGTCTCTTCATGCCTTGGAATGCTCGGATTCAGAACTTGGCTTTGCTCTTTATCATAAGACTAAGTGGCCTGATTATGTTTGTGAACACTCTGGCCTTGAACCCACGTGTCACCTCCAGGCCACGTGGAAAAGTCAGATTCCCAGTGGTGGTCATTTCATATCCTCTCGGGCTTCCCTATGACCCTGAGGCTAACAAGGGTACTCTCAGTTTTTCTCGTTCTCCCGCTTATCAATGAAAGGCCCTTAATATATTCCCTCAATTTTTTCCTTTCTTCCTCTCTTGCTAATATTCCTCAGTTTACCTCCACCCTGTGACCTCTGGTTTCATGAGAACCAGGTGCAGATGTGGGAAACCTTCCTAATTTTTCCCAAAGGACTTCTGCAGGGGAGCTGTGGTGAAGCCATTTATGCTAACAGTATGATGCACTGTTGTCCGTGGTGTGGAGGAGGGGACAAGAGAGGTACAAGGTTTGCCCTTGAGGAAGACTCCAGAAACTGTATGTAAGGGACTACAGAGATAAAAAGCAGAAACAAACAAACAAACAAATTGTGACCAGAAATTATTCTGTGGGAAATAACGTGAATTAAAATAAGATCTAATCCACTCCATTATGTATGCTTCCCTTTCGTACTGTGTGTGTGTGTGTCAGGGAAACTGCTGGGACCATCTGTTAAATGTTTATTTCCATTGTTACTTCTCAGGTGCCAGCAAACCCTGTAATGGGAAGAAAGAGGAGAATAGCTTTTTAAGTTCATTGGAAAATGATCAAGAAAAGGAAAAGGCAGGAGCCAAATTCAGCCTCGAGTTCTGTCTTTCTTTTTATAACCAGAAAGTTCTAGAATAGGCAAGTCTACCTTTTTGGGGAATTATTACCTCGATCTCTGCTTGTTTCCTCGTTGTTGATACCACTGCTTTAGGTAGAGAAAATGGGGTACTTAGGAGGGAGACGTTTTGTCATTTGTCAATACTTCTCTGAAAGGACGGAGGAAATAGAGCAAAGACTGGAAACAAACCATTTTACTTTACGTGTTAGCTCTTCTGGAAAATAGCTGGAGAATAAGGGTGCAGTCTTCAGCCAAAATAAGGTACGAGCTAGTCTGTGCAATTTAATTATTCATGCTTTCCCTTCCTACAATTAGTCTGGATAATCAAATACTGAGTGACCCAGAAAGATGGAAAGACAATGAAGCATTTTCCAGTGGCCTCACATGCTCCTGAGGTTTAAGCCTGCTTGCTGTCATCCAAGAATAGCTTCATCATAGAAAAATTGAAGAAGAAAGTAATTAGCATCCCTGCACAAACCTTGAAAGTTTGTGTTTACACTGGGTTAAATTCATGAGAGGGAAAGTTGGGGTTTTCTGTTCTCTGAACTATAGAAATTTGGTTAGACAATACTTAAAGCCCCAGCAGCTTCAGAGTCAATTACCTTGAATCTTGCTGCCAAAAACTCATTTTAGTTGGTGAAAAGCAAAGTGAGAGTCTACTGGTTTGGCCCAAACCTCAAATTAGCTTGCAAATGACAAATTCTCATTTTTTCCATCTAAATAAAATAGCGCCACTTAGGCATTGTGTATTTCTAAGAGATCGAAACTGACATGTAGGACTTACTTTTAAAAACAGTAACCACTTAACAAAGACCTGTGGGCACTTCCATAAATAAACCTTTGGTCTAGAATACAACAGAGCAGAGTTTGGTAAAAAGTCAATCTGTTTAAGGAAAATTATAGTGAGATTTCAGTATTTTATGGAACAAATTACTTTAGGTTCATCCTATGGAAGACTGATGAAAGTAAAGCATTGTAGTGCTTTCTATGAACTATCTCTTTTCATTCTCACAGCCCAGTAAGGCAAGTATTTTTATTCATATGTTTTTGAAAGTAGATATAATACATTTCCCAGCATCTTAAAGCTGGTTTTGGAGCCAGGACTTGCCCGCAGCTGACCGAGCCCCAGAACTGTCTCTATAAAGCAAAGGGGAAGTTTTTCACCTCTAATGTATTACAGAGATTGCAAGACACAAGAAAACATTTAAATTATGGACCTGGAGGGGCACCTAGGTGGCGCAGTTGGTTAAGCGTCTGACTCTCGGTTTTGCCTCAAGTTATGATCTCAGGGTCATGAGATCGAGCTCCCACCTCAGGCTCCACATTCAGCGTGGGGTCGGCTTGAGATTCCCCTGCACCTCCTGCCTGTGCTCTCTCTATCTCTCTTTTTCTCTCTCTCTCTCAAATAAATAGATCTTTTAAAAAATTATGGAACTACAGCGTACCACCCACACAAGAAAATGAAGGTGATAGTTCTGTTTGACATAATGCTCTCATCAGAAGCTCAGCTCTCATCAAAAGCTCATAGATACTACTGATCATGAATTCCTCTTTTTCATTCATTAATCAGAGAGATTAATTCTGGACTCGATACACTGTACTTAAGCTTTCTGTAGATCATTCTGGCTTTGCAAAGACCTAGCTTATAGTATCATTTTGATTGTTTGCCTAGGAGATATTCCATTTGCCAGACTGAATTGTAATAATTAATAAAAACTCCTTCCATCACATTTGCTGAGCACTGCTCCACATCCTCTTGTAACTTTTTTCTTCCAATCCTTTTGCTGTTCACAAAAAAAAAAAAAGACTGAAAAAAATGACTGAGGGTTTCATCAATGCTAAATCAAAACAAAGACTGATTTAAACAATTTCTGGAAATAATGTTTGAGTTATAAAATTGTGTTTATTGATAAGAATTCTCTTAGTGATATGTTTATACTTTTTATGCTCATATACTATCGTTTAGAAATATTTGAAGCTGTTTGATTATTGAATGAGACTCATATTAGTTTCCTCTCTACTACAACTTATATTTTAAACATCATTACGTGAATACTGTATTCACATCTTATTTTCCCATGAAGTGGCAAGGAATAAAATCTGGCCCTCAAAAGAAAAGTTCCAGGGGTGCCTGGCTGGCTCAGTCAGAGGAGCAGCGTGCAACTTTTGATTTTGGGGTCATGGGTTCGAGCCCCACACTGGGTGTAGAAATTACTAAAAAAATAAACTTAAAAAAAAGAAAGAAAGAAAGAAAAGAAAAGCTCCAGAGCAGGATGGGTCATGTAGTGAAAATACACTGGAGGAAACCTGTAAGTCCTAGTCTCATCATGCTCATTCCGGAAGCTTCTGATATGGCCAAGTGGCTTATATCAG
Source organism: Ursus maritimus (assembly GCF_017311325.1). Classification (NCBI taxonomy): domain Eukaryota; kingdom Metazoa; phylum Chordata; class Mammalia; order Carnivora; family Ursidae; genus Ursus; species Ursus maritimus. Next base: position 30,472 of record NW_024426863.1, read on the forward strand.
ACCAACTCACCTAAGAGTATGAATTATCAATCTAGACAACATACAAATAAAACAGCCATTGAAAGACAATGTAGAGTGAATAACTTAGGCAGAAACTCAAAGGGATTAAATTCTTGAAATAAGGAAACTGTACTAGATATAACCCATATTTATTTAACTTTTCCCTGAGAGCATCCTTCAGACTGTGAGGCATGAAGGGACACAGCTCAATCAAGAAGTCACCATTTTATTAGCCTAAGAAGTCAGAGATGGAATTAGGAGCTACTCGTGGTTGGAAATTGAGGAGGCTAATTCCAGGAAAAAGAGGAACCTGTGGTAGAGATAAGCCCTCAAATCGGAGCATAAACTACCTTTAAGTACTTGGCTGACCTGGAACAGAGGGTGTTCAAGGCATGACTCTGGGGACGCCTGAGGAAAAACAGCAGCTGGACACTGCAAAGAGCAGAGATTTTAGCCACTGTGGACTGCAGAGAAGACAAAGGGAATTAAAGACCAGAAAACTAAAAGGCATTTGACAAACACTTAGAACATTTCACTGAAAACCCAGAAGGGCCACTCTTTCAAAGTGAAGTTCAAATCCCAGTCTAAAGGGACTTGCCTTGGAATTCAGAGAAAAACTAAAATAGACCTACACTAATAAAACCTAAAACCAAACTTCTACAAGTTCAAAACGACTGGTGAGCAATTTACCCACCTGCTACAACAAAACCTGACGGTCTTTAAAGGTAGACCTAGGGACGCCTGGGTGGTGCAGTCGGTTAAGTGTCTGCCTTTGGCTCAGGTCATAATCCCAGGGTCCTGGGATTGAGCCCCAAACTGGGCTGCTTGCTCAGTGGGGAACCTGTTTCTCCCTCTCCCTCTGGCCCTCCCCACTGTCCCCATCCCCCACTCATGCTCTTGTACTCTCTCTCTCATGAATAAATAAAATCTTAAATAAACAAATAAAGTGGTGGGATTATGAGTGACTATTTTTATCTTCTCAAATTTCCAAATTTTATATTGATGGCCTATTACTCCTTAATATTTCAGTATGTATATCTGAAAAACAATGACACTCTCATATATAACAATAACACAACCCTCAAAACCAGGAACTTAATACTGATAGCCACCACCGTGTAATCCAAACATTTCTCTCAAATTTTGCTGAGTGTCTAATAATGTCATTTATAGATCTACGATTAAGTCCAGATCATGCATTGCATTTTTAATTCTTCTGTACCCTTCAATCTTGAACAGTTTTTAGACCATTCCTTAATTTTCATGACCTTTAAGTTTTTTATACTTTGTATTCTGAACTAATTTTAGACTAACAAAATTTTCAGAGCACATGAATTTCTATATGCTTTTCATCCAGATTCTTCAAACCTTAACCATTTTAACACGTTTTTCTTCTTTCTTTTTCCCGAAGCATTTCAGAGAGAAATGCAGCCATGATGCCTCCTTACTTCTCCAACTTCAGTGTGAATTTTCTATTAACAAGGACTTTTTCTTATACTACCACAGCACAATTATCAAACTCAGAAAATTAATGTTGATATAATACTCTTATCTAATCTACAGACATTTTTGTCAATCAACCCACTATGTTCTTTGTATCAAAACAAAAAATAATGTCTGCTCCAGCATCCACTCCAGGATCACAGGTTGCATTTTTTGGTCACATTTGTTTAGTGTCCTTTAATCTGGGAGAGTTCTACAGTCTTTTAGATCTTTCATGGTCTCAGAATTTTTGAACAATACAGGACACTTATCTTGCAGACTTCCCTCAAAAAATGGGAAATATCAGCAGAGAAATGAAAACAGTGAAAAAAACCAAATGGAAGACTTAAAACACTGCAACTGATATAAGAAAATCACTGGATGAGCTCATAAAAATAATGGAGGTGCAGAGGGAAATGTCAGTAAACTTGATGATAGATCAATCAAAATGATCAAAGGTGAAGAACGGAGAGAAAAAACACTGCAGAAAAGAACAGAAAAAATAGTAATAGAGCTTCAGGAACCTGTCTGACATCATGAAAATGTCTAGAGTCCTAGACAGAGAAGAGGGAGATCAGGACAGAAAAAATATTTGTAGAAATAATGGCCAAATGCTTCCCTTATTTGGTGAAAGACATAAGTTTACAGATTCAAGAAGTTTAACAAACTCTAAACAGGATGAATCCAAAGAAAGTGGTGGCTAGCCACACCATAATCTGCTAGAAATAAAAGATACAGAGAAAAGCCCCGAAAACAGCTAGAGGAAAAAGATAGATTACATTGGGAGAAACAATGATCCAAATTACTGCAGTTTCTCATCAAAACCATGGAAATCATGAGACAGTGGAATAACTTCTTTTCTGAAGAACAGCATCAAATTTTTAAATGTTTATACACCTTAACTCAAAATTACACTTCTAGGAATTTGGTATAAATAAATGATTAAAAAGCACCTAAAATGCTCATTTAAGTTTTGCTTAAAACAGCAGAAACTATAAATATTTGTCAGCAGAAAAGAGATTTAATGTATTATTGTACACATGCATAAATTTATTTTTTTTTAAAGAATTATTTGAGAGAGAAAGAGCATGTCAGCAGGCAGAGGGGCAGAGGGGCAGAGGGAGAGGGAGAGAGAGAATCTCAAACAGACTCCCCGCTGAGCCTGAAGCCTGATGCAGGGCTTGATCTCAAGACCCTCAGACCATTACCTGAGCTGAAATCAAGAATCAACTTAACCAACTGAGCCACCCAGGTTATACGGGTGCCCCTATATACATTTCTATTCAGTCATTTAAATCCTATTCATATACTTATTGACACGAGAAGATACCCACAATCTTGTCGAGTTTGGAAAGCAAACTATTTAAAAGGCATGCATGGCATATTTTCTGAACTTATGCACACAAATTCTCACCAAAGCAAGGAAGACAATATCACAGCTTTGTCTAAGGAAGAAAGATCAAAGTTTGAACTACCATTAGTTTCAAATATTATTATTATTTTCAACATCATTTTATCTTAGCGTTAAAATTCCCAAATCATGACCAAGAAGCTATGTCTTCTTGATTTAAGTGAACTCCTCTTAAAAAGAGGAACTTCAATTTAATTTTAAGAGGAACGTTTAATATAACCATGGCAAATTGTTTAAAATGGTCGCCAATGAACTGTGCCTCTCTGAGTCTACACCCCTTTGCCATGTCTACTCTTTCTATTGAGAAGTGGGGGTGTATTTCTCTTGAATCAAACTGGCCTTGTGACCTGCTTTGACCAATAGAATGTAGTGGAAGTGGTGTTCTGGGATTATGGAGCCCGTATCTTAAGTAGCCTGCTAGCTTCTGCTTCTGCTTTTGGAATGCAGCCACTATGTAAAGGCTATCCTACTGGGAAGAGAAGTCACATGAGGAGCGAGCCCCTAGGAGGATGGGAGACCATGGAAAGAGAGAGGACACACAGAGAATGGAAACACCACAGCTAACATCCAGCACCAGGGCCCAGACTTGGGACTGAAGCTTTTTGGGATCCTCCAAGTCTAGCGATGTTGTCCCAGCTGATACCACATGAAACAAGGATGAGCCATTTCCACTGCTGCCTGAGGTCCTAATCCACAGGGACAGCAGTAAGTGGTGGTTGTTGTAAGCTACTGAGTATTTGCTGGAGTTTGTCACGCATAGGTATAACTGAAACATTACCATTCAGTTAAAAATCTCGACACCAACTTAAATACTGCGTATAGCTAGAGAGTGAGAAAATGTCCGGTACATAACATGGTGACCATTTTGAGTGAGCATGCAAGAGCCAAACAGTCCCTATTAAAAAGACCATGTTTGGGTATTCGAGAAAAGCTTGATGAATTTGCTTTCCAAGAAGGCATCATATTATTTTTTAAGCTTTATGATTCTGGCACGTAGAATTGTTATGTAACATTAAATTCATTTCACCAAGGTATATTTAAAAATTCACAGTAACAGAGTAAATAATTTAAAGCAATGTTCTGCTAAAATGACTATCAAAATTCATTGCAGTGAAAATTTTGAATTCATTGTAGAGACATCTGCTATGCAAACAAATTGCCAAAGTGATCTCAGTGATTCTCAGTATACACATCCTTATTTAAATAAGTCATACTACCTTTGACAACTATTGAATCTTTCTCATTCCAAGCAATGTAGGCCCAGGTCATTCCACATAGTCGACATTTGAGAAACAGATACTATTTAAAGCTACTAAAAAACACACACACACACAATTTGAAACAAAACTGTGCCTTTGAAATCATATTCATTCATTCTATTCCAGTGTCAATAATCGGCATTCATTTCAGAAATCAACCTAAGGTAGTATTATAAGGATTCTTCTGGAACATGTTAAAATCATTCCAAAAAGGAAGCTTCTACTAAAGAAATCGCTTTTTCTAAGATAAGTTCTTTCAACATTTAAGACCGTAAATAGTAATAGCACCTGTAAGAATAATATCATGTATTCTTTCAAAAATCGCCTCACAGGCATTATTTTATTAGCTACCCACAACAGGTATGTATCAATTTTATAGATTAAGAAACAGGGCCCTGTATAGATGAGAAAGGTGCTTACTGTCACTTTCATAAGAGTATCTTTTCAATTGTAAACCTAAGTTCCCTAAGAGTTAAATGTCTAATGCCTAATTCATGTATTATTGTCAGTGGAGATCACGACGTTTGCTGCAGTCAGCACTATAAGGCAGATAGGGAAATGGGGACACAACCCTGCTTCATGTCTATTTAAAGCATAAGTTTCATGGGAATCTTCCAGCCAGTTATCAAACTTCTGTCATGTTTCCTGATAACCAAAAAAGCAAAACGACAGCTCCTTTCAAAGGGAAACTAGCACTTCCTATGATACCTTACCTTATATACATATAAAGAAAATAAATAAGAGTAGATATTGAACAAAATGGCACCCAGAGAGAATCTGAAATATCCTATAATATTCTGTACCTTGGAAAATGGCTGCAAGTTAAAATGTTCTATTACATAAAGAAGGCTGCCCAACAAGATTCAATTCCAATAATTGAGTGTGGGGTATATTTTATTGCCAGGTACCAGAATGAAATATACCAAGAAGTCAGTTAACTAAGAATTTATCCTTTAGACAATAATATACTGTTACCCTTGGCAGGTACCAAGGAATTTAGACTTCTAAAGAGAGTTATAATTAAGTTGTGAAAATGATAAGTATTTATCAGAAAGAAATCTTGTTATTTTAACAAGTTAACTCTAGAAATTATTATAAACGGCATATAAATACTAATGCTCAAAAGAGCAAGCATGGTGGTGGCTCAGGGAACAATGAAACGAAGTAAATCCTGAATTGCAGCATGAAAATGGTGACGAATAGGTGGGTCGGATTTATGAAGTCATTTTTAGTAAACAAGATAAGGAGGAAAGAAGTGCAAGAAAGGATTGGAAGTTAGGGGAAAAGTAGAAATGCATTTATTTGGAGGTAAAACTTGGAAAATCCCCAGATGCTCTCATTAGTGATTGAGGTATTTTCCTTTCTCTCCTTTGAAGAGGATTTGGAGACTATTTATTATAATTTGTGGTGGAGAGTAAAAGGCAAAGTGAGTGTTCAGTGAGTTGGGCGTGCAAAAAAATCAACATCTCCTCCCCACTCATTTGTCACAAAAACTGCACGTCCTTCGATATTCTTGATCTTTGTGAATGGTAAAACCATCCATCTAGTTTACGAACCAGAATCTCTCTCCATGCCTCTCATTGAATCTATCACCAAATCCTATAAAGTGACTTCCCAGTTCTTGAAACTGCTCACTCCTTCCACCTCCTCAGTCCATGCTCTGGACTCCTAAATGGCTCATGAGGCCATTCCCTCCATCCCTTCTATCCCTCCATCCCCAGCCTTGCCAGCACGATCTTTCTAAAACAAAATGTTGATTATGGTACTCTACTTAAAATCCCTCAGTGACACCTCGTAGCTTTCAAAAATTATAAACCCATAGATCCTGCCTGATTTTCTAGCTTCATCTTTATAACCCCACGTTGACATTTTGTTCCAGGCAAACTGAACTATACATACTGTACTCCATGCCATGTCGTCTCCCTCTGCCCACAATTTATCTATGTAACAGTCACTTGACTTTTAAAGTTTGACTCATACGTGATCATCTCCTCCGCAACACCTTTAATCGCTCACTCTGATGTCTCTTTCTCTGCCTGGCCTCTTCCAATAGCCTTAGGTCTAGAATATGATCATGGCCTGAAGCAGATTAGGGAAGGGCCAGCCAGGCAACCGTCCACGGCACCAACCTTCAGGAAGACGTAACCTTCGTTAGGAACATTACAGAGAAAAAAATGTGTTTACCAATTCTGTATGTCGTTAAAAAGACTATTTTGATATGCTTCTAGGAATCCGAAGTCTGAGAAGACCCAAGAATATGCTTGAATAGCAATAAGTGGTTCCTAAACTGCCTTCCAAAGAGGGTGCGTTTGGTTAGTTCCCATATTTTTGTTCTGCTGGTTAAGGATTACAGGTCTGCAGTCAGAGCTGAACTGTTGGGAACAATATAGGACAGGTTATCCTCTGCCATCAGAGGTCCCTTTCCAGCCTTCCCTGCACTGTGCTTGTGGTGTGGGAGTCTGTGAGAAACTGTGGTCTCTCTCCAAAAGAAAAGTGGATCAGATACTTAAAGAACATCAGTCCGAAGGGAAAACAAAGATCTAATTAGCTTTCTCAGGAAATGCCATGGTTCTATCTGGTCCTGATCATAATATTTATGACATGATCTTATAATAAGTCAAATGACTTATCGAAGTTCTCCATAAGCTTCCTAAGTGCTGAGACTATGACTTTTTTGTTTTGTTTTTGTTTTTTTTTAAAGATTTTATTTATTTATTTGACAGAGACAGCCAGAGAGAGAGGGAACACAATCAGGGGGAGTGGGAGAGGAAGAAGCAGGCTCACAGCGGAGGAGCCTGATATGGGGCTCGATCCCACAACGCCGGGATCACGCCCTGAGCTGAAGGCAGACGCTCAACCGCTGTGCCACCCAGGCGCCCCTGACTTTTTTGTTTTGTAACAAGTCCAAAAGAGGAATGTGTTCACCCAAATGTGTGATCTTAAAGTATAATGAACTGACACCCAAAGGCCAAAATGTAGTGGTGTGTCCAGATGGCAGCATTGTCCAGAGAAGAAAGACCTTGAGTCAAACAGATAAGAATACTATGCTCACTACAGAGACCTTCTTTATCATGAGAAAAGCACAGAAAATTGTGGGTGGAATAACCCTTAAAACTGTGCTTTCTTTGATTTTACCTCATGTTTACTAAGTATACCACTGACTGCTCGATTCCTATTTTCACATAAGGGATGGAGAGTCCTGGAAGGAGAAGACCAAACCTATGGTCCCTAGAAAAATACATCTACCATTATAAAACAATAAATTTGCCTTCTAGTTTATACATTATCCTCCTAAAAGTGGAATAGAGTATATCTCTAAATCTGATCAATTGTGTGCATGTGGACAAATCGTAATTTCTGGACCTCTCATTCTGGTGACCACCTCAACCCATCTGAGGTTTTGAGAAAATCAAATAAAATAATATATGTGTAACCATTTTCAAAATTATCAAGTTCCTACATGTATTTTTTCCTCTTTGATGAGAATGACCTGCATATTTCAAAGGATATATAAGCTTTGATTATTTTTGTCCTAAAATTTTATTGCATTTTTGTACTACTTTGACCAGTAGAAATTGTGTGCTCTTGACCTGATTTAAACTAATATTTTCCTTCTTTCTGCTGCCAGTAAAATATTGTTCTATTCAACTTTTCTCAAGAGAAAAAAGTTCTGTATTTCTTCATAGTAGCCTACAACATTGAAAAGAAAAAGGGATACCTCTTGACCGGATGACTCTTCTTCTGGAAAATATACAGAATTCTGTGAAAAAATAAGCTACTAGGATCTTTTAGGATTAAGTTACATTGCTTTACTAGAGAAGAAATTAAACAGATGTGGAATTTACAAGAAATGATGTATTTTCTGGTAACGACCCATATTGATTGGCAGTTGTTTCAATATTCAATATACATTCAAATGGATGGAGAAATAAAGACCTTCCAGAATCGCCAACCATTGACCAATTTCGTAATCATGAAACCAGCCCTACAGGAGATATTAAGGGGGGTTCTATAAAAGTAAAAAGGCCCCAAGAGTGATACAGAACAGAAAGTCACAATCTATAGAAACAAAGACTTTACTGGCAACATGGCATCATTAAAATCATATCTCTCAATAATCAGTCTCAATGTAAATGGCCTAAATGCTCCCATAAAAATGCCACAGGGTTGCAGATTGGATAAAAAGACATGACCCATTCATTTGCTGTCTACAAGAGACACATTTTGAACCTATAGATACATTCAGACTGAAAGTAAAGGGATGGAATACCATCTTTCACGCCAATGGACCTCAAAAGAAAGCTGGGGTAGCAATTCTCATATCAGACAGATTGGATTTTAAACTAAAGACTATAGTTAGAGACACAGAAGGGCACTATATTATTCTTAAAGGATGTATCCAACAAGTGGATATGACAATTATAAATATCTATGCCCCCAACAGGGGAGCAGCAAGATACACAAACCAACTCTTAACCAGAATAAAGAGACATATAGATAAAAATACGTTAATAGTAGGGGACCTCAACACTCCACTATCAGAAATAGACAGAGCACCCATGCAGAATATTGACAAAGAAACAAGGGCTTTGAATGCCATACTCAACGAGTTGGACCTCATAGATATATATAGAACACTACACCCCAGAACCAAAGAATACTCATTCTATTCTAATGCCCATGGAACATTCTCAAGAATAGACCATGTTCTGGGTCACAAAACAGGTCTCAACCGATACCAAAAGACTGAAATTATCCCCTGCATATTCTCAGACCACAACGCTTTGAAATTGGAACTCAACCACAAGGAAAAATTTGGAAGAAACTCAAACACTTGGAGACTAAGAACCATCCTGCTCAGGAATGATTCGATAAACCAGGAAATCAAAAATCAAATTAAACAATTCATGGAGACCAACGAGAATGAAAATACAACAGTCCAAAACCTATGGGATACTGCAAAGGCAGTCCTAAGGGGGAAATACATAGCCATCCAAGCCTCACTCAAAAGAATAGAAAAATCTAAAATGCAGTTTTTATATTCTCACCTCAAGAAGCTGGAACAGCAACAGAGGGACAGGCCTAATCCACGCACGAGGAAGCAGTTGACCAAAATTAGAGCTGAAATCAATCAAGCAGAAACCAGAAGTACAGTAGAGCAGATCAACAGAACTAGAAGCTGGTTCTTTGAGAGAATCAATAAAATTGACAGACCACTGGCAAGACTTATCCAAAAGGAAAGAGAAAGGACCCAGATTATTAAAATTATGAATGAAAAAGGAGAGGTCACGACGAACACCATTGAAATTGGAAGGATTATTAGAAATTTTTATCAACAGCTATATGCCAATAAACTAAGCAATCTGGAAGAGATGGAATCCTTCCTGGAAACCTATAAACTACCAAGATTGAAACCGGAAGAAATTGATTCCTTAAACAGGCCAATTAATTATGAAGAAATTGAGTCAGTGATAAACAACCTTCCAAATAACAAAACTCCAGGCCCGGACGGTTTTCCTGGGGAATTCTACCAAACATTCAAAGAAGAAATAATACCTATTCTCCTAAAGCTATTTCAAAAAATAGAAACAGAAGGAAAGCTACCAAACTCATTCTATGAGGCCAATATTACCTTGATCCCCAAACCAGGCAAAGACCCCCTCAAAAAGGAGAATTACAGACCGATTTCCCTAATGAATATGGACGCCAAAATCCTCAACAAGATACTTGCTAATAGAATCCAACAGTACATTGAAAGGATTATCCATCATGATCAAGTGGGATTCATACCTGGGATGCAAGCGTGGTTCAATATTCGCAAATCAATCAGCGTGATACATCATATCAACAAGAAAAGACTCAGGAACCATATGATCCTCTCAATCGATGCCGAAAAAGCATTTGACAAAATACAGCATCCTTTCCTGATTAAAACCCTTCAGAGTGTAGGAATAGAAGGTACATTTCTCAATCTCATAAAAGCCATCTATGAAAAGCCTACTGCAAATATTATTCTCAATGGGGAAAAGCTGGAAGCCTTTCCCTTAAGATCAGGAACTCGACAAGGATGCCCACTCTCGCCACTATTATTCAACATAGTATTAGAAGTCCTTGCAACAGCAATCAGACGACAAAAAGGGATCAAAGGTATTCAAATTGGCAAAGAAGAAGTCAAAATGTCTCTCTTTGCAGATGACATGATACTCTATATGGAAAACCCAAAAGAAGCCACTCCCAAACTATTAGAAGTTATAGAGCAATTCAGTAACGTGGCGGGATACAAAATCAATGCTCAGAAATCAGTTGCATTTCTATACACGAATAACGAGACCGAAGAAAGAGAAATTAGGGAATCCATCCCATTTACAATAGCACCAAAAACCATACGTTACCTTGGAATTAACTTAACCAGAGACGTAAAGGACCTATATTCTAGAAACTATAAATCACTCTTGAAAGACATTGAGGAAGACATAAAAAGATGGAAAGATATTCCATGCTCATGGATTGGAAGAATTAACATAGTTAAAATGTCCATGCTACCCAGAGCAATCTACACTTTCAATGCTATCCCGATCAAAATACCGAGGACATTTTTCAAAGAACTGGAACAAATAGTCCTTAAATTTGTATGGAACCAGAAAAGGCCCCGAATCTCCAAGGAACTGTTGAAAAGGAAAAACAAAGCTGGGGGCATCACAATGCCGGATTTCGAGCTGTACTACAAAGCTGTGATCACAAAGACAGCATGGTACTGGCACAAAAACAGACACATAGACCAATGGAACAGAATAGAGAGCCCAGAAATGGACCCTCGGCTCTTTGGGCAACTAATATTTGATAAAGCAGGAAAAAACATCCGGTGGAAAAAAGACAGTCTCTTCAATAAATGGTGCTGGGAAAATTGGACAGCTACATGCAAAAGAATGAAACTTGACCACTCTCTCACACCATACACAAAGATAAACTCCAAACGGATGAAAGACCTCGATGTGAGACAGGAATCCATCAAAATCCTAGAGGAGAACATAGGCAGCAACCTCTACGACATCGGCCAAAGCAACCTTTTTCATGACACATCTCCAAAGGCAAGAGAAACAAAAGATAAAATGAATTTATGGGACTTCATCAAGATTAAAAGTTTCTGCACAGCCAAGGAAACAGTCAGAAAAACTAAGAGGCAGCCCACGGAATGGGAGAATATATTTGCAAATGACACTACAGATAAAAGACTGGTATCCAAGATCTACAAAGAACAACTCAAACTCAATACACAAGAAACAAATAAACAAATAATAAAATGGGCAGAAGATATGAATAGGCACTTTTCCAATGAAGACATACAAATGGCTAACAGACACATGAAAAAATGTTCAAAATCATTAGCCATCAGGGAAATTCAAATCAAAACCACACTGAGATACCACCTTACGCCAGTTAGAATGGCAAAAACTGACAAGGCAAGAAACAACAATTGTTGGAGAGGATGTGGAGAAAGGGGATCCCTCCTACATTGTTGGTGGGAATGCAAGTTGGTACAGCCACTCTGGAAAACAGTGTGGAGGTCCCTTAAAAAGTTAAAAATTGAGCTACCCTATGATCCAGCCATTGCACTACTGGGTATTTACCCCAAAGATACAGACGTAGTGAAGAGAAGGGCTATATGCACCCCAATGTTCATAGCAGCGATGTCCACAATAGCTAAATCGTGGAAGGAACCGAGATGTCCTTCAACAGATGACCGGATTAAGAAGTTGTGGTCCATATATACAATGGAATATTACTCAGCTATCAGAAAGAACGAGTTCTCAACATTTGCTGCAACATGGACGGCACTGGAGTAGATAATGCTAAGTGAAATAAGTCAAGCAGAGAAAGACAATTATCATATGATTTCTCTCATCTATGGAACATAAGAACTGGGAGGATCTGTAGGGGAAGAAAGGGATAAAGAAGGGGGGGTGGTCATAAGGGGGAATGAAGCATGAGAGACTATGGACTCTGAGAAACAAACTGAGGGCTTCAGAGGGGAGGGGGATGGGGGAATGGGATAGACTGGTGATGGGTAGTAAGGAGGGCACGTATTGCATGGTGTACTGGGTGTTATACACAACTAATGAATCATCGAACTTTACATCAGAAACCAGGGTGTACTGTATGGTGACCTACATAATATAATAAAAAAACATTAAAATAAAAAAAAAAAGACCACCATTTTCATTCATTTCATTCTAGCGTTCCTGATCTTATATACTCCTAGCTTAATTCCCAAGTCACTACAGAATAGTCCAATTTATTTAGAAATTATTTATATAGCAATTTAATTCCAAAGAGGACTTAGTTATTTACTAATCCCAATGATCATTGTTCTCTAAAGAATGGGGCAAATTCTAAGTATTATCCATCTATAACACATAGAGAAACTGAGGCACAAGGAGATCAATTGTCCAGAAAAGACCAAATTTAAGGAAGATGTAATATCTTCCAAGAAACACTTACTAATCACTACATTGTATTTACTACAAAAGAAATTCGAAGATGAATTGCCTTCTCGCAAAGAGTTCGTAGATCAGTACTGACACCCCATAACCTATGGAGATCAGAAACTACCTCTTGCCAGCTAATCTCACCCCACCACACACCTCCACTTGTGAGTCGAAGGCCACCTTATTAAGCCCTCTCTTCCTCAGTTCCTAATTCTATGAACCCTATTTTTAAATATTATACAGTTTATCAATTTTTTTAAAGATTTTATTTATTTATTTGACACAGAGAAAGACAGCCAGCAAGAGAGAGAACACAGGCAGGGGGAGTGGTAGAGGAAGAAGCAGGCTCCCAGTGGAAGAGCCCGACGTGGGTCCCAGGACTCTGGGATCACGCCCTGAGCCGAAGGCAGACGCCTAACAACCGAGCCACCCAGACGCCCCTATCAATGTTTATACTCAATATTTTAACAGAGACTGGCAGTAACTAAATTTAGGTGAAAGAAATGTGAATCAATTTTGAGATAGATGAAGGAAAAACAGATGTACATGACAAATAATCTTTTTTTTGAACCCAAATCAAAAATCAAACCGTATATTAACTTCAGGTCCTACCAGATGAGTCTCCATTTTATTTGACCAAAGAGCATATCGATATCTTAGGTAACAGGTGAAAATATTCAAGTTCTTTACTCAAAGAACTAAAATAAAAACTTTAAATCTTACACAAGAAAATTTTTTTCCAAAATACTATTTATTTTCAATAAGAACATGAGATAATGAGTGCTGTACACGAAACAAACTATTTTGAAACATAGAAGTCCTCGAATTTTAAGGAAAATGACATATGATCACAAGAATTGCCAATCCGGGGCATATGCTATCAAGTATACCCAAAACAATATCTTTTACATGGCGTCAAAGAAAACCTATTGTTGCACATATAATTAAATTAAATTTTAATGTTACCATGAATACAAAAAGCCTAGTTTACTTTGAAATAAAATTAAAAATTAACATGTGTTGATATTTGTGCCAAAAGAATACCAAGAACATATCTTTTTGTCAAAAAAATTAACTTCTAACTATTCAAAATGGCTCCTGGAAGATTTTCTTTTTTTGGCATTTCTCCTGAAATATTGATCTTAAAGTTTCCGTTTTGAAAAACAGTAACAAATCATTTGAAAAATAGTAACAAATCATTTGTTTAAAAAGCCTCACAAGGATACTATCAAATTTAGTATGAGAGGGTATTAAATTGACTAATTTTAGGAGTCATTCACCAAATATGAGAATTTACTTAAAATAATTCATTAGAGATTTAAGTAATTTAAGTTATAAACTCTCCTAATATTCGTGAATGAAATTTAAGCTGCCCTTAGCAAGCCTGCGTATCATAGGCCACTGAACTCTCAATAATTCAGTCTACAACGATAACCTAATTAATGTCACGTCTGCACATGAACTTTAATGCAGTAACTCCAGACAATTGTTATCACCACTTAGATGAAGAAAGTCATTAAGAACTCAGAAAGAGATAAAAGAGTTTGAAAACAAAAATAGCTAAATTGACTAATGCACCCTCTGTAGGAAGCAAACTTAACTTTTTGATGTAGAGCTCTCGTGAAAACATTGCCAATTGATCAGAGTATTGCTAGACATTATGCTGACTTGGTTTCTTGTCTCTGACGGGTCCCTTTTGCTTGACACTGGCAACTTCTTAGCTCTACTTTTTTGAACCAGATAAGCTTATGCTAACTTTGATTTTAAAAGAGCCTATTTGTTTTTAAAGTTTGAAGAGATCAAACCAATGATTTTAATGGTTGGACTGCACACACAGGGCCCACACAAATAACTATTTCATAGGCAGACTTTATTCAACATCCTGGACTGGGACAAAACCTGTACTATTTATGTTTTTATGGGTTTGAGGTTCACATGAAAATAGCCTTTTTAAGAAAACTAACATTAAGTAGTTTGAATTATGTAAGGTTTATAAGTTATTTAATGGATTGAAACTATTTGCCATGATTGGTTTTCAAAGTGAATTGTTATTACAATCCAACAAAAACCTCACACAAAACAATTTAATGACTTCTATCTATTTTGATGGAAACATATTTTATGATTTCCATTAAGAAGTAATTTTAAAGTCTCATTTTTTCTCAAAAATCTTAAATTTGCTATGTTTATGACATTATAAAATAATTTCTCAAAGATAAAGCTAGAAATTATGATAGCCTGAAATTTAATAACAGAAAAGCTTCAGGCTTACATTTTTTTCTACCAAACCTTTAAGGAATAGTTCTTATACTTTTACAAGTTTTTAAAATAAAAATATAACAATAACAATGCATTTTATGTGATTTTTATTTGAAACCACATGAGAACAATACCTAAAAAAAATTATTGCCCCCTTTTTAACTACATGTAGATCCAAGAATCCTAAAAGAAATACTGGCTAAATAAAATGTTAAAATATCTTAAAATAATTATACATCATGATCCACTGGAGTATATCTCAAGAATGAAAAGATGTTTTAATATCAGAAAACATGGGGCGCCTGGGTGGCACAGCGGTTAAGCGTCTACCTTCGGCTCAGGGCGTGATCCCGGCATTATGGGATCGAGCCCCACATCAGGCTCCTCTGCTGGGAGCCTGCTTCTTCCTCTCCCACTCCCCCTGCTTGTGTTCCCTCTCTCGCTGGCTGTCTCTATCTCCGTCGAATAAATAAATAAAATCTTAAAAAAAAAAAAAAGAAAACATATCAGTGAGGGAAGATGGTGGCAGAGTAGGAGGACCACAGGCTTGCCTCATCCCATGACTATAACTAGATAACTATCAAATCATCCTAAATATCCCAGAGATTGACCTGAAGACTGGCAGAGCAAACTCCACAACTAAAGGTTGTGAAGAGGTCACATTGAAGAAGGTCTAAGTGTGGATGCAGGGTTTGGGAGAGAAACAGGTTATGGCTGCTGTAGTGGGGATGCAGTGGTATTAGAGAAGAATGAGAGACAAACTAGCACACAGGGGACTGAATGGGAAAGTGAAACCCCATAGCAATTGGCTTGGAAGGTGAGAGGGCCCCAATTTCATGTCTTCTGACGACCAGTATGGCATAAAGCCTGGAGTTATAAAGGTCATCGGGCTTGGCTGTGATAGAGCCCCAAGCGCACTGAACTGCTCTTGGAAAGAAGGCAGGCAAACAATCCATGGACACACAGCATAGAAACAAGAATCTGAAGAGCATCTGAGGCACACAGTGGGAAGGTTATTTGCTCATCTGAGAGCACGTACTAGAGAGACAGTGTTCATGGAGAGACCCCCTCCAGGAGCAAAGGAATTGGCTAGTGCCATTTTTCTCCCCTGCCCCTCTGCGTAAGCACAGGGCCACCTGTGGGAACTAGTGCAGCTCTGACACTCACTACCTAAATTGCTTACACCAAACCCCACTGCACCATGCTCCAGTGAAACTACCCTTCCCAGTCATGCCTCAGTCTCATTGTAGGCGAGCCTTTCCCCCAGAAGACCAGACCAAGCCCCTGCAAACACCACATCTCCCAATGTAGGAGTTTTGTGGAGCCTCAGTTCCTGCAGTGGTGGCAACAGGTCTCGTTTCACAAACATACCAGAGCATACCTAGTTAAAACATGCCATCTTCAGGCCTGGGACCCAACGTTGCCCACAACAGGCAAACAGAGCCTCTGCAGACAACTGGACTGAAGGATAAAGGTAGGAAACCCAAAAGAAGTAAAAATGAATATTTCTGTAAAAAAATCAGTCAAGGAACTCACAAAGTAAAAGGATGTAAAATATAAAAATAAATACCTAAATCATGGGGAGGGGAAGAAAAAAGAATGGGCTCAAAATTAAATGAACATCAACTTAATATAGATTTCTGTATGCAGAAGAGGTTATATACAAACCTATTGGTACCAATATATCAAAAACCACTAATAGATATGCAAAAAATAAAGTGAAAGAAATCCAAATATATCATTAATGAAAATCAGCAAACCATGAAACAGAGAAAGACAAGAAAGGATCAGAGAAAATCTTCAGAAACAACCACAAAATATTAATAACAAATACATATCTATCAGCAATAACTTTGAATATAAATGGACTACACGCCAAACATTGTTTTAGATGCTTTATGTATATAACTCATTTAAATCCTTATAACTACCCTATAGTTTCTAAATGCCTAAGAGTAGCGCTGGCATATAGTAGGTATTCAATAAATATTTGTTATGAGTAAATGACGATTCACATCTATTTTGCAGACAAGGAAATAACACACAATTATGGAACTGGCTCAGTCACAGAACTAATATGTAGCACACTTGGAATTCAAACCCAGGAGCCCACATTTTTAACCCCTTCACTATTCTGTACCTATAACATAAATGCTACCTTTTCTCTAAAGATCTGATCTATTATTGTGGCATGTAAGCAGTAGAAAGATTTTTTAAAATACACTGAAAAGGTTAATTCTTTCCTTTTTTATTTAAC
Organism: Ursus maritimus; assembly: GCF_017311325.1. Lineage (NCBI taxonomy): Eukaryota > Metazoa > Chordata > Mammalia > Carnivora > Ursidae > Ursus > Ursus maritimus. Next base: position 47,626 of record NW_024426863.1, read on the forward strand.
TAGCTTTCAAAGTATATATGGAGTATGTCATAATATCTTGCCACTAACCAGTGTTGTTACTTCATTTCTGAGCATCAGCTTCTCAACTAAATGTTAGGGATAATAATGATATCTCACATCACAGAGTTAAATAAGTAAATGCACATAAAGTGATTAGAGGAGTGCCTGATACATAGTGCTATGAATTAGCTAAAATTATTACTTAAATCTTTACTTAAAATGTCTTATTCCTACTATTTTTATAATGGAAAAGAATAGTTTACAATAGAGTCTCCATAAAATACCTAAGTTAAATATCTTGAACCTTATACGACATCCAGATGACAGCTAAACAGTTAACCACATTAGCAAAATTTATACCGTTCATTACAAGTTATACCCTTCTGATTTTTACTTACAACACCCCCAGATTTTTCCCAAAATTTCTCTTAATGCCTTTCCTATAATCAAGATCACTTCGCTCTGTAATGTAGTCAAAAGATCTGTTTCAAGAATTGTCCTTAGCTCTCTTCTTTTCAATTGTGGTAATTTTCCTCTGATTATAGCACAGGTATCCTTTCTACCTTCTTTTTCAAGATCCTAAAATGTATTACATAACTAGCTTAATGATAATCTATATATATAACCACTTGTAATCAAATGAGAACCTCTGAATGCCCACATAAGTATTATGTGGCATTTTATACCCTTCCAATATTAAGAGTAAGAGACTCCCCTGCACACTCCTGCCTCAAATTACATGGATTTTATTTAAGATTATGGAACATATTGTAACAGCAGCATATAATTTTCCAACACAATAATTCTTTTCCAGTTGAAAGGTATCCTGTAATATTATCAACATCAATGTGAAAAAACCCCAATTTTCAATTTGACAAAGCTTTGTGGGGGAGGCTTTATCTTTAGTAAACAGCAATTTTCACATGCATAACCACAACAACTATGGGAATATAACTAATCATTCTTGGCCCTATACCATTTCAAAGCAGTGGATTATTATTCAATTTATATTAGTAGAAAACTAAAATATATTTTTAAAAATGGTTCATAAGGAGATAACAAGGGCAGTGCACTTTTATTAATTAGTAAAGTCCCTATTAATGAAATGCTGCTGGGAAATACTGCTAGTTGGCAAGAATTTTTTCAGAATTGGGACCTTGAATAAGCACTACATTTACAAAAACTGAAAAAAGGAAACAGTATTTACTAAATCAACATGCATTGTAAACTTACCAGCCTACGATTTAGCAATATTTTATCCCAACAACTAATTATGTAGGAGGTGTTAAATTCGAAGTCTTCTGAACTTGGAAAAGTACACGTAATAAATGTGTCTCTTTACAAATTAGATACAGAATGGTATTTGTCAAATGTAATTTTATTCTCCCAATTGTTTTGTGACATTGTTGAAAAACACAGACTGAGGGGGAAAAAGGGTAATTCAAACTGGAAAGAATACAAACTTTGAAGTCTGTTTTTGAAAAAAAAAAAATCCGATAAACATGATAAATAGTATGGTTTCCCCGTATAATTTTCTTTTTCTCAACTCTTTTAGAAACTCTAAACTTATACAAAAAGAATAAGGAAGATAAGTTTCATTCCATATCTAGATCCCTTCAAAATTAAAACAGAGCAGTAATTATGCCTGACCTTCTGTAATACTTCATTACCTGTACATGAATGAGGTGTTCCATGGATACCCAGAACACTGAAAATGATGTCTTTAAACAACCATAAACCCTTTTGGATGGCAATTGTGAGACGTCTGATATAATGGAAGAGAGTCTAGAGGCAGAGAATATGTGATCAAGTCTAGATTTTACCGCTTACTAATTGTGTGTCTCAGACAAACCACTTAATTGTAACTAAGCCACAGTTTTCCTCGATTGCAAACATAGGGATAATATTACCTACTGTATGGGGCTGCTGACAGGATAAAACCAGATAAGATGTGAAAGCATTTGTAAACTGTGAAGTACAATCTATAAAGGACAATACACATCCTACCGATTACATCTTATTACTACATACTTCCTTGTCTTCATGAACAGAATATACTAAACATAATTTAACCCACGGCCATAATTACAAGTTACTGTGCTAAGCTGTAATACAGGGACCAAAGTCACCATAACCCAGGCCAAAGGAGGCCAAGAAGCGAGGCTGACTGTTTTGGTGCTTCTTTATAGCTCTGGATGCCCTTTGTACAGTTAGTTGTTTGGCGAGACTTTTGCTGCTATCAGCGTACATAGTTACCTATAGGGAGCCTTCCCAGAAAAATGCCAGTTAAAATCCTCTCTAATTTGCTGCTCCACTTCCTTTCTCACCTTCTCTAAACAGGTAACTCTGTCTTCTTCACAGAGAAAAAAAGAAACCACCAAATAAGAGCTCACCAACTTCCTGCAACCAGACTGACAAAGGAACGTGCTCTTGCATCCGTCCTCCCATCCTTTTGTCCTGAAACAATGACACATTGTTCTTACCTTAAGCTAATCCTTCTACCTATGCTTCAGATCCCATCCCCAAATGCTTTCTGTCAGTGATTGTTGTCTCCTATAACTTCAGTCCCAAGCCTTCTCTTGGCTACTTCCCATAAAATTTAAACACGCTCAAGTCTCTCCTGCCTTCTAAAAGGAAACACAGGCACAAACATTTTTATCATGCTCCAGCTGTCCTTGTTCTCCTTACCTGCCAGCTATACCTCTCCGGTCCTAGAGAAATAATAGTAAATGCACTTCTACTCAGGGAACAAACGCACATGTAAGGGGGACATGCGGGGATCAGGGGCGGGAGGGGTTAAAACTAAAATAATTGTGAAACGATGAGTTAAGAGTTAATAGGCTGAGGTAGAGGAAGAGGCGCAGTGGATCAGGGAGAGAGAGCAGCAAATGCAAAGGCACAAAGCAGAGGAAGGGTATCTAGCCCCAAAAAGGAAATGAAAATAGTCCAGGGCTCCCACTAAATGACAAATTCATACATATATTTATCCTTATTTCCTCCCAGAACTCCACTAAAATACCAGCAAAGGAGTACTAATTTCTCAAAGGCAAAAGCATAAATGCATAAGAACAAATGTAAGAGGAAAAAAGAGAAAAAGCACATGAGAGATATCAAAATTTGCGAAGATACAAAACTGATCTACATATGGTCACCAACCAATTCAGTGTACCTGAGAAAACTGAAACCTTAGCCTGAAGCAAGAGACAATTAGGAGGCAAGCTTATTCCCAAAGAGGGTAGACAAACTGAGGAACTGAAGGCTTTAAGTACCTCTGAGAGTGGGGCTGAGGAACAGGACTAACAACAGGAAGACTGGTTGAGACTTTAGAAGATATAATCAGACCTCCAGCTCTCCTCATCATAAAGCCAGGTATCTCTTCTCTCCTACCACAGCAGAAAACCAGAGGTTTACTGTGTGGAGATAGATCAGAGAATGTTCTGGATTTGGATATATCAGGTTGAGGGGTAGAATGCAAGGTGGCACTGAAAACAAAAGGAAAAAGGAAAAGTGTTAGAAGGTCATCAAAAAGAAACGTAAAGGTAACACACAGGGAGAACTAGGTTTCTGTCAATATTTAACTCTCTGGGAATTCTGTGGATTTTTAAGTTCGTAATCAAAATAGGGAAATCTGGGTTTCCATTAAGTAGATGAGATGGTCCACAAGCTGACCTAGATATCGATAGAGAAATGCATAGATTCATAGATACATAGATATGCAACTTATTTGTTTTATAACTAGATAAATGGGACTTAAAATTCCTCTTCTATTAATTTCATTCGTTATGATATAGGTTTAACAAAATTGCCTCTCTTTTCAATCCAAATGTGCATCAGTAGATAAATGGATAGAGAAGTTGTGAGATACACAGATACACACACACACACACACACACACACACACACACTGGACTATTACTTAGCCATAAATAAGGATGAAATCTTGCCATTTGCAACAACATGGATGGATCTAGAGGGCATAATGCTAAGTGAAATAAGTCAGTCAGAGAAAGATAAATATCATATGATTTCGCTCATCTGGAATTTAAGAAACAAAACAAAGAAACAAAGAAAAAAACCAGACAAACAAAAAACCAGACTCTTAACTATAGAGAATAAACTGGTGGTTGGGGCGCCTGGGTGGTGCAGTCATTAAGCATCTGCCTTTGGCTCAGGGCGTGATCACAGCGTTCTGGGATCGAGCCCCACATCAGGCTGTTTAAAGTTTGCTTTGGCTATTCGAGAACCTTTGTGGTTCCATACAAATTTTAGGAATGTTTACTCTAGTTCTGAGAAAAATGCTGTTGGTATTTTTATAGGGATTGCATTAAATGTGTGGAATGCTTTGGGTAGTATGGACATTTTAACAATATTTGTTCTACCAACCCATAAGCATGGACTGTCTTTCCATTTGTTTGCATCGAATTCAATTCAATTTCTTTCATCATAAAAGACCTGCAAAGTAGGTCTAGAGAGAACATAACTCAACATAAGAAAGGCCTTATTGAAAAACCCACAGCCAACATTACACTTAATGGTGAAAAACTGAGAGCTTTTCCCCTATGGTCAGGAACAAGACAAGAATGTCTACTCTCACCATTTTTATTCAACATAGCAGTGGAAGTCCTAGCCACAGCAATTAGACAACATAAAGAGACAAAACACATCCAAATTGGTAAAGAAGTAGTAATACTCTCACTGTTTGTAGATGACATGATACTACAAATAGAAAACCCTAAAGACCCCACCAAAAAACTCCTAGAACTGATAAATGAATTCAATAAAGTCGCAGGATACAAAATTAATGTACAGAAATCTCTTGTGTTCCTATACACTAATAATGAAGCAGTGGAAAGTAGAACATTTCATTCTTAAAGATGAACAGATGACCAACGATAACCAATTATAGGGAAAAGGACCTCTATAACAAAAAGAAGAGAAAAAAAAAACAGAGTCGAAGAAGAAAACTTAAGAGAACTTTATTAACCTTAGAAAGATATTTTATTCCTCAAACAATAACAGGAGGCCACACACACACACACACACACACAAAAGGAAACTCAGTAAATAGGCAGAGTTGCTAGAAATTACAAATACAAAATTAAAATCATCAACGGAGAAATTAAAATATAAAGAAGACTACATTCATACAGTTCACTCATTGAACAAATATTATTTTGAGTACCTCCTACTTTCCAGAGATGAATTGGTAGGAGGTGAATTAGGAAAATATCATGTTCTAGAAGATAAGTGAAGAAAATATATCAAAGAAGAGTATGTGATAGGGGCGCCTGGGTGGCTCAGTCGTTAAGCGTCTGCCTTCGGCTCAGGGCGTGATCCCAGAGTCCTGGGATCGAGCCCCACATCAGGCTGCTCCGCTGGGAGCCTGCTTCTTCCTCTCCTACTCCCCCTGCCTGTGTTCCCTCTCTCACTGGCTGTCTCTCTCTGTCAAATTAAAAAAAAAGAAGAAGAAGAAGAGTATGTGATAAACTGTGTCAAAAGCTGCTGTTATATAAGTAGGGTTGACAGTTTAAATTTATCACCTAACAAAGTGGTGTCTGACTGGAGGAAGAGGTCCCATCCTTGGAATGCCCAGGAAGAGTGTCTTTCCCCCTTTCCAAAGCTTCTTCCACAGCTTACCAAAAGTACCTAGTAGCCCTACCTCTCTATCCCAAAGCAATTTACCCAGCTATCCACATCAACTTTGCTCAGAAGCCTTCAGCTCTATGTGGCTTAGGAGGAAACCAAGTTAGGAGAAGAAATTGTTGTTGTTGTTGTTGTTGTTGTTGTTTTTTAACTGAGATTGGTCTAGAAAGTTTTCTCCTCTACAAGGAGCCAGTACAGCAAAGCTTATCTGGAGACAGATGGGCCAATCATTCTTCCTTTTAAGTGTCTTTTTTTTCCCCCCTTTTCTCACTTTAACCCTCCTTCTCTGGGACTTCAGTTCCTCACATTTGTAGACACTATAACACAGTTCAGTGGTGCCACACTCACCTGTGCACCAGAATCATCAGCCATCAGGGGATCAAAGGCAAAAAGAAACTTTTTAGCATTTTGGAAATGTTCCATATGTTAATTGTGGTACTAACTGACACAACCATATACAACTACAAAAAAATCTCTTTAAATTTACAATTTAAACTCTGACACTTCAGAAAATGAAAAAGGGAGTTATTAATTATGCCAGGACAACAAGCATAAACCTCAACTACTCTGGGAAAAGTAGGATAAATGGTCATCTCAGTAATACATCAAAATAAAGACTAAGTATTGACCATCGGTTTTAGCAACATGGATATTGTGAAATAATAGAAAATATATACATAAGTCTCTGCCTCCAGTTTCTGGCATTGAATTCTTAAATCTTTTGGAATCCCCCTAGGTTATTGGAGTGTCTTTTATTCTAACAGGGTGACTTGGTGGCCTCCTGGATGGGGGCTGCTCACCAGAAAGTATGAGCCATAATTTGAAGCTTGGAACTTTCAGGCCCACCCTCCATTCTCCAGAGAAGGAAAAAGGAGTGGAAACGGAGTTAATAATCAATCATGCCAACCTGATGAAGCCTACATAAAATTCCCAATAGCACAGGGTTCAGAAAGCATCTGGGTTGGTGAACACACACATCTGTAGGCCAGGAGGGTAGCATACCCCAACTCTACTAGGACAGAAGCTCCTGTACTATGTACCTCTTCATCTAGTTGTTCGTCTGCACCCTTTATCATATCCTTTATTATACAATAAACTGGTAAACATAATTATTTCTCTGAATTCTGTGAGCCATTCTAGCAAATTATCAAACTCAAGGAAGGGGTCTGGGAACCCTAATTTATAAGGGGTTCAGTCAGAAGTTCTGTCAATCAGAAGTACAGGTGACAACCTGGGACTTGTGACTGGCATCTTGAGTGAGGGCAGTCTTGTGGGCATAAGACCTTAACTTTGTGGGATATGAGCTATTGCCAGGTAATGTCAGAATTGAAGAGAATAATGGGAAATCCTGCCAGTGTTGCAGGAAATTGCTTGATGTGTGCAAAATCCACACATCTGGTGACAGAAGAATTGTGTGTGAGTAAAGGAAAAACATAGGACTGTGTTTTTTACCATTACAGGTATCACAGGCAATCTTGATAAAAGCAGGAAAAAAATGTGAAGACATAATGGCTAAAAATATTCCAAAAGCAGCAAAAGAAAGGTATCAACCACAAATCCAAGAAACTCAGTTAACCCTAGGAAAGATAAACACAAAAAACCCCCACATTTTAGGCACATGACAGAGAAACCATGAAAACCCAAAGTTAAAGAGAAAATCTTGAATACAACCAGAGGGAAAAAAAGATACATTAAAAAGAAGGGAACAAGGAAATGAATTATACCTGAATTCTCATCAGAAACAATTTAAAACAAGCTTTTAAAAGAAAAAAAGAAAAAAAAAAGCCACCTCTTGTCAGTCTAGTTCTCCAGCCAGTGGGAAAAAAAAAATCTTTCCAAAATGAAGGCAAAAAATTCCATAGATGGAAAAAAAGTAATACCACATAGAAATGTCAGAAAAAAATAAATATGATACATACATACCAATAAATCTCTTTAAAAGAATACTGAATAGAGGGGTGCCTGGGTGGCGCAGTTGTTAAGTGACTGCCTTTGGCTCAGGGCGTGATCCTAGCGTTCTGGGATCGAGCCCCACATCAGGCTCCTCTGCTAGGAGCCTGCTTCTTCCTCTCCCACTCCCCCTGCTTGTGTTCCCTCTCTCGCTGGCTGTCTCTCTCTATCAAATAAATAAATAAAATCTTTAAAAAAAAAAAGAATACTGAATAGAAATACTTAAAATAGCATTATACTACAGAGTTTATAGCATATCTTGTCTTTGAAAATAAGAACAATGGGGAAGGAGGATAGTAAATGAAGTGTGCTATTGTAATGTTCTCACACTGTGGAGTAATAATATTTTTTGAAGTTAAACTGTGATAACTTAAAAATTATTACATTTAATCTCTAGAAAAATCACTAAAAACACATAGAGAAGCATTAACTAAAAATTCAACAAAGGAAATAACACAGAATAATACAAAATACTTGATTTACCCAAAAGATGGTAAGAAAGGCAAAACAGAGGAACAAAAAGCAGACAGGACAAATCCAAAGGGGGAAAAGAGAAAATTACAGATTTAAACCCAAACACTATCAATAATTACATCAAATATAAATGAAATATTGGGTGGGGAAAATGAGATGTTGGGTCAGAGAATACACACTTGCAGTTATAAGATGAGTAAGTTCTGAGGATCTAGTACACAGCATGGTGAATTTAGTAACAACGATATACTTGAAAGTTGCTAGGGGAGTCCATCCATCTTAAAAGTTCTTAACCCACAGTTAAAGGTATGTGAGGTGATGGATGTGAACTATACAGTGGTAATCATTTTGCCTAAATGGACTAAACACCCTTAGTAAAAAGGCAGAGATTGACAGAGGCTGGAATTTTTTTTAAGGCCCCAACTACTCTCTATATCAACAAAACACACTTAAAACATAAAAGATACAAAGTCAAAGGATGGGAAAAGATAAATCATACAAACCCTAAGTGTAAGAAAGCTAGTATGGCTATATTAATATCAAAGTAGGACTTTAACTATGGACTCTGAGAAACAAACTGAGGGCTTCGGGGGGGGCGGGGGGATGGGGGAATGGGATAGACCGGTGATGGGTAGTAGGGAGGGCACGTATTGCATGGTGCACTGGGTGTTATACGCAACTAATGAATCATCGAACTTTACATCAGAAACCAGGGATGTACTGTATGGTGACTAACATAATATAATAAAAAAACATTAAAAAAAATAAGTAGGACTTTAGAAAGAATACTATGAAATACAGAAAAGGGAATTTTATAATATCAGAAGGTTCAAATTCATGAAGAGATACATCTTAAATACACAGGCACCTAAAAATAATGAAGATCTTAAATAAGTGAAACAAAAATTAATGGAAAAGTAGACAAACCCACCATCGTGGTTAGAGATGTAAATGTCCTTCTCTCAGACACTGATAAAACAAATGGGCAAAAAATCAGTAAGGATATAGAGTATTTCAACAACAGTATCAACTTGACCTAATAGACACTTATGGAACACCATTCTCAATAATGGCAGAACACCCATTTTTCAAGTGCATGGGAACATTCACAAGATAGACAATAAGGTAGGCCATAAAAAAAAGTTTTAGTTAATTTAAAAGGCATGGAATCATACCAAGTACACTCTAACCACAACAGAATTAAATTAGACATCAATAATAAAAAGATACTTGAGGATTTTCCAATTTTAGAAATTAAACAATATACCTCTTAGTAATCCACAGATCAAAGAAAACTATTACAGGAGAAATTTTAAAATATCTTTAGCTGAATGATAATAAAAATAAACATATCAAAATTTATGTAATGAAGCTAAAGGAGTACTTCAGGCTTAGGAGAAATTTATAGCTTTAAAAACCTATGTAAGAAAAGAAGACAGGTGTACAATCAATGATGTAATTCTCTACATTAATAAGCTAGAAAAAGAAAAGCAAGTAGAAGAAAGGATATAATAAAATTAAAAGCAGAAATCAAGTAAAGAGAAATGGACAAACAATACAAAATCAACAAAGCAGAAGATGGTTCTTGGCCAAGATTTAAAAAATGTCTAAACCTCTAGCAAGACTGACCAGGAGAAAAGACATAGAAAACACAAATTACCAATATAAAGAATGAAAATAAATATATAACTACAAATCCTTCATAATAGGAGGATAATAAGGAGACAGTATGAACATTATAATAATTTTGACTTCTTAAATGAAATGGATAAATTCTTAAAATATTTACCCCCTAAAAATGAAAACACTAATTTGAAAAGATATATGCACCCCTATGTTTACTGCAGCATTATTTACAATAACCAAAATATGGAAGCAACCTAAGTGTCCATCAATGGACAAATGGATAAAGAAGATATGGTGTATAAATAATGGAATATTACCAATCATAAAAAAAGAATGAAAGATTGCAATTCTCAACAACATAGATGGACCTAGAGGGTATTATGCTAAGTGAAATAAGTCAGAGACAAATACCATATGATTTCACTTATATGTTCTAGAAAATGAACAAAACAGAAACTGATTCAAATACACAAAACAAACTGTTACCAGAGGAAAGAGGAATAGGGGTGATGGGCACAATTGATGAAAGGGATTAAGAGGCACAAACTTCCAGTTATAAAATAAGTAAGTCAAGGAAATGAGAAATACAGTGTAGGGAGTATAGTTAATAATACTATGGTAACATTATATGATGCCAGATGGTAACTACACTTACAGTGGTAAGCAACTGTATAATGTATAGAATTTTCTTTTTTTTTTTTTTTTTTTTAAAGATTTTATTTATTTATTTGACAGAGACAGCCTGCGAGAGAGGGAACACAAGCAGGGGGAGTGGGAGAGGAAGAAGCAGGCTCCCAGCAGAGGAGCCTGATGTGGGGCTCGATCCCAGAACGCCGGGATCACGCCCTGAGCCGAAGGCAGACGCTTAACGACTGTGCCACCCAGGCGCCCCAATGTATAGAATTTTCTAATCATGATGTTGTACATCTGAAACTAGTATATAACACTGTATGTCAACTAAACTTCAATTAAATTTTTTAAAAAAGAAATAGCAGTCTTACACAAACTCTTCCAGAAATGAGAGAAAATGGGAATCACTCCCCCATTATTGTATGGGGCCAGCATAACCGTGATACTAAATTTAGACAACAGACATACAAGAAAACTACACGAATATATATGAGTCTAGACATAAAAATCCTTATCAAAATAACAGCAACTGGAATCCTGCAACATATAAAAAGCATAATACTTCATGCACAAATGACATTTGTTTATCTTAGGAATGCAAAATAGGTTTAACATAAGAAACATCGATATAACTTAGCACGTATAGATTAGAGGAGGAAAATTAATAATACAGACTTCAATAAATGAAAAAAAAAAACACAAAAACCAACGAGGTTCAATACTCACTCATGACAGATACTCTTAGCAGACTAGGAATAGGAAGAATATCCCCAACCTGACAAGTGGCATCTAAAAAAACATATAGCTAATAATATACTTAATGGTAAAATACCGTAGGTTACCTCTCTAAAATCAGGAACAACACAAGGATATTTCCTCTCACCACTTCAACTGAACACTATAATAGAAGTACATAACTAGTGCATTAAGGCAAGAAAAATAAATATAAGGCATATGGAGTACAGAAAGAATTAAAGCTCTCTTTACGTGCAAGTGGCATAACTGCATTGGTAGAAAATTCTAAGGAATCTACAAAGACAACTTTGAGACAACTAAAAAGCAAATTTAGCAAGATTGTGGGATGTGAGATCAGTATATAAAAAAAATCTATACTTCTGGGGCACCTGGGTGTCTCAGTTGGTTAAGCAGCTGACTTGATTTTTTGGCTCAGGTCATGATCTCATGATCCTAGGATCAAGCCCCACAGTGGGACACGCTCCACACTCAGCAGGGAGTCTGCTTGAGATTCTTTCTCTCCTCTCCTCTGCTCTTTCCCACCTTGTGCGTGTGCGTGCACTCCCTCTCAAACAAATAAAATAAAAATAAATAAACTATAGTTCTATATGCCATCATTCAATAAGTAGAAAATAAAATTTTAGGGGTGCCTGGGTGGCTCAGTCGGTTAAGTGTCTGCCTTTGGCTCAGGTCATGATCCCAGGGTTCTGGGATCGAGCCCCACATCGGGCTCCCTGCTCCGTGGAGAGCCTGCTTCTTCCTCTCCCCGCTGCTCATGCTCTCTCTCTAGCTCTTTCTCTCTCAAATAAAATCTTAAAAAAAAAAAAAAAAGAAAAGAAAATTTTGAAGAATACCATTTACAACAGAACCAAAACCACAAAAAAACTAGAAATAAATACAATGTGCAGTACTACACTGAAAGTTCTAAAATATTTCTGAAAGAAATTAAAGATAACTTATGTAATGCAGTGACATAGTATATTCATGGATTAGAAGACACAATATTGTTAAATGTCCACTCTGCCAAATGAATATATATTCAATACAGACACAATTAAAATTCAGGCAGGATTTCTTTAAAAGGAAATTCAGAAGCTGATTCTAAATTTCTATGGACATGCAAGCAAATTAAAATAATTAAAATAATTAAACTTGAAAAGAAGGATAAAATTAGAGAACTTAACTTCACATGACTTTGAAACAGACTACAGTAATCAAGATGGAGGTATTAGTAAAAGAACAAATATACCAAACAAAATAGAATCTAGAAATAGACCCCCACTTCCAAGACATTGACAATACAATGCAGAGAAGAAAATCTTTGCAATAAGTGAACAGCTGGATATCCACATTGAGGGGAAAAAAAGCATGACCTCCCCCCTCACACCATACACAAAAAAAAAAAAACAGGTCTAAAGGTAAAAGCAAACTATAAGCTTATTGAAAAAGACGATATTTTCATGACCTTCTTAGAGACACAGAAAGCACTAACCAAAAAACAAACATGTAATAAATTGTATTTCACCAAAACAAAAATCTTCTGCTTATCAAAAAACACCACTAAGAAAATGAGCTGGCAAGCCATAGACTAGGAGAAAATATACACAATGTATACACAAGATCAAGAATGTACTTAAATTTTTAAAAAGATACTTCAGAAATATAATTATACAAATGACTAATAATAACATTTTAAAGTGCTTAAAACCATCAATCAGAGAAATACAAAATAAAGCCACTTGAGAGATCACTATAAATATAGAATTGTGCAGTGGTTCTCAATGGGATGGGGAAGTTGGCAATTTTGACCCCCAGAAGACATTTTTAGTTGTTATAGGTACCCAGAATGTTGCTAAACATCCTACAAGGCACAGGACAGCCCCAAATAACAAAGAATTATCCTGTCCAAAATGTCAATGGTGGCAAAATTGAGAAACCCCCAAGAGATGAAAGAGACAAATAGCATCAAATGTTGGTGAAGATCTAGAGCAAATGGAACTCTCTGATATGTTACAGAAGGGTATGCAAAATGATTGATTCACTTCGGTGCTTGACAGATGCTACCATATTAAGTGTAAATGGCTTCTCCTTGTCAAATTAAAGGTCAACATGGCCTACAAGGCCTGCATGATCTAGACCCAGTCTACTTCTCCAGCCTCATCTCTCAGTTTAAATGAGGCACAAGGATGATCAGTATTAGGAAAAAACTTTCAATCAAATCTACTTGACTTTACTGAGAGAAATCCTAAAAATTCTGAGATAAAAGAAATCTTAATATCATTTAGTCAACTTATTACCTAAAGAAGGGATATAAATACACTCCTGACAGTACATCTCTCATAATAAACACTAACAGTTTTGGCAAAATCTCAGATCTATTTGACAAAAACTACAGAAACAACTAAGGCTATAGAAGTATTGGTCCTCTACCCCTTTTGTAAACTGGGTTAACTGGAGACCATTATAGAGTTACTGATATTGGCTTCAGACACATCACAATGCAGGTTGAAAAAAATTAAAGTAACAGTTCAGAAAGATACTAAATACCACAACTCATTTCACCAAAGAATGGAGTCAGGTGCAAAAGTGTATAAATGGCCTAAATTGGCACCATTCAATAAAAACATAACACAAACTATAAATGCAAGCCACATATGCTATGTTAAAAAAATAAAAAGCAAATTAATTCCATTTTGATAACATAATTATACTATATGCAAATATATGCACATACGTTATGCACAAAATATGCAAAATAGCCAATAAACCCAAAATATTATCACCTCAATATGTAATCAACATAAAGTTTGATTATTTTATATTCTCTTTTTGTACTAAGTCTTCAAATGTATTTTACATTTATAATAAATTTCATTTTGGACTATCCACATTTCAAGTGCTCAATAGACACATGTAGGTAGTGGCTACTGGATACTAACACTGCTTATTAAGTAACATACTTCTAAGCATTTTACTTGACTATTTCATTTAATTCTCTCTGAGGCACATACGGGGGAAAGTAATTTGTCCCAAGTTCCCACAGTTAGTGGTAGAATCAAGATTCTAACTCAGTCAGCATGACTAAGATCCCCTGCTCCAAACCAGAATGTTTTCCCACCTCAAAATTTAAAAAAAATTTTTTTCTTTTACAATATCACTGAAACTTTCAGTTAAACCACATTAACACGTTAATTCTTGCTTTCATATTATACATTCAGCTTATAAGAAACCTAAATTTATGGTCACATAAAAAAATTGTTTTCCCCCCATGATTTAAATCCGCAAGAAAAGACTTACCATTAATACGAGTTTTTGATACTTTTGTTTTAGGTCTGACACACTTGCAGATGGGTCTGCCCCCAGAATGCTGTACCAATCCTTTTTGGGTATCTGCTCAAATGCCATCATCCATTGAACAAGAAGTGGACCTTCTCAGATCAGCTGAATAAAAATATCGATGACAATTCATTACAATTTGCAGGATCGAAGAAATAAGCAAGTACTTTCCTAAATTCTTTAATATGTAGCGGAGTAATCAGGATTATAATGCAAACCTGATGAAGCATGTATTTTCATTTAAAACACCCTAAGAATTTCATGTACAAGTATACAGACAAGTATGGGAAATCTGTTACACGTTTCATGATATACGCTTATACCTTAAATTAATGAATTACAACAGCCTTAAGAAAACAGAATTCGAAAATGAACGCGAGCGGTGGATGACCTCTAAGAAGGTATTTCTGCTAGTCTCGGGTAAAAGCCGCATATATTAAATACTCACTAAACACAATAGAGGAATTTAATAAATGTTTACAAATTTTTTTTTAAATGTTGAAAGCAAAACAAAACAAAAAAGAATTCAAATGAATTTGAGAGCATTCCCTCTTAATGTTTCCAGTTCACATTTCTTCCAGATTATCTTAAAAGAATAATGCGGGGAACAGTCAGCTCAGGCAGGTAGACAGCATGAGTCCCTCGGTTACTGGCGCTTACAAAGAAAGAGCTCCTGAAACTGCTCACAGGATACTCCAGCCCTCTAGATTACAGAAGAGACCTCGCCAGGAGTCCCAGAAAAAAAGCAACCTCTTCCCACAGCTGTGAACTTCAAGAGACGCGGGGGTGGGGGGGCGGGGGGGGCAGGGCTCAAAATTGAGACTTGGGAATCCACTGTATTCATTTCGGCTGCACCGCCCAGCCACAGGCGGCTACCCTCTCCTGGCTTTACTCGATAACAAACTTACCAAACTTCATACAGTCTTTATCACCTACACCTCGCCCGCACTCGGCCAAAACCCGGAACCGATTTCTCCTTCCACCGGAAGTCATTGCCCTGTCCCGACCACATTTCTAGTCGGGCCCTTGTGGCCGAGGCACCGCTGGCAAGGAGCGCTCCGCCCTCCCGGATGCGGTCGCTATGGTAACCAGTCTTTGCTTCCAAGGAGTTCTAAGCGGTAAGTGCCCGAGCTGTGGAAAAAGGTGTTCTTCGCCTCATTCTAACTCCCTCTAGTCCCAACTCCGAGACTGTGGCGTCTCTCCTCTCCCTCAGCGAGCACCACCACTCCCCTTCGCCCCGGGCTTGCTTCCTCCGCTTTCCCCAAAGCTTCCTTCGCTTACCCCACCCGGCGCTGTTCCCAGCCCTTTCGTGGTTGCTGACCGTTCTCTGGCAGGTGAGGAGGGTGGGGGAGTGCTGGGGTTGGGGCTTGTGAAGGATGAGGAGATCTAATCCCGCTCTTGTCTCTACACTTCCCTTCGAATGTTCTCATTCGAAAATTAAGAGAAAACCTAACCGATTGAATTTTTGTTTTCAGTTTTAATAGTTTTTTTTTCTGGAAAAGATGTGCGAGTTAATTATTTCTTGTAGATGGTCTTAGCAACTGATAACTTTTCAAAGTCCTTTCATACTTACTATCTCGCTTCACTTTCACTTCAACCCAGTGAAGCTAGTAAGGTAGGTGTTAATATTCCCATTTGGTAGATGAAGCAAACCAAGTGTCAAGGCCAAATAGCTAATTGTATAGCAGCAGAACAGGACTCTTAGTAAGCGTGCATCTTAGCAGGGTAGCCAGGCTATCTTTCAAGCTTACGGAAAAAGAATAAACCACTCTGCTTTGGGGCAGTTGCTGGACCCTGCAAATGGGCACTGTTAGGTTTTTTGTTAGTTTTTTCCTTCTTGCCTCTCCCTTTCCTTCTGTTGTTCCCTTTTATTGTCTCTTGTCTGTACTACTTGCCTCACATTGACCTCTCTTCCTTGCATTGTTCCCAGAGGTGAAATGGCATCTTGTGTTTTGGCAGCATGATTTAAATTTCACTTGGAGATGTTAAGATAGTTCTGTTGCTATTACTACTTAAATTTGCTTTCCTTCTTTTTTATCTTTCTTCTACCAAACCTCAGTTTGAGAAGCAGTCAAGATAAACCTAAGTACATTAAATAAAATATTTTAATATGGTCACTTATTTAATGATGGTATAAAGAATAACTGAATGACATGAGAAAGAAAATCTAAAGCAAAAATTATAAATTGGGTTCTCCATAGGATTTTGTCATGTTTAAAATTACTAACAAAGAGCATTAAGCTAAGTCAGAGGATCTGATTTTAGTCCTGGTTCCGACATACCTTCATACCTTCTGTGTGGCCCTAAGGAAATGTGTTAAGTGACAGACTTAAGTGCTGTTCTGAATACCTTCCTATACAGAATGACACCCCCTTGAACTTTTTAGACCTCAAATACCCACCTTTCCACAGCTTAGTTCTTCCTCATGGATAGTTATGCTCAAATCCTCAGTTTTTACAGCAAAAGCACATTACTTTTATGATCCCTTAGGGGATTATGTTTTCTCTTTTATTCCCTTTTTTTAGCCAAATTCTGAAAAGTCTGATCACAGTACCCCAATTTTCTCAATTCATTTTTTTTCATATTTGTGTGTGTGTGTGTGTGTGTGTGTGTGTATGTGTGTATGCATTTAGGTTTAGATAGTAAGAGGTACACCTTTTCCCCCAGCAGTTCCCAAGTGTTCAGTCATTTCATCTCAACATACTTTAGCTCACATCAATAAAGCATACTTTAGTTTGCAACTTTTTCTTTCATCTCCATAATGTCATTATTCTGCTGAAATGATCAATAATTCATTGACAATATCTAGTCTCTGTTTACATTTCCTTAGTTGTCTCAGAAATGTCTTTTTATGGTTGGCTTGCTTGAATCATGATCCAAACAAAGGCTGCACATTGCATTTGATTGTTCTGTCTCTTTAGTATCTTTTAAGCTATAGCAATCCCACTTTACTACTATCTTGGTTTTGTTTTTTCTTTTCCTGCCATTGGCTTATTGAAAAACCAGATTAGTTGTCTTACAATCTGAATTTATTTACACCAGAATAAACTTCTTAAAATACTTTTTACATGAATTCCTGCTCACTTGTCTTCATTTTTCATTTTCTAGAGCATTATTGTCCAATAGAAATATGATTAAGCCACAAATACAAACCACATTTTTGCTTTTAAATTTCCCAGTAGCCATATTAGGAAAGTAAAAAGAAACTGGTGAATTTTAATAATATATTTTATTTAATCCAATATATTCAGAGTATGATCATTTCAAAATATAATTAATGTAGAAATTATTAATGAGGCATTTTACATTGTTTTTTTCATACTAAATCTTTTTTTTTTAAGATTTTTTATTTATTCATATTCGACAGAGAGAGAGACAGCCAGTGAGAGAGGGAACACAGCAGGGGGAGTGGGAGAGGAAGAAACAGGCTCCAAGCAGAGAAGCATGATGTGGGGCTCGATCCCAGAACTCTGGGATCACACCGTGAGCCAAAGGCAGACGCTTAACGACTGAGCCACCCAGGCGCCCCCATACTAAATCTTTAAAGACTGCTGTGTAATTTACCTGTACAGCTCACCTCAGTTTGGACTTGCCACATCTTAAGTGCTCCATAGCCACATCTAACTAGTGACTGCTGTATTGAACAGGCTGTGTCTAAAGGATAATGTCTTGGGGTGCCTAGCTGGCTCAATCAGTAAAGCATGTGACTCTTGATCTCAGGGTCATGAGTTCAAGCCCCACATTGGGTGTAAAGCTTCCTTCAAAAAGTAAGTAAATAAATAAAATAGAGGATAAAATCCTAACTCTTTAACCTGGCATTCACTTACCTCCCAAATATGATCCTTAGTTTTCCAGCCTCATCACCTATTACTTCCATATGTGAAACATTTAAACAATGGGATCTTTTCTTGGTATTTCTTCCATAGTTTTGTTCAGGCAGTTCTCCTTTCTTATTCCATCTTTGCTCTTTGCTCCACCTATTAATTTTATCCCTCTTTTCAGACCCGTCTCTTCCATCAAACCTTTTATGCTGACTCAATCCCTAAAAATTAGTTCCTCCTCTCAACTTTCATAGCCAGTCCTGTATGTCCTATCCCACAGGGTACTATTATACATTTTGGATGTATGTTCTGATTCCCTAATTCTATAAGCTCTTGTAAGGGCAGGGACACCTCTCAAAAAACTAAGCACCAGCTATTGTGCCACATCTCTGAAGTTCTCACTATCTTATTTTAAGAAGGTAATTTATCCATTTTATGTGAAACTAACATAGCAGAAATATAAACTATGTTAGCATAATGGTTAAGAGCATGAAGTCTAAGGGCACGTAGGTGGCTTAGTCAGTTAAGCATCTGAGTCTTGATCTCAGCTCAGGTCTTGATCTCAGGGTTGTGAGTTTGGGCCCTGCCTCAGGCTCCACACTGGGTGTGAAGCCTACTTTAAAAAAAAAAAAAAAGAGCATGAAGTCTAAAGTCAGACTGCATAAGTTTGAATCCAGACTATGTCTCTTACTGGTTATATGAACATTTTAAGTTAACTAATCTCTATGTCTTGGTTTCTTTCTCTGTAAAAAAGGAATAATAATAGTATCTCCCTCTAGGTTTGTTGTGAGAATTCAACGAGATAATAATGCCTAAAGTAGTAAATATTCAGGAAAGATTAGCTTTTGTTGTTATTATTATTAGTAGTGAAATATTTGTTGCTGAGTTTTGACTATTAGAACATTAAGAATTCATAGCTATATTTTAGGAATTTCCGAACAGAGCAAATGAATGCTACAAACTATTGAGTTGGAAAAATGACCCCCAAACCCAAATGTTTATTGAATTATATAGTTTGTGGATAAATTAGAAGCATGGGCAAAAACCTCTTAATTCCCATGTCATCAACATTTAACATAAACAAGATAGATATTTAATTTCAAGATGATTGACCAAAAAATAATCAAGGTGATTGATCAAGTTGAGTTAAATGTGAATATAGATGTAGATGTAAATATGGTTATAGAGTATAGATACATCAGGGGTTTAAGACCCTTGGTTGTAGTAATGGCAAAAATCAATTTTTACTCAATTTATCACTTCAGTACTTGTCTGCCCATTAATTAATGTCTACCACACATTAATAAATTCTTAATTTGAGATCATATTAGTAAATTGTGCTTCTTATTGATGGATAATATTTGCAATATATACAGTGTAGTTCTGCTGTTTTTATCCTAGCATTATATTTATATTTACTTGGCTCTTTCTACTGGTTTCATTGCCAACTCTTCTTCAATTTTCTCGATCTTACTTATTTCTGAGTTTTTAAGATTTTCATATTAGTAAACTAAACTGTATTTATTTTTAAGTACCACAAAATACTATGGTTATGTTCTGAAATTAGATGGTTGCCCCTACAGCAACTTAAAATCTGCTGGGAAGATAGGAAAACCATCAAGAATTAGCTACTGATGAGATAAACACACATATACACACAGAGTACAGATAGAGCTGTCACTCACTTATTCATTCAATCAACAAACCACTTATTGAGTGTCTACCATGTGTCCCACACTTTGTTATAAGAGACATAAGACAGTTTGTTGTAGCCCTTGTAAAAGCTTAGAGTTTATCTGTATAAACAGACAAAGAAGCAACTGAAGTAGCTGTAGGAAGTGCTATGCCAGAGGAAATGCAGGTGCTGTGACACTTACTAATTTATAGTTACGTGAATAGAATAAGGCAGATTACCTGAATGACTGAAATCCTTGACTCAAAATGAGGCTAATCCAGAGATGCATGGAAGTATTAAGCTTTAAATATTGAAGTATTAAGTTTTAATGGAAGGGACAGATGAACGGTTAGAATTAGAGAAACTCCTCTTTTTTTTTTTTTCCCCTTTGGCATATTGTCATAAAGCTTTAGATGGTATTGAGAATCAGCCCTATTGAACAATCCTACCTCGTTTTTTAGAAATGGTTTTTTAGGGGCACCTTGAAAAGGTTGGCCCAGTCAGTTAAGTGTTTGTCTGCCTTTGACTCAGGTCAGGATCCTGGAGTCCTGGGAAGGAGCCCTGCATCCATCAGTGGGGGAGTATCCCTCTGCCCCCCCCCCCACTGCTCCTCCTCTCTCTCTCAAATAAATAAATAAAATCTTTAAAAAAAAATTGAAATGGTTTTTCATTTTTGCGTTTTTCCCCTCACTCTTTGTCTTCATTTGATCTATTCTCTCTTTTGTCTTTTCAGTGGTAATCATCAGTGAAAATTCATGAATTTGAGCAAGGCAGTGCACTAAGCAGGAGAGACAAAGAGGTAAATACTTTTGCTGACAACACACCTGTTACTGTGTTTTTCTTGTTTTTTAACTTCAGTTGTGTCAGTGTTCTTTCAACCTTGTTTCATACCTTTTAGAGGTCTTTATCTTACCTAGAATTTTTGTTCCTGTCTTACTACCTTCTTCACGTCTGATGTTTTAATCTTTCCATGAACCTATTAAAGATACCATCTACAATCCATTTTCTGTTTCTCTTTAGTAATCATAATAAATACCAAACTTATTTGCCCCATTCACTTCTTTTTTTAAAAGCTTTTAAAATTTTATTTTATGTACTTATTAGAGAGAGAGAGAGAGAGAGAGAGCGTGCGCGCACTCGCGCACAAGGTGGGGGCGGGCAGAGGGAGAAGCATACTCCCCACTTAGCAGAGAGCCTGTCCCAGGGCTCAATCTCAGGATCCCGGTATCATGACCTGAGCCACCCAGGATCCAGGGATCATGACCTCAGCCAAAGGCAGATGCTTAACTGACTGAGCCACCCTGGCATCCCTTCCCCCATTCACTTCTTTACCCCTTTCTAAAGCTTTTTTCTTATGACCACTCTGGCTTTTCTGTGAGCTTTCCAATTACCTTGAAATTTGAACCTTGTGATGATCTGTTTCAACCATGTAGTAATATGCATTTATATCCTTTTTTTAAAGCATTCTTCTCCATTTTAGTTTTTTAAAACTGAATTTTTTTTTATTTTAGTCATGTAATTGATTCACAGAAGAAAGGTTAATCTGAATGATCAAGGGGTGTTAATTTGTGGGTTAAAATGTATTAAACAGTTGGTATGAAGTCTGTTTACGTCAATTAGAGAGTATAATGAAGATGTTTCCAGAGTGTTATGGAACCTTTTGAAGTTACCTTGGAATTTAACTCTTGTATTCAACCATGGCACCCATCTGAACATGCCATTGCATTTAGGTTTTTAAATTTGTGTATATTCCAATAGATATGAATAGATCTACATATTTTTTAAAAGTTTGACTTTAATACTAAGATTCTTATGTTTTGTTGTAGGAAATACATTCATGATTCAGTTCATCATTACCATAATGAAAAACATGATCACTCTCATATTTTTTTCAAAAATAAAATGCAACTGGACTGTATGCCTAACAAAACATTACTAGGTTTTTTGTTTATGTACCTCTTTCTTTTTAAAACTAGATTAGTGTCATTATTATAGATTTTTTAGTTCTTTTTTAAGAAGATTTTATTTATATATTTGTCAGAGAGAGAGAGAAAGAGAGTACAGGCAGGGAGATCAGCAGACAGAGGGAGAAGAAGGCTCTTTGCTGAGCAAGGAGCCTGATGCAGGACTGGATCCCAGGACCCTGGGATCATGACCTGAGCCAAAGGCAGACGTTTAACTGACTGAGCAACCCAGGTGTCCCTACAGATTTTTTTAATACTAAGTATCTCATATTGAAAGGTAGCACTGATAAAGACATAAAATTTGATGTGATCATTTAAAGAAATGATTTGTTTTCCCCTCCAAAATTATGTGATATAATATTATGAAACATTTTAGTATTGGTTAATATCTTCAAAATTTCAAATTAGTTAATTTTATGCAGAGTTTAATAATGTTATGGTCAATTTTAATAGTTGAATATAATTTTTGTATAATGATAGCATTAAGATGAATGAAACATCGCAACTTCAACAGTTCAAAATCCATGGAGATATGAGGGTAAAAATCAAATTTTGAAATATATTCTTTACTTAGCACTAGGGTTACTATAGTACTATTTTTTTACTTGTGTCAGTTTACTAGTAATAAACACAGTTAGCATTTCAGCTTCTTCTTGCAACCTTTCAGTTGAATTAATTAGAGACTGATGAAAAACATATCTTATATGCTAAAGAGACTTCTGCAATGATGGATTAGATGCCAAAATAATGAAACCACACGGCTTAAAATATATACTGAAGATAGATGTTTTCTGATGAATTTCCACAAAATATCATATTTTTAAAATATTTTAAGCAATTCATAGTAATACTTGTTAATCTACTGTAGAAGCACCATGAGTAGTCTTTTGTAGTTCATTAGTAATTTCTTTAATGAGTTTTTTTGTGTGATAAAGTAACAGACAAATGACAGATTGTTTGCCTTTAATGATTTCCCTGTTTCAAGCGCATTACAAAGCAATTAGAAATCTGACAGCATTTTCACTCTGCATTACTGATCATCTAAAGTGATGAGGAATGAGAGGTGATGAATATGAATTGCATATTTTCATATGATTATCATAAATTATTACCTTGTCTGATGTGCTGCAGGTGAAGCAGGAGCATTAAAGAAAGACCGATATATTAATTTGAAAGACTATATGATTTTTGTTTTTGTAGTATAAAAACTGATCTGCAGTGTTAGTCTCTATGAATATTAACTTAATTTTTAGTTTTTATCTTAATTTGGGGTAATCTAAATCACTTTTCTTATTTCAATACAAGAAAAGGAAATATTATTCCATAGTACAATGTACACATATCATTTAAATTCAGCATTTAAAAAATCTAATTTAAAAAATGAGATGGTGTTGGTGCCCGGCTGGCTATGATGGAGCATGTGACTCTTGATCTCAGGGTTGTGAGTTTGATCCCCATGTTGGGTGTAGAGATTACTTTAAAATAAAACCTTTAAAAGAATGAGATAGTGAATTTGTTGATATGCATATATACAATATTCAGATATATCAATACAGTGAAGGATCTACTTAGAAATAGATCTTATGTTAGTCCTAGGTTAAAGTCAGGTAATCCTGCAAAAGAAGTAAGATAAGAAAGTGTAACAAGATGTAAAAGAAGATTTTTCTAGGTCCCCCGTAAAAATTCTTTGGCCCCAGTCCATGGTAAATGCTGTTTCCCCAGCGTCTTGCTTCAGCTGTTGTTAGGACTAACATGCTATTATTACTTGGTTCCCAGCCTTGGACTTTGGAGCAAAGATTGGTCCAGAAACTAGATAATAATCTTTAGTACAAGGGGAACTGGCATGCTTACACCATTTGAAATGATTAGAAACATATTTGGATTAATTTTACCACCATAAATTAATTTATATTTTGATATATCTCTAATCATAGGTTTTAGTTGTTTATCAATACGTAATGAATGGAGTTGAATTTCATTGCACTAACAATACTGTGTCTTGCTTCAGTCCTGTTTTGGTTTTTTTTTTTTACCTTTTTGCTGTGGTTTGCTCCATGACATACATCTCTTAGAGAGCCATGCCTTCCTGGAGCCATCTTTATTTATGAAGGTCATAATCTATATGATAATATGATTATAAATCAATATTAATGAGTTTTTACATGCATCTTATAACTCATTCTCCTTATTTTATATTTGATTGTATATATTTATATAGTATGTATATATAATGTGTATATAAGCATGTATATGTATTTTCCCATTTTATATATATCAACTAAAAGTGCCAAGCCTTCACAAATGAACTTTTTGTGTTCTGGAAATTTGAGGAGAGACATCTGAAATTCATTACATATTTACTCAGTGAAAATTCAGATAGCATAATGATAAAAGCAAATTATCAGTAAAAAAGGTTGAGATCCTTACATAGCCCAATTTCA
This sequence comes from Ursus maritimus, assembly GCF_017311325.1. Lineage (NCBI taxonomy): Eukaryota > Metazoa > Chordata > Mammalia > Carnivora > Ursidae > Ursus > Ursus maritimus. The sequence goes on from NW_024426863.1 coordinate 71,921, forward strand.
TAATATTTTTTACTGGCTAAGCTTTCCAAATGTGTTATTCTTTTTGTCTGACGACCTCCCAGTTTATTTTTTCTACAGGGACTTCCTTCATCTATAAGACAGGTCCAACTAGTACACTTTATAGAATCAGAATATTGATTCCCAATGCCCTCAAATGCTTTCTGCTCATATTCCTTATCTTAGTGTTACTCTAGACTTCAGTTTGATTATTTCTACAGCACAGCCAATTCTCCTTTTCCTTTCTACTTTTTCCCCCTTTCTTTCTACTTCTAACATACTACCAACGAACATAGCTATTTGACTTTGGACCAAAGTCTCCAGTTCTAATTGGTTTAGATATCTTACATATTTTTCCTATGACACCTGAGTTCCTAGGAACCTGGGCCGTCCAACTGTGACGCTCAGCAAATCAATAGCTGAGGAAACAGACACTCCTAAATTGTAAATTATAAATATTTCATCTTCTCTGATAAAAAGGAGCCTTTGGAACACATTCTGCCTTTTCTAAAATTTCTTTCTTAGTGCAAGATGCAGAACTAGGGGCGCCTGGGTAGCGCAGTCGTTAAGCGTCTACCTTCGGCTCAGGGCGTGATCCCGGCGTTCTGGGATCGAGTCCCACATCGGGCTCTTCCTCTGGGAACCTGCTTCTTCCTCTCCTACTCCCCTGCTGTGTTCCCTCTCTCACTGGCTGTCTCTCTGTCACATAAATTAAATCTTAAAAAAAAAAAAAAGATGCCGAACTAAATACAAAAATGAGGTCTAATGTTTATTATTAACAAGGACTTTCACACATTATGTATTTCCTCACTTGATCTGTATAAAATTCCATAAGACATGTAAGGCAGATGCTATTGTCATACACATAAGGAAATAAGACTGATGAGGGACAGAGGTAAGATTCAAACTCAAGTTAGCTGAGTCCACATCTTTTGCATTTTCTGTCACACTGCCTTAGCTGCCATATTGAAAGCTCTTCTACTAAATGGCTAAAACTGTACAGATAGAAGAACTTTAGAGTTCCCCTCTGCTATCATTCTTCCTTGTCGTTTTTTAGAGAAAATGGACCCGAGAAAGTTAAGGATTTACCCCAGGTCTGGCCCAAAACTAAGATCACAACTCTAGAATTTCTTGGGTTAGTTCCAGAGGTCTTTCCATTCCAGTGCACTGCCTTCATGTTTTCTGAATCTACATGATTACTTCCTTTATTTTTTCTTCAACTGTTAGAATAAATTATTGATTATAGTCCTGGCTTAGTAAATATAAGTAATCCCCTCTGTCCTCAGTATTTGTTAGTAATAAAATGAAGTCAGTTTTATCTGGCAAAACTTTTTCATAACGTAGAAACATTCTGGAATATTGTAAGGTGAGAGTGGAAGAGAGAGATGTGACTGCTTTGTGTTGGGAGAGTGGAAGAGAGGAAGGTTGGAGTTGTTACTTGCCCCCGTTAACTTCTTTTTTTTTTTTTTAATTTATTTATTTTAGACAGCAGGGAGGGGCAGAAGGAGAGGGGAAAAAATCTTCAAGCACTCCCCGCTGAGTTTGAGGTGGGGCTCAGTCCCAGACCCCAAAACCATGCCCCAAACCAAAATCAAGAGTCCAACGCTCAACCGACTGAGACACCAAGCGCCCCACCCCATTTCCTTCTTGATTACCCTGCACAGATGATGTCCGAGGCACACTCTTTCCTCTCTAACTTGGGAACATCTCTGATTGATTGTTTACATGGATTTAAGGTTAGAAAAATAGTTAAGGCCAAATAAACAATTCAGGGACCAAATTTTTTTTCTTCCTAAGGTATATAAATGTAAATAGTAACAGAAGCTGAGAAAACATACATAATTACATAATTACATAATGAGGAACAACAATTACATAATGAGGAACAACAATTCTCCTGGTACAATGGGCAGCTTAGTTCAACATAGCAGTTGACTCTGATTCTGATTCTGTAGTAGAGACCAGATTTTTTACTTCCTTTTTCAATTGGTGCCTCTTTCCACCATAGTTATGCTTCTGATCCACTTGTGTAATTAGTTGGTTGGTCATATGACACAGAGACTTCTCTCCTTGAAAATTGGGTTCATTTCTTGACTCCACGCACTTAATCTTCTTCATCTCTCTCCCTTTTTCTAACCAAATAACAGCTATTCTTCACACTTTTCAAGTTTTGAATGTTTTTATGAGCACTTCTATTTAAATACCATTCCATCACTCACCACTTTCTCTAGTCATAGAAAATCCTTTTAATTTTATTCACAAAGCATTCCCTCTTTCCTTCGCAAAATTTCTACCTAAAATGGATTTATATCTTGTCCCAGTGCAGCATCACTTAGTTGAAGCAATAAGCCATTTAAGATCCCTAGGGAAAAGGAGGGTCAATAAATTGGAAAGAAAACTAAGGAAATAAACTTTTAAATTTTGAGACATCTCAGGGATCTGATATGGTGGAGCTAAACATAAAAGAGATCAAGATTCTTGACTAGTCATCAATAAGGAGTTCTGAAACAGATCCTCAGGAGAGAGGAAGTATGTCAATAGCCATTGGTTTAGCAATGAAGACAGTTTTTACATTCATTTCTTCGTAACCATTTTTTCCTTATCCTGAATTGGAGAATAGACTAAAAAGGCTTACAACCCTGAAATAGACAACAGTATTCACTTCTTACTTGATAGTATGACCTGTCCATTCTATCAGGAAAAAAAGATACTAAGTTCATTTGGCATATTTGGCCTTTGAGATATTATGTTGTTTGTTTTCCAGTATTTTATGCCCTTCTAGGTGTTACTAATTGATTAATTTGTTATCGCATGTTTCCAGGTTAAACTAAGCTAATTGCCAAATCACGTTCCCCTTGTTTTAAAGGTGGATATGTTTTCCCTTTTCCAGTCTCCAGGGATATTTTCCCACCGTTTTAAGATAGTAAAAGGAGAGGGACATAGTTGAAAAGATTGGGAGGAAAGAAGACTGACAAGATGATTTTTTTTTTCTTTTGCACTAGTCACATCATCTGTATAACTTATTCTATTCCAATAGTCATAAATATTTGACTAATATCTTAATTCATTTTTTGGACTTCTTAAAGTTTTAATTTACTATCTCTGCAAAGAAAAAACTTGATTTCTCTTCAGTAAGAGTAAGTGGGATCATATCTATTGCTTGATGAGGATGTTCCTCTTACAGGCTAGTTCAGTTGTCCTTCGCCATTACAGTGCATGGCTTCTCCATCAGGGAGTGAGCACAAGGTAAGCCCTACAACACTGCTTTATCATCTCTTATTTGGGACTCTGCCTAGATGGTGATCTTTTAAAATTTTGAATTCTCACTCTAGGAGAATGTTACATGATAGTTGTTATTGAAACAAATTGGAAGTCCAAATTAATGTAATTGGATTTGAAGGATTTGTGTTCCAGGAACAATTGAGCAATCTTCCTGTTCTGTTTTGGTAACAGAACAGTGACTTTCAATAACTTTCAATAGATTTCAAACTTGACACCATGGCTTATCAAACAGCCCCTCTCCAACCCTATAAAATGTATGGTAAGTCCTTTTTAGCTCTAAAAATAAAACTCAGAGCCCTTTATCCATATCTTTTTTGTGACTACTAGGATATCTGTAAACAGGAAGATTGTATTTTAATGAAGGGAGAAGAGAAAGGAAAGAACTCTTTGAACTCCAATTTAGCACATTGGAATAAATATTTTCAGAACATTTATTTAAGTAGTAGATCATGGGTTAGTATTAAACTTCTTGGGCTTCTTTGTGATCAACAGAGCTTTCAGCTTTCCATGGTCAAGTGCAACATTTAATGCGTGGCAATAATACATTTATGCAAAATAAAAGGGAATTTCATGCTTGGGAGGAAAAGAAGTTTATGCAATTTTATTCTTACCTAAAGAACTGACCATTAAAGTAATCTAAGGTGAAAGGAGTTTTTTTTCCTGTCTTCATTTTGGAAAATTGACATAAAAACCTTAAGATTTCCCATATTGCATTTTAAAACTTTTTTGAGCCTGCTCTATTGCTGCATGATAATCTTCTATTTCTAAAGAATTAGATGTTTCTCTCTCTAAAAGGGAAGGTAAAGCAAGAGTTGAATAATCTTTTGCCTATAAAATATGCATATTTATGAAAAAAGTGTATACATTTGAAAAATTTTTATGCTCCTGTTTATTTGTTACTATGGCAACCACCACACTGCCTAGTATTTATGTTGTCTAAGATTCAGAGCACCTTTTCAAAAAAATAAATAAATAAATATGCCAGAACCATGTACTGTATTTATTTTGAAGCTTAGAAAAATATTTATTCTAATGCATTTTTTTGAAGAAAAATAGCAATAAATAATGTAAACTTCAGCCTGGTTTAAATGGTACATTTTCCAGTGTATGTTTTTAAAATCAAAATAATTACATTTTTTTCCTTGTTATAAAAATCAGAATAAAGAATAGAAATAATGAATTTTTTAAAAAGATTTTATTTATTTATTTGACTGCGAGATAGAACCAGAGAGCACAAGCAGGGGGAATGGCAGAGGGAGAGGGAGAAGTAGGCTCCCAGCAGAGCGGGAAGCCTGATGCAATGTGGGGCTCCATTCGGGGCTCCATCCCATGCCCCTGGGATCATGACCTGAGCCAAAGGTAGATGCTTAACCGACTGAGCCACCCAGGTGCCCCTAGAAATAATGAATTTTTAAAACTCATGAGTCAATCTTAAAAGGTAGTCTCTTGGTTTTTCTTAATTTTATGACTTAATATTTTGATTCATAACAAATTTCTGAAAATACAAACAAGAACACTTAGATAAGATAGTTAATGTTAGCTACATAAATCAGAAAATATAAATGGTTTGCATTTCTGATTGCAGATGGTTCTTTGATATCTATGAATAAAAGATTTATATTTTGCATGTGAACTGAAAGGCATGGTTGTTACTATTTTTCTTAGTTTATTTAAATTATTTTCTGACATGTGTGATACATAAATATAATTTCTTAATGTTAGACATCAGAATGGAAGTTATGAAGTATAAAAGCAGACATGTTTCATGTCACGTATTACTTGTTAAGAAAAACTGCAATACAACATTTAAGTACAACAGAATAGTGAGCATATTGTCTCTGATACTTGCAAACAGGATGGATCTGCAGTTTCACAGTTTATGTTGACAGCATCTTTGTGGGAAGTATAATTATCAAATGAATTATAACATGTCCTAGTATTAAGATTATTAATAGTAATTTTAATTGCCTTTTTCAAGATAATTGGATATGTTCTCATAAGTATATGGGAAAGGGGGTATTGGGCTAATCAGATATTTTGAACTCAGTTATCTTTAAAATATGTAGAAGTTGGGGCGCCTGGGTGACTCAGTCGTTAAGCGGCTGCCTTTGTCTTGGGGCGTGATCCCGGCGTTCTGGGATCGAGCCCCATATCAGGCTCCTCCGCTGGGAGCCTGCTTCTTCCTCTCCCACCCCTGCTTGTGTTCCCTCTCTCACTGGCTCTCTCTCTCTCTCTCTCTGTCAAATAAATAAAATCTTAAGAAAGAAAAGTGAAAAAATGAAAAAGTATCTGCCAGGTGTGTGTGCGTGTGTTTTAAAGATTTATTTATTTATTTTAGAGAGCACACCGGGAGGGGTGGAGGTGGTAGGTGAGGACCACAGGGAGAGGGAAAGAATCCCAAGTAGGCTCCATGCCCAGCACAGAGCCTGATGCAGGGCTCAGTCTCACAACCCTGAGATCATGACCTGAGCTGAAACCAAGAGTCATAGTCTTAACATTAAATAGAAAACATATACTATAAGAGCAAAAGAAAATATTCATAAATTACAAATTATGTTAATCTCTTATAAAAATGCCAGGTTACATTTATATCTTTAAACTGTTTTTGTGTGTGTGTTGGTAAATTTAGGTGAAAGTGAAATCTAGACTTTTAGCTAATTTTTGTTTTGCTTTATTCCTCTGACCTCTGAGTCCATATTAGCAGTATCTGAGTTTATTTACACAGTGTACTAGCTATATGCCTAGGTAATTTTTTAGAACATCATTACCCAGTATAGTTACACGGTAGAGATGTAAGTTATTCATTAAGAGGGTTCTTTCCAATAAGACAATGGGAAATAATTTCTAAATTGGATTTTTAAGTATTCCTTTCTACAAATGCCATTTCTAATATAGTGTCTCTTTACACGTTTTTTATTCCCTTTAGAATTTATTTTTACCAATTTTCCTTTTTAAAACAGTACTACATGCACTTTTTATTCCAACTATCTTTTGTGTATTTTTAGATTCTTTATTTTTTTGTTAGAGTTAACTATACTTTCATTTATACAGTTTCTTTCTGTTTTCTTCTCATTTTCTTTCTTTGATTCTGACTCATTTTAACTCTGGCTTTATTTGTCCTTTTCTTAATGTCAGTCTTTCTTTTCATGTGACACCTTCCTACTGCCTGTTTTTTTATAGTTTATTTCAATGTGCTACTCATATTTCGTTGTCTGAATCCTGACTCCTTTTTTGTCACTATTACCTGTTACCATCAACTTTGATTATGATGTACCTAGAAAATAAAGTAGGTTTTTTTCTTGGTAATCGAATGGAAAGTCAAAGACAATGCCCAGAGATCTTTTACTTTCATGAAAAAGAAAATGATGAGTTTCAACCCGAAGGGTGTCAAGTTCATAAAGGCTAATGGTAATCTAAGATCTGTTGGCATTAATATGATTATCAGAGAGAGGCAATTTTCTCTATGAGTAAAGACATTTTCCCAGATTGAGGTTAAAACTTCTCTTGTCTCATTCTTGTTTTCCTTGCCACCTTTCTTCCAATGTCTTTGTGATCTTTTTATGAGAAATAATTATTAAAATATAGTCAATTTGTTGTTCCTTTACATATATCACAAGAGATTATGTTTCTTTTCACTAAACACACTGTACGTTTTACAAAATATGCCCACATGTATTAAATCCATTCATTGAAAGCCATACAGTGACTGGTCACTTTATTCTCATATTATTACCCGATGCTATTAATTTATTCTATATTGTGTTCACGTTATCCACTCTTCTCCCCTCTCTTGTGTTCTTTCAATGTTTTTCCTTTGTCACTCTGTTGTATTTGTTTGTAACAGTGAAAACTACTGTGCCAGGATCCTTCCCCCAGCAAGAAAACTAATCACCAGAAGTGTAAATAAGTTCAACATATTGTGCCAAGGAAGGTCTGATCCTCCCATTTTATGACCTGCCGCTAGGAGGTCACATGACTGGAAATATCTAGCCTAATTCCTATGGCTACTTCCAGGAAAGCAGCACAATAAGAAAATTTTCCTGCTTAGCTGTAGTCTGATGTATTCCCAGGTGACCTGGAACAGGGCACCAGCCTTTGAGACATGGATGGCAGGATTAATTATTTATTGATAATAGGTATCTATGGACAGTTCTGTTATATTTATAGAAGGTATTTCCGAATGCTGAGTAGAAGATTTCAAAATTACAATTGCATTTTAAAATTAAGAGAATGTTGTAAAAAATTAGTATCTCTTTCTACCCCACGCATAAAATATTTTAATGATTTTTAGCTGATGATCATCTAAGGATGTAATTTCATGATTTTTATAATAGAAAGTTATAGTATTTTTTAATCCTGCTTGCAGCTGAGTGTGTTGCCAACTCTTTCAGTTCCCTGTAGGAGAAATTATTTTTAGTACATTAAATAAGAATGTGAATCATTTTTAAAAGTGAATTACCAACAATTTTTTGTTATATATTATACCGGTTGCTTTTTCATAGACAAATCTTGCTTTCAAGGAGACTAATAGCACCTAACCCATTCATTCACTTTTTTATGTCATTTTAGTTATCTTGGATATTTTTTTTAAAGATTTTATTTATTTATTTGACAGAGACAGCCAGCGAGAGAGGGAACACAAGCAGGGGGAGTGGGAGAGGAAGAAGCAGGCTCATAGCGGAGGAGCCCGATGTGGGGCTCGATCCCATAACGCTGGGATCACGCCCTGAGCCGAAGGCAGACACTTAACGACTGCACCACCCAGGCGCCCCTATCTTGGATATTTTTTTTAACTTCTTTTTTTTTTAGGTAATCTCTGTGCCTAACATGGGGCTTGAACTCTCAAGCCCGAGATCAAGAGTCTCATGCTGTCCTGACTGAGCCAGCCAGGTGCCCTGGATCTTGGATATTTTTAATTGGAATGAATCTTTGATTATTTTTTAAATAGAAAAATTTGATCATATTTCCTTTTCCAGGGGCAGTTTAAGTTTAGCAGTTTCATCATTCCAGAGATGAGCTGTCCATTCCCAGCATGGAGTAGGCAACAGAAGGAAGTGAGGGAAGACAGCAGCAGTGAAAGAAGCAAGGAAACCTTCAATGCTCTACCTTCATTCTCAAGAAATTACACTTGGTGTAGTTCATAACTTTTTTCAAATTTTTTTCAAAAATAAAATCTCTACAGATCTAAAGATTAATACATTATTTCCTTTTAAAATGCCAAAAGACTATATTTTTTCCTTTTGAAGATTTACATTTCCTTTGGAAATGTTGTATATGGTATCTATAACCTCCTCCAGTTTTAGATTTAAGAGTACCTTGTTTTTATTCCTTCGTACTTTTGCATAAGCAAAAATATTCTTCTCTTCCTTCAGGTGGGATGATCCTATACTCAGATGGGTCCTTTAGCCAGAGAAATTGCTCTTCTTGTCTAGAATTTCCTTCTGTAAAAGTAAACAGGTTTAATTTAACAAACATTGACTATCTCTTATAGGGTATATATGTAGTTTGAACATAATAAATTGTTTATTATGCAATCCTCAGGTTGCAAATAAAAATTTGGCATAGCGTTATAAAATAACTGGAAATTGCTCTGCAATTGGGATACCCTTACCTAAATTTCTAGGCCAAGCTAGAAATATAATTTCTTCTGCTGTTGGAAATAAAATCTGGGGGGAATTGGTCACTTTTATTATCACTTCCATTATTTACTTTCTATGTTGTTTAAATCACATTTTATCTAGTAATTGTAGAAAGTTATTTATATCTTTAGTTATTCATTTCATCAAGTTGGAAAAAGGTTATGATGAAGTTTAATGAAATTTTTGTGCTTTATGTACTCCAGAGATTTTATAACAGATTACATTCACCAAACATCTGTGGGGTTATTTCTTTTATCAGTTGCATTTCAGTATTTTAAGCTGGTGATTTATTATTGAATGTACTTAGGGTCATTTTCCTTTATGTTTACATTTTCTTATTTGTATTTATTCCAATTAGAGAGTTTAATTACCATTAAAATGGTAATAGGATAAAAATAATTTTTTAATGATTTTTTATTATGTTAGTCACCATACAGTACAAGGATAAAAATAATTTTTACAAATGATAATATTAAAAAAAACATAACTCTTCATGAAGGTTTAAATTCCATAAGAATATAGAGCAAGAAAGATATGCTTGTCAAATATACAGTATAAATAAATATTTTAGATGAAAATGGTTGACTACATTTAACAAAGAGACTACCAAGTAATGAGGGGCTAAAGAATGGTCGTTAGATTTGATGTACTTCATTATATATTGTAAGTAATTGCTATCCATAAAAAATCTATGGCTTCTGTATAAGAAAAAGAGACATTTTGACAGCCAACACTGGTATGAAGCAACAGCAAGTACAAATCCTTGGCAACTGTCATTATCCTGCTATTGAATTCATATCTAAACTATGTGATGACTTAGACCTGTGTGTTTGTTATTAAGCCATTATTGGCAAAGTAGCCACACTTCCTACTTATGAACAGAATTATTAGCCACATGCAGATTTCTGCCATAGAAATCTAAATTCACGAAGGATGCTCCGTGTTTCAAAGAGCAGGGAAATAAAAAACTCTTATGTCATTTTCATGCTTATGCTGAAGTTTCTGGTGAAATGTTCTTGATTAAGTAAAAGTAAAATGTTTAGAAAATATCATTTTAGGGGCAACTGGGTGGCACAGCGGTTAAGCGTCTGCCTTTGGCTCAGGGCGTGATCCCGGCGTTCTGGGATCGAGCCCCACATCAGGCTCCTCCGCTATGAGCCTGCTTCTTCCTCTCCCACTCCCCCTGCTTGTGTTCCCTCTCTCACTGGCTGTCTCTATCTCTGTCGAATAAATAAATAAAATCTTTAAAAAAATATATCATTTTAGTTTATACTGTAGCCCATTATAAAATCAGTAAAGATTTTTAATAAAACAAGAAGTAAAGCCAGTGTGATTCAAGAGCTGATTGTATGTTAGGCTACTATTAACACAAAGTAACAGAAAACTCAACTGAAAGTGACTTTAAAAATGAGGAAAATGAGGAAGAAGTCATTATCTTACATAACAAGAACCTCAGATGCAGAGCAATTCTAGGGTTAAATTCAGTGCTTCAGCAGTGTTTTCAAGGAGACTGGCTCTTTGGATCTTTGGCTCTGTCATCCTCAGAATATTGGCTAGATCCTTGGGTATGACTCCTCCTACTTGCAGGATGTCTCTTTACATGTTCACTCAACAGTGTCCAACTAAAGAAAATGGATATTTGATCACTTATCTCTCCCTCTCTTTTTTTTTTTTTAAAGATTTTTTTAAAGTAATCTCTACACCCGATATGGGGCTTAAACTCACAACCTCCATATCAAGAGTCACATACTCTACTGACTGAGCCAGTCAGGTAGTCCTATATTTCTTTTTATTAGGGCAAAAATCTTTCCCCAGACGACTTTCCCTTATGTCTCATTGGCCAAAATTGGATCACAAGCTGATTACTTAACCTGCAAGGGACAAGGGAAATATAATTACCATCGTTGGTGTTAGACACTGAGGATTTGCCCCCTGGAGCTGATCAGGGGATAACTACTGTGGGCATATAAAGAGGATGAATCGCTAACTATAACTGAAGCTATTCTTTTAAGGAAAAATCATTGGAATAACTATTGAATAAATAATGTTACCTGACAGAACTCTTGGCCTTGGCTTTATTATATTTTACTTCTAAAATTGTGTTTATAAGTGGCATTTTTGTGACACATTTTGGCATGATGTCATAATTATCAAAGAATAAGTCCTGCATATCAGTCATTGGTTGAGTTCTAGTAGACATGTAAAAGATACAAAACAGAGATCTTACCCTCGCAGAGTGGGATATGAAATCATGTGAAATCACAGAACAAATCACAAAGCAAACATTTCAATATGCAAACTAGTATACCAGTTCATACAGGACCTGGGGGATAATTTAGAATAAGGAATGACTAGGATTTAGTAGGGTTAAACTCTTCTCATGTGTCTTGTCAGTTTGAGCAGCTTTGTTGAGGCCTTCTCTATTCCCCTAACCCCTGAATTTCTCCCTCATAGTAACCAGGACTTTCCTTCATGGTACTAATCACAGTTAGTAATTGTAAATTTATATACGTTGACTATTTGTATAACATTTCTCTCTTCCACTATACAATTATTGTTATTATAGAAGGAGTTATAGAAAATGTAAGCACTGAGTTTAGATTAATATTGATTAAATACCTGCTTATTGAAAGATGTACACTAATCGGTAGAGATCAGCTGAGTGAAACCCATTGACAGAAGACTGGGAAGAACTAATGAAGGCAATGTGGCGTAATTATAGCTGAAGGATATTACAGAGGACCAATAAGCAGCACCAACTGGTAGAAGTCCTTGAATAGGAGATTGACAAGTATGATTTTATTAGTTTTCCTCAAATTTCTATAAAAAGCCACTAAGACACACTAATGCAATTAAAGCAGAGAAATGGGAAGAAAAATTGCTCTTGTCAAAACTAGAGTTATACCCTTAAATCTTATCATGGTCTATCATTTTCTATACTCCTCTCTGAGCATATTTTCTTAGACTTTTGGACCTCAGATCTTTACTTTGTTGTTACTTGTGAGGTAGAAATTGTAAACCAGATTTAACAAAAATTATAAAAAGTAAAGAATAATTAAATAGTAGCCTAGAATGTCAAGGGGGCTATAAATTCCACAATGTATAAGATCTATCCTTGACAATCTTTTTGATTATGCTAAAAAGCTGACATGTAGATGAGGTATAGTAGTGTTTGAGAAAAGGATAAAGGCTTAATCTGCTAATACACCTTTGAGCTTTGTAGTTCTGTAACTTAACCATATCCATTATATCATGTAAAGAAATTGTTTAAAAGATTCATTTACCAGGGCTCCTGGGTGGCTCAGTCGGTTAAGTGTCTGCCTTCAACTCAGGTTATGGTCTCAGGGTTCTGGGAGTGAGCCCCGTGTTGGGTTCCCCTGCACAACAGGGCATCTGCTTCTCCCTCTCCATTTGCCCCTTCCTGCTCCCTCCCTGACCTTGTGTGTGTGCATGCGCTCTCTCTCTCTCTCTTTCCTCAGCTCTCAAATAAGTAAATAAAATCTTTTTTTAAAAAAAGATTCATTTACCTAAAGTGTTGCAATTTTTAATTAACCGATGGTTTTTATCCATACTACTTTAAGGTTAAATTTGACATGTTTTATTTCATCTTCATCTAAGCACACATAAAATCCTTAAAAATATACATAGTTTAATATATGTAGACACATCTCATCACATTTTTTGTTCTTTTTTATGACTTAATTTTTAAAGAATTATTCAACTGCTAAAAGAAATAATGTTTTCCAATAACTGAAAATAAACTAATTCAGAAGTAATGTTGCTGATGTTGTTTAAAGGAAACATACCAGAACATTTACATCCAAGTGAATATTTCCTCCTTTCCTCCTTTAAAATACTCTTTAGGAAGTAATTTATTCTAATAAAAATGCCATTTCTCAAAGCATTTTTTTAGTTCCTCTCAGGATTTGTTATCAAAATCTGTGGCATACTCTTTAAATATCCTCAGTACTGAATGATGACAAAATTCAATCTTAAGTACTTGTATTTAAATTTTCCAGAAAATAGAAAATCAGAATCTAAATTTGGTATAAAAAATGGATAATGAAAACTGCATAATTATATAGCTAGTGTGGTAAACAGAAATTTAACATGGCCTCCAAGATTCCCACTTCCTGGTGTATATGGATGGTGTAATTCCCTCCCCTTGAGTGTGGGTAGGATTGTGAATGTGATAGGATGTCACTCCTATGATGAGGTTACATAATAAGGTAAAAGAGATTTTTTGCAGTTGTAGTTAAAGTACAGAATTTGTTGTCTTTGAGTTAAATGGGAAATTATCCTAGTTGAATCAGATCAGCTCTTAAATGAGAATTTAGAGATCAGAAACAGAAAAGTCAGAAAGGTGAGTTTCTATTACCATCAAGGAAGATGATTATCACTATGAATTCTACAGCTATAAGGAACAAAATTCTGGCAAAACCTGAATAACCTTGGAAAAAGACTATGAGCATCAGATGAGATTGTAGCCCCACTGACACCTTGGTTTCAGTTTTGTGAGATCCTGAGCAGAGAGTCCTGCTAAGCTTTGCCCAGACTCTTGATCCAGGGAAACTATGTAATAATAAATAGGTATTGTTGTAAGCCACTAAATTTGTGGTAATTTTTTGCCCAACAACAGGAAACTAATTGAGATAGATAGATGATAGATAGATAAAAGATAGATATTTTTTAAGAAGTTATATCTTTCAAGTAGTGTGATTAATATTCTTGTACCAATCTAATATAGTAGAAATTAGGTTTTAGGCTGGGAAAAAAATGCTTTTTACCAGTGGTAAAAGAGTAAATAATACAAAGATGAATTGGAATATTTGACAGGAATTGAGGTCTAGCATTTTAGCATTTTAAATGGAGGACATAATCAATGAAGTATAGTGATTCCAGCTATCAAATCTACCAGGGCAAATGTGAATGCACAGGAAGGAAATTCATTCCTATATACAAGGGTAGCATAGAGGGGCACCTGGGTGGCTCAGTCAGTTAAGCGTCTACCCTCAGCTCTGGTCATGATCCCAGGGTCCTAGGATAGAGCCCAGCATCGGGCTCCCTGCTGAGCAGGGAGCCTGCTTTGCCCTTTCCCTCTGCCTATAGCTCTCCCTGCTTGTGCTCTCTCTGTGTTAAATCAATAAATAAAATCTTTAAAAAACAACAACAACAAAACACAAGGGTAGCATAGAAATCTTACCAAAGAAGGAACAATTTGAAATTTGCATATATGTGAATTGTTTATAGGTATAATGAAAGATTTATAGTAGAGACACAACATAGACTTCCAGGACAAGATTAATAAGACTGACAAAGAAATGTTAAAAAGAAAATCTGTGTTATAAAATTAGCTCAGATTCCAGAATGTGGTAGATAGCCGCAATAGTAAGTGAGGACAAAGTAAGGTTATTTTTTATGATAAAGGATCATTTCCTAAAACATTGGTGTAGGAATACCACATGGTATTCCTACACCAATCCATAGAGACTAAAGATAAGTCAATAAATAAAAGTGACCCTGTATAAAACTAGATTCAGTATCATTTGGGAAAAACAAAGTCCAAGGAAACCACCATTCAGCTTATCAAATTTTATTTAAAAAAGCAGTTGAAACAAAAATCTATATTTTAAAAGAAATGATAATGTAAATTTTATGTTATTATTATTTATAAGAAGCAGAGGGAGGAAAGGGTGCAAAGCCTCAAGTCCATGCAAGGCAGAACTTTGGAGCTGAGTTCCCTGCATACAATCAGGACCCATGAAAGATAGATACACCCATCCATGAAAAATGGAATAAAGAAGTATAGACCACCAGCCCAAGGAAGCAGCAATAAAAGGGTATGATATGTTCTAAGGTTCTTGCGTTGTCTGGAAAGTAATTAATTAGTATTTTATATTAATCTTTAATAAGACAAGGATTCATATTGTAATATCTAGTGTTTCCATTAAAAGTAAGCTTAAATAATGTAGGGCATTCAACCTAACAGAAAGGAAAATGAAATAATAAAAATTATGTTATTTAATCTGAGAGAAAACAAGAAAGGAATGAAAAGGAACATAGAATACATAGGAAAAATAGAAAACAAATTGTGAGATTATAGGCGAAATTCTCAATTAAAAGACAAAGACTGTCTTGGTGAAGGAGATAACTATGTGAATATAGAGTACAATTGTTAGAAGACAAAAACTTGGGGGGAAGATAGCTATGTGAAGATGTATATAAATCTAGAGGTGGAAGGAAGTTCACTTTAATAAATCTGAATGTCATGGGATTTCTAAGAAATTTTTGCAGAGGAGGCAAAAGGATCTTTCAAAGAAAAAAGGTGAGGAGAATGAGAGAAAGGAAGACAAATAAGGAGACTACAATTATGGTGACTTAAATACAGTCTACATTTTAGAGTTCTATTTAGCTAAAGAGCACCACTGGTTCACTGCTGCTAGTGTAGGTCTACTTCCTTTGCCCACCTCTCCAATCACACGATACAGTGTCTGTGCTTGTCTTGGTATAGGAGACAGGGCATGCAAGTCCCCTGCCAAGTATGTTTTCCTCTTTTGGCATGGATCTGAGAGTCCATGTTACTCGAACCCCTCTGCATCTTATCATCCTGCTCTCCTGTCTTTAGTTTTTGGGCCACTGACGAGTATTTTCCCATCCAGAGGCTTGCCAGTGGTTTACAAGATTGCCTAGCTTAAGAATTCTATCCAACAGGGTGTTCTAAACTGGGTAGTGATGCAGTTAAACTTTTGGGAGCACTGAATGTGAGCCATAGAGAGTCTCCAGAAAGTAGTGTGGTACAGGAATGAGGAGACACATAGAGGAATTAGCAGAACCCATGAGGAGTGAGGAGAGGAACAGAGGTAGGTTAGGCAATAACGATGTAAGAAGAGGAAGCAGTTAGGCACAGAAGGATAGATGAGGTTGTGGAGTCAAAAAATGTGGCACTCTACTAGAGTGGTAGTTTTTGTTGTTGTTTTGTAATTTTTAAGTAAGCTTGATGCCCAACATGGGGCTTGAACTCATGACCTGGGGATCAGGAGTCACTGAGCCAGACAGGGGTCCTTGTTTTTTTTGTTAAGTTGAGTATAGTTAACACATAATGTTATGTTAGCTGCAGGTGTACAACATAGTGATTGCATAAGTTTATACATTATGTTATGCTCACCTCAAGTGTAGCCACCATCTGTTCCCATACAATGCTATTATAATAATCACTTCTACGGCAGTTGTTCTAAGTCACTAGTATATTCTGAAGAGCAATGAATGGTCTCTAATTCTCTTTGTGCCCTGCTGGAATGGTTTTATTTTCTTTTTTAAGTTTCTGTGTATACTAGTAACAAGCTCAGTCACCTGAAACCCAAATGTGTTTGAGCTGAATGATCCTAACACCCTCATTTCCAGCATTAATTTAACAAACCATGTGTATGGGTTTAATTCCCTTTGTAGGACAAGTTAGCTTTGCCAAACGGTTCAGTGATTATCTTCTCACGCCCAAAGACTAGGCAACACATCAACTGTTATAAGAAAGAAGAGTTTAATAGTGTGTAAGAACTAGTGCAAACCTGTCATCAACATTGATAAAACAAATCAAAACTGAAGACTACAGATGGTGGGCCAAACGTGACTTTTTCACATGAAGAACTACCTTTTCTCCCCCTTTTTGATATAAATTACTAGAGAAAAGCTGACGATAAATAAATATGGTAAAATCATATAATTTAGTTTAATTCTTTTAACCATTTACCAGCTAAATCTCATATTATTTATTGTCCTAACCCTACCAGAATCATGTGGAGTTGGGAGGGAAAAGGATGTGAATTTCCCTAAGGGATGCCAGTGCTCTTACCAAAAGACGGGGAAGCTATGCCAGCAGACAAAAACAGTAAATAACTTTTACATGACTAGATTGAGGAAGCCAAGATGTAAGTAAAATTACTTGATAAAATTTTGCATTTTAGTAAAATCTGTAAAGATCACATAGCAACCTGCAAAATGGTTATAAGACAGTATTTAAGTAAAAAAAGGCAAGATACTGAATTAAATGTATGACACATGATGCAGCGTCATCAAGCGAAATGGTCAAGAAAGAATTCTTGGTGCCAAGATTTTATGGTGTGAAGAGATGTTTTTATTAGAGCACTGGGACAGGACCCGTAGAGCAGAAAGAGCTGCACTGTGATTGTAAGTGACTGACTGTATAGGATTTTCTATCCTATGGAGGTGAAGGTGACGGTAGGGCTCCAGGAAATTGAGTCTATAGGTTCTTGCAGGTCTGGCTGTTATTAATAATGACTGTGTTTTTCTTGTAGGTCTGGCTGTTATTACAATAGTTTTTCTTGCAAGTAAAACATTAAGACGGTTACAAACAATAGTGGAGTTTCCTGTCCTGCATGACTGCGATCTTTATCGGTTGACAATTTGTTTCTCCCTGCCTTTGTTCTTAGGCCATCACTAGTGCCTGAGGGATGTTATACATATCCCACCCTATGGGGGTGGTTTTTGTGGGGTGTCATCTCCAGTGTTGCCCTCAGCTTGCCTTTTGCCTTCTCATCAATACAGCTGAAACTTTGAAACTTTCACTTTCTGGTGGTATGATAATGGATTATTATATAAAATCATTAGTGTATTTATAAAAAATATTTGACAATAA
Source organism: Ursus maritimus (assembly GCF_017311325.1). Taxonomy (NCBI): domain Eukaryota; kingdom Metazoa; phylum Chordata; class Mammalia; order Carnivora; family Ursidae; genus Ursus; species Ursus maritimus. The sequence goes on from NW_024426863.1 coordinate 89,489, forward strand.
ACAAAATGTGTTCATTAAAAAGCAAAGACACAGGGCACCTCGCTGGCTCAGTCAGAAGAGCATGTGACTCTTGATCTCAGGGCTATGAGTTCAAGCCCCACATTGGGTATAGAGAGTACTTAAAAAAAAATAAAATCAGGGCAATGGGTGGCTTAGTCGGTTAAGTGTTCTGCCTTCAGCTCAGGTCATGATCCCAGGGTCCTGGGATCCAGCCCCGTGTCTGGCTCCCTGCTCAGCAGGGGAGTCTGCTTCTCTCTCTGCCCCTCCCCCCACTCATGCTCCCTCTCTCTCTCTCCCTCTCTTTCTCAAATAAATAAAATGTTTAAAAATTTTTTAAAATAAATAAATAAATAAAATCTTTTTTTAAAAAAAAAGACACCCGGGGCGCCTGGGTAGCGCAGTCGTTAAGCGTCTGCCTTCTGCTCAGGGCGTGATCCTGGCGTTCCAGGATTGAGTCCCACATCGGGCTCCTTGGCCTGGAGCCTGCTTCTTCCTCTCCCTCTCCCCTGCTGTGTTCCCTCTCTCGCTGGCCGTCCCTCTGTCACATAAATAAATAAAATCTTTTAAAAAAATTAATAAATAAAATAAAAATAAAATAAATAAAAATAAAAAAAAGACACCCAATCTGCATTATCGAGAGAATTCCTTTTCTTTCTTTACATGAGAATTTGCTTTCCAAGTGACTCTTTATGGGCACTGGGAACTGTTTATTATGAGATCTGCATATCCTTCCTCCTACATGTTTCCTGCTCTTTCCGTAAGTTGAAGAGGTTGGTGACCATTTGCAGTTCCATTGCTGTTGCTGCAGAAACACTGCCACTGAAAGATGACCGCTGCCACATGCCACCACTCACCATTGCTGTCAAAATCTGAGGTAGCTCAGGTGGTCTGAAGGGAGGTCACGCCTCTGCCAGAGCTAAAGTCCAATGATCAATTCAGAAGGCTGTTTGCCAAAGTTCTGAACGTGGGTAGATCCTCAGAGTGAAGGAAAGACCACTCCTCTCCCTAGAGCTATGGTCAATTCAGGACAGACTTGGATAGAAACATGTGATAACAACAAATACAACTGCTTGGATCCCAGTGTTTTATTTAGCTTTATTGAGCCACTGTGTCAACTCTCATCCACACACCCACACCAATTTTCCCTGTGGCACATGACTGCCTTCCATTCTTTCAGAAAATATAATCACCCATTTTACACATTTGTGAACATAGAGAAGACAGGCCGGAAGAAATATTTGTGACTACCATGACATTGGTGGAGCAGAAAAATTGGGGGAGGGGCTGTATGTGCCAAGCTTTCCATGCTAAGCATATGCTGTTTTATAATTGCATGGGTGGGTAGGGTTATATTACATTATGTCTAAGAACTATTGAGGAACTAGTAAATTGGACAGAAACAGATTTGGTTTGTATAAAAATACAAATACATGGAATACCTAAATAATACATGGAAGCTTACTATCCTCTATGCCTAATCATCACATAGCTCAAAATTCTTAAATATGTTAAAGCTTGTTTCATTTCATTTTACCATAGCAGCAATTCTCTATATATTCCAGCTTCCTAACTTGGTATTTACATAGATTTACATATTGTCACAGGTCATATGGTCCTCTGTTCAAACATCATAGTTCATCTGAATGCTACTCCTCCAGCTTAACTACCAAGTAGGGTGATCAGCCATCCCATTTTGTCTGAGACTGAGGGACTGAGGGAGTTCCAGGGGTGTGTGACTTTCAGTGCCAATGCCAGGGCAGTCCTGAGCAAACCAGGATGAGTTGGTCACCCTAATCCCAGTCTGTTATGAAGCCTTTATCAACTTTATTCCAGACAATGTAACTTTCCTTCAAGGAATTTGTTTTGTATTTATAGTTAATATGTACCCATAGTTCTAAGTGGCTTACTTAACATATATTCTCTCTTTATTAAGAGAGAGTTTGCAGGTTTCTTATGGGTAAAAACCACATCTCTTTAACTTTTATATTTACTGATACTGAGCAGAGTGCTAGTTTTTAATAAATGAACCTAAGAATTTAAAAAATTTTCTTAGGTTGTTTCAAACATTACACAGGCTTTCTTCTTTATTAGAGTAAAGCAATTCAATTTAATGGTTATGAATGTGGGCTTAATTTTAGTACAGGCTTAGGTTCAGTTTCCCATGCCGTCAGCTTACCGATAATTGGCCTCTCTGAACCACAATTTCTTAAATCTGTAAAATGGGGATACAAATAGTACCCACTTCCCAGGGATTAAACAAAATAATGGCTAAGTGTGTAGTATTTTGTCTAGCATATAGCACACAACCAGTTATGGTGTAGTTGTTAATAAGTAATTAGAAATCAATTCACTGTATTCTTCCATGGATTGCTTCTTTCAGAGAGTTTATGTCATCCCAGGCAAAAACAATTATTAAAACTACTGAAGAATATTTGCAACCTCAGTTTGGCCCCAACAGACTTTTGCATTCAGCGGCAGTATCAGAAGGGTCAGGACTTCAAGATTGCGCCACACATCAAACAGCATCAGATCATAGCCATGATGAAATATCAGACCCATATAGCTACAAATCAAACAGTAAAAACAATTCTTGTTTTATATCAGCATCCAAGAGAAACAGACCTGTCAGTGCTCCAGTGGGTCAACTGAGGTAATCAAAGCTATTCTCTGTTCTTTTAAGCGGCTGCTGAAACTTTTTCCTTTGAGCAAAATTTATAATGATTCAATTTACTATTTCAGACATTAAAATGTAACACATCTCTAGGATTTTGTTTCTGTTTTTGTTTTGTTTATTTTTTTCTTTGAAAGCACCTGAGTAGAATGTTGCTAATTACACTTGTGGAAAACATGAGGTGCACTTCAATGTGGATAATATGAAACTCAGAAAAAAATGCTTGAAGGAGAATCAGGCTAGAACTACAAAATATCTTTTTACCAGACATTTATTTAAAATAGAAATGCATACTTTTGATATGTAATCAATATTTTGTAATAAAATCAAATTGAAATGAACTTATAAAACCATTTTGTGTATATACTTTCACATCAAGATTGTTATCATAAACTGTTAACCTAAGAATTTATGGATAGAAGAAAATGTTGGCAAAAGCAAAAATCAAACCAAGAAACTGATACTCCCATTATTTTCCTATGTTTGATTAGGTGAGTATATTGTGATTTTAATTAACCTAAAATTCTTTTCTTTTTTTTAAGATTTTATTTATTTGACAGAGACAGACAGCCAGCACGAGAGAGAACACAAGGAGGGGGAGTGGAAGAGGAAGAAGCAGGCTCGCAGCGGAGGAGCCTGATGTGGGGCTCAATCCAGGAACGCTGGGATCACGCCCTGAGCCGAAGGCAGACGCTTAACGACTGCGCCACCCAGGCACCCCAATTTACCTAAAATTCTTATTTCAAAGTGTTTACTTGGCTTCTGTGGCATTAAGAATTAACAGGGTTAGTTAGAGAACTTTGAAAAAAAAAATACAACATGCTAGTCATTTGCCATCTACTTTTGCTGAGAAAATAAGAATTGAAATTGATTTTTTTTTTTAAGATTTTATTTATTTATTTGACAGAGAGAGACAGCCAGGGAGAGAGGGAACACAAGCAGGAGGAGTGGGAGAGGAAGAAGCAGGCTCCCAGCGGAGAGGCCTGATGTGGGGCTCGATTCCAGAACGCTGGGATCACGCCCTGAGCAGAAGGCAGACGCTTAAGGACTGCGCCACCCAGGCGCCCCCGAAACTGATTTTGAATGAAGACAAAACTTAGAAATCTTCCCTTTCTACCTGCAAACAAATCTGAGATGAATGCAGTTACAACTAACTTTATAATAAGAAACTTAGAGTAAGAAGCTATTTGAATTTCAAATCTTTTTTAAAAATCAAAGAACTTTTGTAAACATAAAAACTTAAGGGAAGATCTTAGCCATTTATTATTTCATGGTGTTAGGACTCTCTTCTGTTTTTTGTTTTCTCACAGAACATAGCTTGTATGCATATAATTTTTTTAAATGAGTGTTGTGGTGTCTTATAAGTTCATTGATAAAAATCATTTATTCTAAGATAGGTGTTTTACATGAACAGTTATAACACTTATCCTGTGTTAAATTTTTAAAAATATTTATTAAGTAGATATGGACAATCTTAGCCTATAAAAAGTTTTTTTGAGGAATGCTTGGGAACAATCTTTAGGGCTTATATCTATAAAAAATGTCTAAGATAATATTTATTTAAATGATTTTACTAATTAACATGCACCAATTTTGTGGGGTTTTTTTCCTTCAGAGTTGCAGAGTTCTCTTCTTTAAAATTTCAGCCAGCCCAGAATTGGCATAGATTGTATCAAAGACACAAACTTCATCCCAGAGTGATTACAGTAACAGCTTACAAAAATGGATCTAGAACAGTCTTTGCCAAAGTTACAGTACCAACCATCACCTTGGTAAATAGTGTTCAAAGGTTTTCAGTGCTTTATTTCTTCCCTTACCCTTTTATAATTTAAGAAATGAAAAAGATGATATTTATTGTGTTAAAATTTTCTTTTTAGTAATGAATCTGCAAATTGTTTATATGTACGTAGATCTCACAGGTATTTTATTCCTTTCTTTTTTATGAATATATAAATGGTTTATTGAATTAAACAGATACTAGCTTTATATCTTGTGGAGTTGTTAAACTGACAGCGTAAGGACTAAAATTGGACAATCATTAAATAGTCTGCTTTACCTTTTATTTTTTATTTTCAAGGGCTAGAAAATATATTGGTGGAGTTACTTGAGTTACTTAACTTGGCCAGTGACTCAATGGGTGTGTTTTCATTGTTAGCACCTTTTGTTTCATGGCAATGTGTTACTTTCTTTGGCCTAAATCACTTTCTCTTACCTCTTGCTTGCTTTCTTCTAGTTGCTGGAGGAGTGCACAGAAAAGCGAATCTGAACATGGCCGCTCGAGGAGTGTTCTTGGCAGACGGCAGTGAAGCCCTCAAACCTGAAGATACACCCTGTGAAGCCGACGTTTATGTTTCAACAGGAGAGCCCTTTTTAGATCCATTCAAAAAAATTAAAGGTAAAAAAGAAAAAAAAAAAAATACCCTACCCCCACCCACAGTAAATTGCTTAAGGGGTGCAGTTAAAGAATGATTTTCATCCTGTCTTTTTTGCATGGTTTAACAAAACTAATGTTTACGCATTTACAGCTCAGTAAGAGGATAACGTGCTTAATGAAAGAAAAACCACTGACAGCCACGTTTATTGCCCTTCATTAGCATTGGTGCTTAATTTAATATAGATCTGAATAGACATTAGGGAGCCTACAGGAGGTTAAATGGTGAAAATATAATAAACTAAATCAGAGATTATTGAATTTACTGTTCAGTTCCTTTGACACCCAACAGACATAATTCATTAGATTTATTCTCTCAGAAAATAGTTCAAGGTTTCAAGTAGCATTTATTCATTTACACTCTTGGTCTTTTTTCAGAAAGCATTAACATAACTATGAAAATGTGGTCAGAATGAGCATATAATTCTTACATACATGAGATTTTCCTAACAAAATTTTTCATAAAGTAAATGCTGCAGCTTGACTTTTTAAATCTTGAAATGTGTGTATGTGTGTGTGTGTGTATATATATACATATATATGTAATTTATATGTATATGTATAGATAATAATATATACACAAAATATAAACATATGTATTTTAGACATATTTGCTGGTAAGGTCTTTCTTTTAAAAGTCCTTTGTTTATAACATTTCAGAAATGTGATTTTCTAAAATAAAACAAACATTTTTCTTTCTTCAGTAGGAAAGAATGCATTTTAAGAATGAAATAAAAGTACTATTCTTACAAGCATGTCATACCATAGTCTGTTATCAAGTGCTATATATGGTAATCACATTTAAATGACATAAGAACTTTGGCATAAAAATTCAGTGTATCTAACTGCTGTATTCCCCTATACTTTTAATTCCTTATTAGAAGTATTTTTTTTCTGCAACTGCTACAAAGCTGGTGAACCAAGGACAAGTCTAGACAGTAATTGCATACATGGAAGAGAAGTAATTATGGAGTTCATTACAGATTAGGTGATGAAAATTCTTCCTCTATTAACGTCATTATATAAGATGATACTAGGATTTCTATCTCTTTGAAAATTCTTGATCATCAGGAAATAATTTCCTGAATTCAGTAGAAAGTTCAAGGTAATTTGGTTCAAGGTAAAGAAATTTGTTGCTACAATACTCACCAAAAATTACCTATGCGAGAGTATAGACTCTATTTTTCAAATCTTTATTTAAGTTTAAACTATGGCTGCTTTTATCTTGTATTCATTGAATCATTTGTATAAATCATCTTCTATAAACACATGCATCTTTGTGGGTAAATGTTTCTGTGACTATTTTATATTTAAATGTATATGTAATGAATGCTTCCTTAAAATCCTTGATTATTTTTATTAATAAGAAATATTGCCTTTCATATGATAATGGTATTGTAGAAGAGATGTATAAAAATTATTTATAGTTAACTTCCTAGAAATTTTTCTGGACATGTATGCCTAAAATAAGTGTTACACACATGACTGGCTTGGTGGATGATTTTTAAATGTACAAACTAATTTCCTCCCACTTTTTGTTTTCTCTTTTATCCTTTTTAAAGCCAAGTCCAGAACAAAAAACTTCTCTGCTTTGTCTGCATATCTTTGGCTGTGTTTCACTGTGACATGCACTGCTGTTCTTGTAGCACCAAAATGTTGGCACACACTCCTGAAAATTTCACACCATCTCTTGCTGGATCAGCAAGCTTAACCCACCAAAATCTGGTGTTGTGCAATGGTTTTTGACTGATAATCAATCTTTATGCTGCTCAACAGTTGTTGCTGGGACATGGAGTAGAGTAGGTGGCAGATGTGCCTTGTCTTTTGAGAAAAGAAGTTGTAGGTGAGCTTGGACACAGACTAGCATATCACATGTCCATTCAAAAGACCTAGGATAAGTATAATGGGGAAAAAGCCACTTGTCTAAGTTAAGCCTATAAGCCTGAAGACTGATATTTGGTTTCTTCCAGATCCTTAAGAATATAAATGTAAATAAATATTATCTATACATAGTATAGTCTTTAACTTGAATTAAATATTTTGAGAGAAGTGTGGGGAGATTTCATATATATATATATATCCCACATATTCACATGTACCTTTTCAGATCAGGTTAAAATTACCTTTCTTGCATGTGTTTTATAGGTAATTAATAATTTGCCAATTTACTATGAGTGTACCATAAAAATAAAGACAAGTATGAATAGCTTCGAAGGTGGTAGATAAATTTAGAGTAAGGAGGCATTCTAAAGGTAAATAAGGGGGAAACAGCTGGCAGAATTGGGTGTTGCTATTGTATCTTTCTACATGAACATGAATATTTTATATGCAATTAAGCAACAGACATTAGAGTAAGTAATTGGTCATTACTTTAATATAAAGATTTTCATTCGTTCAACAAATGTTCATTGAGAGCCTACTATGTGCCAGGTACTAGGCCAGTTCAGAGAGAGATGAAAAAAGGGGCTTATAGTCTGACTTCTTTTTTGTCTATTCTTTCATCTCTGATATTAAATTCAGTTTAATTCAATTCGATCTAAATGTAAACTAAAAAGTATTTTATTAAGTATCTACTATGTATGCAGTCCTGGCTCAGGGATAGAAGTCCTGGTCTTTAAGGAGCTTAAACTGAGTAAATGAATTATAAATCCTTAAAACTGAGAACCCTCTTCAACAATGTAAATCCAATGGGTCCTCCAAAGGAAAATTTACACTATATCTGCTACAGGAAGGCCAAATGAGTCTATGTGTATTTTGGCAATTATATTTTCATACTTCATTGTTTTCTTATCCTTTGGAAAAGCAGTGTAGGTAGTGAAAATTGCCTCAGAACTATTTCCAGATTTACTAGGGTAGAAAAGGACCTAAGGAACATTTCTGATTTTTAACTACTTTACTACGCCTTTTGAGGACCACTGTTGACAGTCAGTGCCACTGGATTTAATAGAAAGCCAGAGAGCTATTCATCACATACCTCGAAACACAAAGCATTCTTACAGAGGTCAAGCCAAGGTCAAGACTGACATGAAGCATTCCCTGTTGAAATGCAGTATTAGAATAATTCTTACATTTTGAAGTTAAATGCCTAAGCAGAAGATTATGTATGGGAAAAATAGAATCTTTTTATAAAGACTGTTGATGAAGATCAACTGTCTGATTAGGTCATATAATTCTGGCATTTGAAGATTCTGAAATCTATTAATGATTCTGCTAGAATTGTAAAGATGTAGTTAATGAATTGTTTGAAGAGGAATTTTAAAAGTTTTCAGATCCTTGGGCATGCACTTTAGGTTTTATTCACCATTTCCTGAATCTTCTTTAATGGTGGCACAGTGAAAATTCTTACCTCAGATTCATGGAGTTTATAAGAGGTTAGCTCCTTTATAACTGCTAGAAGCTGTAGGCAGTGCCAACCTAGCATAAGATGTGCCCTGCAATTGCTTAAATGTCTTAAAGAAGATGAGAGAAAAAAACTGTTTGGACCTAACTCATTAGGTCCAAATTCCATTGTACGGAGTTCTGATTGTTTAAAAAAATTTTTTTAAATATTTTATTTATTTATTTGACAGAGATAGAAACAGCTAGCGAGAGAGGGAACACAGCAGGGGGAGTGGGAGGGGAAGAAGCAGGCTCATAGCGGAGGAGCCTGATGTAGGGCTTGATCCCATAAGGCCGGGATCACGCCCTGAGCCGAAGGCAGATGCTTAACCGCTGTGCCACCCAGGCGCCCCTAAATTTTTTTTTAGTTTTATATTTTCATTCTTTTCTGTATATTCTATTCTATTTGGCTTTTAGAGCTGTCATTTACAGTGATTCATTTCAGTCCTGAGTTTTGTTAACCAGAAATGAAACTGAGTACTATGAATAAGATTTTACATCTCTAATAATATACTGTATTGCGAAGATGTAGTCACAGAAAAAAAAAATCCATGAAGTCTTCTTGATACTACACCTAAGATCTAAATTTAAACCTAGAGATTTTCTGCTAACTGCCATGTGATCTACAAAAGAAATAATTTGCTGCGACAGCTTGTGATTGACAAGAATATGTGTGAGCACATTTAAAATAGGCCATCTTTTCATGTAGAAGTAAATGTCAGTGAAATGATGGATTCTCATCATTTTAATTATTGATTTTTCAATATTTTATTTCAATATTTCAATTCCACGACACACAAGACACATTCTAAGTAGTAGCATAACAATTTTTCTCCTATCTGCGTCAATAATGAAATGTTCTGCCATATTTTGTTTTTCAAAAAATGCATTAGTTTAGGGGCACCTGGGTGGCACAGCGGTTAAGCGTCTGCCTTCGGCTCAGGGCGTGATCCCGGCGTTATGGGTCGATCCTCCTCCGCTAGGAGCCTGCTTCTTCCTCTCCCACTCCCCCTGCTTGTGTTCCCTCTCTCGCTGGCTGTCAAATAAATAAATAAAATATTTTTTAAAAAAAGCCACTTCTGTTCTGGTGGCTTTAAAAAAAAATGCATTAGTTTAATGAACCTGGATTCATGCATTATATTTTGTTCCATTATGTGTTTCCTGAATTTGTTGATTTTTAAATGGTTGTGTTAAAAGCACAAGTTTCAAGAAATAACCCACTACCCACCTCAAATCACATCTTGCTGTTCTTGCTGCTAGATCTCAAGACAATGCTATAGTTCTGGCTGTATCGAGGACTGCTTTAGTCCACTAAAGCTAATATTGGGCTTTGTGATGATCACCTATGGGGTGAGCATTACTTAATTTGAGCAACTACTAGAGCAATTAGGGTGGGTTTTCCCAAATTCCTTGTTATTGTATTGTTTGAATAGTATTTGGATTAGGCAAGATTATTTGTCAGTCCATTTTATCTCCCACTTAGCTGCATATATTCAAAAACAAGAATATGATATTAGATAGAGGATAAAAACTCACTTTCTTCTGAAATAGCACGTGATTCTTTGCAGGGGGGTGGAGTGGGGAGGGAAGGGCAGAGGGAAAAGGAGAGAGAATCCCAAGCAGGCTCCATGCTGAGCAATGCAGGGCTCAGTCTCACAACTCTGAGATCATGACCTGAGCCAAAATCAAGAGTTGGGTGCTTAACTGACTGAGCCATTTAGGCGTCCCACCACCTGATTCTTTTACCTATTTTTAGAAGTGAGGATAAAACTTAGGTGTATATTTTATTTATTTCCCTATCACAAATGTTTAAAACCTGTAAATAAGTATGTAGAGTATCTTTAGTATATAAAGAGTAGATTTAAAGAATGTTGCAAGAGATGGATCCTCCAAAAACTGTCCTTAGCTAATAAGAAAATCAAGAGCATGCATGTGACAGCACCTCTTTATACTGTAAATTACAAAATCATTGAGAATCATCTAAATCCTTGACATATTCACGAACCGTTCAATTGCATATATAGAGAGAGGATACACTTGTCTAGTGAAGGGGCCTGCAAACTTATAACTGTCCTGATAATTTGGATACTTTCTGCATGTCATGCCTGAGCTCTATGCTTTAAGTGTATTGTATTTACTACTCAGAATTCCCAAGTTAGTGCTACAACTCCATAATCTCTTACATGCAATTCCAAAATCCAAAATTGAAGATAAACAATTTTTTCAACTCATTTGGTAGCAGAACCTTCCTTAGTATAACTAATCAATTATTTTATTGAAAAGTACTATGTTTGATGATGGACTGCTACCCTTAACCTTCCTGGATGCATTACTTAATATATGATCCAGGCACTATTAGGATATAAGCACTGTATTAACACTTTAACCCAAAACTTCTATTTATGGAATTACATCTGACCTTGGGGAGTTTGGTTAAGGTCTTTCTGTCATAGCTGCAAAGAAACCAGATAAATTTTAATTCGCATAGAGTATTATCTCAGAAGTGTTATAAAAACTGTCTTTATCACCTTGAGTTGTTTGCTACATGGGTAAAAGTGGACAGAGAGAATATCTCCCTGGCTACAGCTGAGAGAGTACATGAGAGGTAAAAAAAAAAAAAAAAAAAAAAGTAGTTCTCCATCTAAAGAGGCTGAAGAATAGTTAAAGAAAGACCATTCATTCATTTAATCATGATATTTATTGAGTCCCTATAGTGTACCAGGCATTGTCCCAATCTTAAGATTATGGCATGAACAAGAGCAAGATCTCATGGAGCTTAATGAGGTAGAAGGAGCAAAGACAATAAATATATAAAGAAGTAAATAAGGTATTTATTGACAGTGGTGTTATAAAGGAAATCAAATCGTGGTATCATAAGAACAAATAATGTCGTGGAAACAAAAGGAGATAATTTGTCAAATGAAACAGGCATTTGTAGTAAACTCTAAATCATGTCTTTTACACAGGTACTATTTCAGGGGTTTACCTTTTAGACCATTAGTTTTTGAAGTTTCAGACATCTATTAGGAAAGACTTGAGAAATGCATTATTATTTAGTGGCAAGAACACTAGACTTGAAGTCAGATGATCTTGCAAGATTCTCGTCCCTTTTATACGACCTTGAATAGATTGGTCTGTGCTTCAATGACCTTACCTGTAAAATTGAGGTAATAATATCTTAAAGGATTATTGGATATTGTCTTTGTTTCTAAAAAAAAAGATAAATTATTTGAAAATTAAATGTAAATGTCTAGACTGAACAGAACACTGGGAATAGCATTTCTTTTTTTTTTTTTAATGATTATTTATTTTATTATGTTAGTCACCATACAGTACATCCCCGGTTTCCGATGTAAGGCTCAATGATTCATTAATTGTGTATAACACCCAGTGCACCATGCAATACGTGCCCTCCTTACTACCCATCACCGGCCTATCCCATTCCCCCATCCCCCTCCCCTCTGAGGCCCTCAGTTTGTTTCTCATAGTCCATAGTCTCTCATGTTTCATTCCCCCTTCTGATTACCCCCCTTTCTTTATCCCTTTCTTCCCCTACCGATCATCCTAGTTCTTATGTTCCATAGATGAGAGAAATCATATGATAGTTGTCTTCCTCTGCTTGACTTATTTCACTTAGCATTATCTCCTCCGTGCCGTCCATGTTGTAGCAAATGTTGAGAACTCGTTCTTTCTGATAGCTGAGTAATATTCCATTGTATATATGGACCACAACTTCTTAATCCAGTCATCTGTTGAAGGGCATCTCGGCTCCTTCCACGATTTAGCTATTGTGGACATCGCTGCTATGAACATTGGGGTGCATATGGCCCTTCTCTTCACTACGTCTGTATCTTTGGGGTAAACACCCAGTAGTGCAATGGCTGGATCATAGGGTAGCTCAATTTTTAACTTCTTAAGGGACCTCCACACTGTTTTCCAGAGTGGCTGTACCAACTTGATTCCCACCAACAATGTAGGAGGGATCCTTTCTCCACATCCTCTCCAACAATTGTTGTCTCTTGCCTTGTCTATTTTGCCATTCTAACTGAGCGTAGGTGGTATCTCAGTGTGGTTTTGATTTGAATTTCCTTGATGGCTAATGATTTTGAACATTTTTTCATGTGTCTGTTAGCCATTTGTATGTCTTCATTGGAAAAGTGTCTGTTCATATCTTCTGCCCATTTTTTGATTTGCTTATTTGTTTCTCGTGTATTGAGTTTGAGAAGTTCTTTGTAGATTTTGGATACCAGTTCTTTATCTGTAGTGTGCATTTTGCAAATATATTCTCCCCATTCCGTGAGGCTGCCTCTTAGTTTTTCTGACTGTTTCCTATGGCTGTGCAGAAACTTTTAATCTTGTATGAAGTCCCATAAATTCATTTTATCTTTTGTTTCTCTTGCCTTTGGGGATATCATGAAAAGGTTGCTTTGGCCGATGTCGTAGAGGTTGCTGCCTATGTTCTCCTCTAAATTTTGATGGATTCCTGTCTCACATCGGACGTCTTCTCCATTTGGAGTTTATTTTTGTGTATGGTGTGAGATAGTGGTCAAGTTTCATTCTTTTGCATGTACCTGTCCAATTTTCCCAGCACCATTTATTGAAGAGACTTCTTTTTCCCACGGATGTTTTTTCCTGCTTTATCAAATATTAGTTGCCCAAGAGCTGAGGTCCATTTCTGGGCTCTCTATTCTATTCCATTGGTCTATGTGTCTGTTTTTGTGCCAGAACGACTAATCTTTGTGATCACAGCTTTGTAGTACAGCTCGAAATCCGGCATTGTGATGCCCCAGCTTTGTTTTTCCTTTTCAACAATTCCTTGGAGATTCGGGGCCTTTTCTGGTTCCATACAAATTTAAGGACTATTTGTTCCAGTTCTTTGAAAAATGTCCTCAGTATTTTGATCGGGATAGCATTGAAAGTGTAGATTGCTCTGGGTAGCATGGACATTTTAACTATGTTAATTCTTCCGATCCATGAGCATGGAATATCTTTCCATCTTTTTGTGTTTTCCTCAATGTCTTTCAAGAGTGATTTATAGTTTCTAGAATATAGGTCCTTTACGTCTCTGGTTAAGTTAATTCCAAGGTAACGTATGGTTTTTGGTGCTATTGTAAATGGGATGGATTCCCTAATTTCTCTTTCTTCGGTCTCGTTATTCGTGTACAGAAATGCAACTGATTTCTGAGCATTGATTTTGTATCCTACGTTACTGAATTGCTCTATAACTTCATAGTTATGGGAGTGGCTTCTTTTGGGTTTTCCATAGAGTATCATGTCATCTGAGATTTTGACTTCTTCTTTGACGATTTGAATACCTTTGATCCCTTTTGTTGTCTGATTGCTGTTGCAAGACTTCTAGTACTATGTTGAATAATAGTGGCGAGGTAGGCATCCTTGCGGAGTTCTGATCTTAAGGAAAGGCTTCCAGCTTTTTCTCCATTGAGAATAATATTTGCAGTAGGCTTTTCATAGATGGCTTTTATGAGATTGAGAAATGTACCTTCTATTCCTACACTCTGAAGGGTTTTAATCAGGAAAGGATGCTGTATTTTGTCAAATGCTTTTTCGGCATCGATTGAGAGGATCATATGGTTCCTGAGTCTTTTCTTGTTGATATGATGTATCACGCTGATTGATTTGCGAATATTGAACCACGCTTGCATCCCAGGTATGAATCCCACTTGATCGTGATGGATAATCCTTTTAATGTACTGTTTGGATTCTATTAGCAAGTATCTTGTTGAGGATTTTGGCGTCCATATTCATTAGGAGATCGGTCTGTAATTCTCCTTTTTGAGGGGTCTTTGCCTGGTTTGGGGATCAAGGTAATATTGGCCTCATAAGAATGAGTTTGGTAGCTTTCCTTCTGTTTCTATTTTTAGAAATAGCTTTTAGCAGAATAGGTATTATTTCTTCTTTGAATGTTTGGTAGAATTCCCCAGGAAAACCATCCGGGCCTGGAGTTTTGTTATTTGGAAGGTTGTTTATCACTGACTCAATCTCTTCATAATTAATTGGCCTGTTTAAGAAATCAATTTCTTCCGGTTTCAATCTTGGTAGTTTATAGGTTTCCAGGAAGGATTCCATCTCTTCCAGATTGCTTAGTTTATTGGCATATAGCTGTTGATAAAAATTTCTAATAATCCTTCCAATTTCAATGGTGTTCGTCGTGACCTCTCCTTTTTCATTCATAATTTTAATAATCTGGGTCCTTTCTCTTTTCTTTTGGATAAGTGTTGCCAGTGGTCTGTCAATTTTATTGATTATCTCAAAGAACCAGCTTCTAGTTCTGTTGATCTGCTCTACTGTACTCCTGGTTTCTAATTCATTGATTTCCGCTCTAATCTTGGTCACCTGCTTCCTGGTGAGTGGATTAGGTCTGTCCCTCTGTTGCTGTTCCAGCTTCTTGAGGTGAGAATATAAAAACTGCATTTTAGATTTTTCTTTTCTTCTGAGTGAGGCTTGGATGGCTATGTATTTCCCCCTTAGGACTGCCTTTGCAGTATCCCATAGGCTTTGGACCGTTGTGTTTTCATTCTCATTGGTCTTCATAAATTGTTTAAATTGATTTTTGATTTCCTGGTTTATCGAATCATTCCTGAGCAGGATGGTTCTTAGTCTCCAAGTGCTTGAGTTTCTTCCAAATTTTTCCTTGTGATTGAATTCCAGTTTCAGAGTGTTGTGGTCTGAGAATATGCAGGGAATAATTTCAATCTTTTGGTATCAGTTGAGACCTGTTTTGTGACCCAGAACATTGTCTATTCTTGAGAATGTTCCATGGGCATTAGAATAGAATGAGTATTCTTTGGTTCTGGGGTGTAGTGTTCTATATATATCTATGAGGTCCAACTTGTCGAGTATGGCATTCAAAGCTCTTGTTTCTATGTTGGTTTTCTGCTCTGGTGCTCTGTCTATTGCTGATAGTGTAGTGTTGAGGTCCCCTACTATTAATGTATTTTTATCTATATGTCTCTTTATTCTGGTTAAGAGTTGGCTTGTGTATCTTGCTGTTCCCCTGTTGGGGGCATAGATATTTATAATTGTCATATCCACTTGTTGGATACATCCTTTAAGAATAATATAGTGCCCTTCTGTATCTCTAACTGTAGTCTTTAGTTTAAAATCCAATCTGTCTGATATGAGAATTGCTACCCCAGCTTTCTTTTGAGGTCCATTGGTGTGAAAGATGGTATTCCATCCCTTTACTTTCAGTCTGAATGTATCTTTAGGTTCAAAATGTGTCTCTTGTAGACAGCAAATGAATGGGTCATGTCTTTTTATCTAATCTGCAACCCTGTGGCATTTTTATGGGAGCATTTAGGCCATTTACATTGAGAATGATTATTGAGAGATATGATTTTAATGATGCCATGTTGCCAGTAAAGTCTTTGTTTCTATAGATTGTGACTTTCTGTTCTGTATCACTCTTGGGGCCTTTTTACCTTTATAGAACCCCCCGTAATATCTCCTGTAGGGCTGGTTTCATGATTACGAAATTGGCCAATGACTGGCGATTCTGGAAGGTCTTTATTTCTCCATCCATTCTGAATGACAGCCTTGCTGGATAAAGGATCCTTGGCTGCATGTTTTTTTCTGAAAGAGCTTTAAAAATGCCCCCCCAACCCTTTCTCTCATTCCAGGTCTGTGTAGACAAGTCTGACGTAATTTTGATAACTTTGCCTTGGTATGTGAGAAATTTTTTTGCCCTGGCCACTTTCAATACTGTATCCTTGGATCTAATATTTGTGAAATGCACTATGACTTGATGTGGCGTAGGTTTGTCATGGTTGAGCTTGGGAGGGGTCCTCTCTGCCTCCTGGACACGAATGCTTGTTTCCCTTGCTAGATTAGGGAAGTTTTCAGCTACAATTTGTTCAAATATCTCTTCTAGACCTCTGTTTTTCTCCACCCCCTCGGGGATGCTGATGATTCTGACATTGGAACGTTTCATTGAATCAGTAATCTCCCGTAACCTACATTCGTGGGCGTGGATTTTTTTAAGTCCAGATTCTATTTTAGCTTTTTCTTCTACTAACCCATCCTCCAATTCGCTAATATGTTCTTCTGCCTCAGTGACCCTGGCCGTCAGAGCCTCTAGTTTTGACTGCATTTGGCTCATAGAATTTTTAATTTCTGCCAGATTTGCTCTCATTTCCGCCCTTAGAGATTCTATATTCTCATTAACATTTTCATTAATACTTTTTTCAAGTCTACACATCATCTTGACCATTGTTACTCTGATTTCCATTTCTGATAATTTGGTTATATCCATATCCGTTAGTTCTGTGGCTGAGGCCACAGACTTACTGTCTTTTCTTTGCTGGGGGGGGACTTCTCCTTCTCGTCATTCTGATGAGGAGAGTTTGCGGTGTTGTCCAGAGCCCAAATTATTGACCGGGACCTAGGCCGGGCGCCCTTGTTTTATAGGGATCTTAGGGATGTGGGCTTCTTCTTCTTTTTTTTTTTTTAAGATTTTATTGATTTATGTGATAGAGAGACAGCCAGCAAGAGAGGGAACACAAGCAGGGGAGTGGGAGAGGGAGAATAGGCTCCCAGCAGAGGAGCCCAATGAGGGACTCGTTTCCGGAACCCCACTTTAACTCTGTTACTGTTTGTGCTGCTCAACCCTGCAGCGTCCCGGGATGTGCGCCCCACACCCGGCGTCCCAGCCCTCACTTCCAGGGCCGGCGCATCTCTGTCCTTTGTGTCTGGATGTTAACATAAAAACATATCTTTGAGGAGAAGGGCTTTGTTGGATCTAATAGCTTGTTGATTTGGCTCACTTGGCCAGGGGTGATGTTGAATTCTCTCACCTGGACTGAGGTAGTGGCAAGCCAAACCCAGAGGCTCTAGACTGTGTAATCACACAAACTCCATGTTGGCCATTCCAGAAACTGCACTCTTTGCACCAGATATGCCCATGGGTGGAGGTCACTCCCAGAAGTATAAACAGATTAAACTAAAAAGAGTTTGTAGAAAATCTTTTTCCAGCTGATTGTCACAGAGTCTGGTTTTACAGCATGATGGTTTTAAATTTCAGTATCAAAAGGGTTCTCTACAACCCATGCTGTAAGAAATTTACAAAATGTGAATTTGTAAAAATAATATTTTAACAAGCTTAGCAGTTACAGATGAGTGAAAATGGTATTTTATTTTATTATTTTTTTTTTTAATGATTTTTTATTATATTATGTTAGTCACCATACAGTACATCCCCGGTTTCCAATGTAAGGCTCAATGATTCATTTTTTTTTTTTTTTTTTTTAATGATTTTTTATTATATTATGTTAGTCACCATACAGTACATCCCCGGTTTCCGATGTAAGGCTCGATGATTCATTAGTTGTGTATAACACCCAGTGCACCATGCAATACGTGCCCTCCTTACTACCCATCCCCAGCTTATCCCATTCCCCCACCCTCCTCCCCTCTGAAGTCCTCAGTTTGTTTCTCATAGTCCATAGTCTCTCATGTTTCATTCCCCCTTCTGATTACCCCCCCTTTCTTTATCCCTTTCTTCCCCTACTGATCATCCTAGTTCTTATGTTCCATAGATGAGAGAAATCATATGATAGTTGTCTTTCTCTGCTTGACTTATTTCACTTAGCATTATCTCCTCCAGTGCTGTCCATGTTGTAGCAAATGTTGAGAACTCGTTCTTTCTGATAGCTGAGTAATATTCCATCGTATATATGGACCACAACTTCTTAATCCAGTCATCCGTTGAAGGGCATCTCGGCTCCTTCCACGATTTAGCTATTGTGGACATTGCTGCTATGAACATTGGGGTGCATATGGCCCTTCTCTTCACTACGTCTGTATCTTTGGGGTAAATACCCAGTAGTGCAATGGCTGGATCATAGGGTAGCTCAATTTTTAACTTTTTAAGGGACCTCCACACTGTTTTCCAGAGTAGCTGTACCAACTTGCATTCCCACCAACAATGTAGGAGGGATCCCCTTTCTCCACATCCTCTCCAACAATTGTTGTTTCTTGCCTTGTCTATTTTTGCCATTCTAACTGGCGTAAGGTGGTATCTCAGTGTGGTTTTGATTTGAATTTCCTTGATGGCTAATGATTTTGAACATTTTTTCATGTGTCTGTTAGCCATTTGTATGTCTTCATTGGAAAAGTGTCTGTTCATATCTTCTGCCCATTTTTTGATTTGTTTATTTGTTTCTCGTGTATTGAGTTTGAGAAGTTCTTTGTAGATCTTGGATACCAGTCCTTTATCTGTAGTGTCATTTGCAAATATCTTCTCCCATTCCGTGGGCTGCCTCTTAGTTTTTCTGACTGTTTCCTTGGATGTGCAGAAACTTTTAATCTTGATGA
The DNA here is from genome assembly GCF_017311325.1 of Ursus maritimus. Taxonomy (NCBI): domain Eukaryota; kingdom Metazoa; phylum Chordata; class Mammalia; order Carnivora; family Ursidae; genus Ursus; species Ursus maritimus. The sequence continues at coordinate 108,301 of NW_024426863.1, forward strand.
AGTCCCATAAATTCATTTTATCTTTTGTTTCTCTTGCCTTTGGGGATGTGTCATGAAAAAGGTTGCTTTGGCCGATGTCGTAGAGGTTGCTGCCTATGTTCTCCTCTAGAATTTTGATGGATTCCTGTCTCACATCGAGGTCTTTCATCCATTTGGAGTTTATTTTTGTGTATGGTGTGAGAGAGTGGTCAAGTTTCATTCTTTTGCATGTAGCTGTCCAATTTTCCCAGCACCATTTATTGAAGAGACTGTCTTTTTCCCACCGGATGTTTTTTCCTGCTTTATCAAATATTAGTTGCCCAAAGAGCCGAGGGTCCATTTCTGGGCTCTCTATTCTGTTCCATTGGTCTATGTGTCTGTTTTTGTGCCAGTACCATGCTGTCTTTGTGATCACAGCTTTGTAGTACAGCTCGAAATCCGGCATTGTGATGCCCCCAGCTTTGTTTTTCCTTTTCAACAGTTCCTTGGAGATTCGGGGCCTTTTCTGTTTCCATACAAATTTAAGGACTGTTTGTTCCAGTTCTTTGAAAAATGTCCTTGGTATTTTGATCGGGATAGCATTGAAAGTGTAGATTGCTCTGGGTAGCATGGACATTTTAACTATGTTAATTCTTCCGATCCATGAGCATGGAATATCTTTCCATCTTTTTATGTCTTCCTCAATGTCTTTCAAGAGTGATTTATAGTTTCTAGAATATAGGTCCTTTACGTCTCTGGTTAAGTTAATTCCAAGGTAACGTATGGTTTTTGGTGCTATTGTAAATGGGATGGATTCCCTAATTTCTCTTTCTTCGGTCTCGTTATTCGTGTATAGAAATGCAACTGATTTCTGAGCATTGATTTTGTATCCCGCCACGTTACTGAATTGCTCTATAACTTCTAATAGTTTGGGAGTGGCTTCTTTTGGGTTTTCCATATAGAGTATCATGTCATCTGCAAAGAGAGACATTTTGACTTCTTCTTTGCCAATTTGAATACCTTTGATCCCTTTTTGTCGTCTGATTGCTGTTGCAAGGACTTCTAGTACTATGTTGAATAATAGTGGCGAGAGTGGGCATCCTTGTCGAGTTCCTGATCTTAAGGGAAAGGCTTCCAGCTTTTCCCCATTGAGAATAATATTTGCAGTAGGCTTTTCATAGATGGCTTTTATGAGATTGAGAAATGTACCTTCTATTCCTACACTCTGAAGGGTTTTAATCAGGAAAGGATGCTGTATTTTGTCAAATGCTTTTTCGGCATCGATTGAGAGGATCATATGGTTCCTGAGTCTTTTCTTGTTGATATGATGTATCACGCTGATTGATTTGCGAATATTGAACCACGCTTGCATCCCAGGTATGAATCCCACTTGATCGTGATGGATAATCCTTTTAATGTACTGTTGGATTCTATTAGCAAGTATCTTGTTGAGGATTTTGGCGTCCATATTCATTAGGGAAATCGGTCTGTAATTCTCCTTTTTGATGGGGTCTTTGCCTGGTTTGGGGATCAAGGTAATATTGGCCTCATAGAATGAGTTTGGTAGCTTTCCTTCTGTTTCTATTTTTTGAAATAGCTTTAGGAGAATAGGTATTATTTCTTCTTTGAATGTTTGGTAGAATTCCCCAGGAAAACCGTCCGGGCCTGGAGTTTTGTTATTTGGAAGGTTGTTTATCACTGACTCAATTTCTTCATAATTAATTGGCCTGTTTAAGGAATCAATTTCTTCCGGTTTCAATCTTGGTAGTTTATAGGTTTCCAGGAAGGATTCCATCTCTTCCAGATTGCTTAGTTTATTGGCATATAGCTGTTGATAAAAATTTCTAATAATCCTTCCAATTTCAATGGTGTTTGTCGTGACCTCTCCTTTTTCATTCATAATTTTAATAATCTGGGTCCTTTCTCTTTTCTTTTGGATAAGTCTTGCCAGTGGTCTGTCAATTTTATTGATTCTCTCAAAGAACCAGCTTCTAGTCCTGTTGATCTGCTCTACTGTACTTCTGGTTTCTGCTTGATTGATTTCAGCTCTAATTTTGGTCAACTGCTTCCTCGTGCATGGATTAGGCCTGTCCCTCTGTTGCTGTTCCAGCTTCTTGAGGTGAGAATATAAAAACTGCATTTTAGATTTTTCTATTCTTTTGAGTGAGGCTTGGATGGCTATGTATTTCCCCCTTAGGACTGCCTTTGCAGTATCCCATAGGTTTTGGACTGTTGTATTTTCATTCTCATTGGTCTCCATAAATTGTTTAATTTGATTTTTGATTTCCTGGTTTATCGAGTCATTCCTGAGCAGGATGGTTCTTAGTCTCCAAGTGTTTGAGTTTCTTCCAAATTTTTCCTTGTGGTTGAGTTCCAATTTCAGAGCGTTGTGGTCTGAGAATATGCAGGGGATAATTTCAATCTTTTGGTATCGGTTGAGACCTGTTTTGTGTCCCAGAACATGGTCTATTCTTGAGAATGTTCCATGGGCATTAGAATAGAATGAGTATTCTTTGGTTCTGGGAAAATGGTATTTTAATTAACCTTACTATTACAGCAAGATGACACTGTTAAATATTTTCAATTGTGAATTATAAGAATGACCTTACAAGTAGAGGGTTTTTGTTTACAAGTAGAGGTTTTCATTTCAGGGTTTTTGACAGGAATTTATATTAATACTAATTCATACCAGTAATAATTTACTCTGAGAAAATGATTCCTGAAGGTTGGCATTGCTTAAACACTGCAAGGATCTTTCATCCTGAAAGTATGAGAGAATGACAGTGTTGCTAATGCATTATTAATTTCTAGTATCTGATTTTCTAATGCCGGTTTTTAAACTCATTTAATTCTTAAAATTTGGCTTGCACAAACACTTTTACTGATATTTTGTCACAATGAAAAGAGGGATCTTAGAGTTAGAAAGCTGTGTAATTTTACTTGACTGATTTTTTTAAACACAAAGGCAGCAATATTTGAAATAATTTTTAAAATCATTGAAATTTTAGCTGAAATAAATGGGACTGTCTTTAAATAGCTCACATTTTACTTCATTTAATTGGTAAATTATAACTTTGAAGGAGGATATTTAGATATTTGAACCTTCACCAGTAACTAGAGAATATAATTTGTTCCAAAGGGCTTCATTGAATTTTTAAATAATAAAGTTGTAATATTAAGAAATTGAGAACTAAACATAAAAAATGGAAAGATCAAGAATTTGGGGACCCAAAGGAGAAGGCTCTATGGGACGAAGTGTAGATTCTTAATAGCATTGAGAGATGACTGGCTAAGGAAGAATGCGTACTGAATTGTCTCCTGTTAATATTTCTGTCAAGGAGAGTGGTGGTGGTAAATCGATAATCTTTAGAGACAAAGTCACATGGGATAAGGTGACCAATAGGAGAATTTTGCTACTCAGAGACAAACAGTGTCAATAAAGTATTTTTAAAAACACAAGGGTGGATCCCATGCCAATGTCAGCAAGTACATTCCACTCCCCTTTCTGTCTAAAGTCACAGACAAAACTCTAATTTTTTCTGATAACTTCTCTCTTATATTTTGAATATTGCTTTATAAGCATTTTTAGTAAAGATTTCAGCCCATGGATGGGAATCCTACGTGAACTTATGTGTAGTAATCACTAAAGAAATTGACCCAAAAGAGTGGGAAGGAAGGCAGGAAGAGTGACATTTAGAGTCACCAGCATTATTGCCTTATTTTATTGGGTGACAAGGACCAGTCCCAGCCATGGGGCTATTCCAACTTAGATATTCCAAGGGAGTATTGTGTCTGACTTGTGAGAACACATGCCGTTGGTCAGGAATTGAACTCCTGCACTGATACCCTACAATAGGCAGATTGGAGGTCAATGGATTTGCTCCACATGACAGTTTATAGTCACTTCTGAAATACATTGCAAGAACGTTGTTATTTAGGTAAAGCATTGGTACTGTGAATATTTCCCTCATAAATTAGAGGGTCCAAGACTATTCCGGTAACTTCATTCTTAGTCATAAACAGATATGTCTTCCTGATTTTGAGAAAGAGAGCAGCAATACATAGTTTCTGAGAAATTGCCCAAAACTGGATTGCAGCTAGCATGTAAGAAACGCACAGAATCCTGTGAATGCCTATGGGACTACGTGGCTCATGAAAACATTATTGATCATGTGTAGGGGTAGAATAAAGGCTGAGAACCTCTGATGTAATCCAGTAAAGGCCAATTTGTCAAATTAAATTAGTCAATTAGATATTTGCCTTTTAAATGCAACACACATCACTTGATACAGCAACTAGATAAAACAAATTAGTCACAATATTTGAAAGTTGTTCTCCAGACTGAAAGAAAAGTACAACTTTGTCTTTATATACTCATGAAGCCCTTTAAATATGTTCGTTGTCACAAAGAAAATGAGTTGGTTGGGCTAGGACTAGGATTACAGCTTCCAATTTTAAAGTAAGGATAGGGGCGTGAGGGTGGCTCAGTCGGTTAAGCATCAGACTCTTGATTTTGGCTCAGGTCATGATCTCAGGATCATGGGATCCATACCCGTGTAGGCCTTCCCCCTCTCTGGTCTGCTTGAGATTCTCTCTCTCTCTTTGCTCCTCCCCTCACTCATGAACGCTCTCTCTCTTTCTCTTTCTCTCTAAAAATAAGTAAATAAATCTTTAAGGATAAAATTGGGCAGAACTGGAGGCAGGGTGGTAACAGCAATGGAAAGATGTTTTTTGTACTATGTAATCATGTAATGCGTATCATCCTTCAACGGTTCTAAGTTATGTAAAAGCAGTAGTACATTATAGCCATTAATAGTGAAAATGGAAGACAAAGTATTTTCAATTCGGATTTGGAATGTATTATATACTTTTTAAAAAGATTTTTATTTATTTTATTTTATTTTATTTTATTTTATTTAAGTCTCCATGCCCAGCATGGAGCCCAACATGGGGATTGAACTCACAACTCTGAGATCAAGACCTGGGCTAAGATCAAGAGTTGGATGCTTAACTGACTGAGCCACCCCAGCACCCTTCAAGATTTTAAGTAATCTCTACACCCAATGTGGGTCTTGAACTCACAATTCCAAGATTAAGAGTCGCATGTCCTACCAACTAAGCCACCCAGGCGCCCATATTATATACCTGTAAATGGATATAGTGATTCATGTTTTGGGAGTCACTTTCAAAAATCTAATAAAACTTGCATGAAGTTACTTGATACTCTCCAGCACCCTTTGTTACTTTAACTTTTTTCATGCTGTGAATAGAACTTTCCCTCTAACTGATGCATGTTTAAGTCTTCACTGATGTTGAAAAGGTCTGTATTGTTTCAAGGGCTATATCAAGACAGATCAAGATATTAAAATATTGAGAAAACAGGGGCACCTGGGTGGCTCAGTTGATTGAATATCTCACTCTTAATTTCAGCTGAGGTCGTGATCTCAGGGTCATGGGTTGGAGCCCCATGTTGGGCTCCATGCTGGGCGTGGGGCCTGCTTAGGATCCTGTCTCCCTCTCTGCTTCTCCCCCGTCACTCTCTATCTCTCTAAAATAAATCAATAAATCTTTAAAAAAAATAAAATAAAGTAAAATACTGAGAAAACTCTACCATATTAGAAACCATTAGAAGAAGTTCTTGAGATTCAGGCTCATGGGAAACCTTGAAATGTGGTTTATTAATTCCACTTTTTTAGTACCCAAACAACATAAGTTATCAAGGTGAACTGTGATCAGACTATATTTGTAATTGATTTTAGGACACTTGGAAAGAATTTAAAACCCAAAGAAAGTACCTTACTACCTAATTTATTTATTTTTATTTTTAATTAAAGTATAGCTGACATATTTGCTTCAGGTGTACAATATAGTGATTCGACAATTATATACATTACAAAATGCTTACCACAATAAGCATAGTTGCCATCTGTCACCATACAGTGTTATTATAATAGTATTAACTATATTCCCTATGCTGTACTTTTCATTCCTGTGACTTACTTATTTTATAACTGGAAATTTGTACCCCTTAGTCTCCTTCACCTATTTCGCCCATCTGCCCACCTCTCTCCCCTTGGGCAACCCCTAGTTTGTTCTCTGTATTCATAAATGTGTTTCTCTTTGTTATTATTGTTTGTTATTTGTTTTGTATTCTAGATTCCACATGTAAGTGAAATTATATGATATTTGTCTTTGTCTGTCTGACTTATTTTGTTTAGCATAATACGCATTAGGTCCATCCATGTTGTAAGGAATGGCAAGATTTCACTCTTTGTTTATGGCTGAGTAGTATTTCATTATATATACATACCACATCTTTATCCATTCAACTATCATTGGACACTTGGGTTGCTTCTGTATCTTGGCTTGTGAATAATGTTGCAATAAACATAGGGGTGCATATATCTTTTCAAATTCATGTTTTCATTTTCCTTGGGTAGATACTCAGAAGTGGAATTACTGGATTGTATGGTACTTATATTTCTAGTTTTTTGAGAAATCTCCATACTGTTTTCCAATTTACATTTGCACCAGCTTACATTTCCATGAACATGCAAAGGTTCCTTTCTCCCCCACATCCCTGCCAACACTTGTTATGTCTTGTCTTTTCGATACTATTCATTCTGACTGCTATTAGGTGATATCTCCTGTGGTTTTGATTTGCATTTCCCTGATGATTAGTGATGTTGAGCATCTTTTCATGTGTCTGTGGGCATCTATAGATCTTCTTGGGAAAAACATCTGTTCGGGTCCTCTGACCATTTTAATTGGATTATTTGTTTTTTGGGGGTGTTCCCTTGTATGAATTCTTTATATATTTTGGATATTAGCCTGTTATTGGAAATATCCTTTGCAAAGACCTTTTCTCATTCGATAGGTTGCCTTTTCATTTTGTTGATGGTTCCTTCACTGTACAAAAGCTTTTTAGTTTGATGTAGTCCCAGTTGTTTGTTTTTCCTTTGTTTCCCTTATCTGAGGAGACATATCTAGAAAAATTTTGCAAAGGATGATGTCCAAGAGGTTAATGTCTCTGTTTTCTTTTGGGAGTTTTATGGCTTCAGGTCTTATATTTAGGTCTTTACTCCATTTTGAGTTTATTTTTGTGTATGGTATAAGAAAGTGGTCCGGTTTCATTCTTTTGCATGTAGCTGTCCAGTTTCCCCAATACATTTATTGAAGAGACAGTCTTTTCCCCATTGTATATTCTTGCCTCCTTTGTCATAAATTGACCATATAAGTGTGGGATTATTTCTGGGTTCTCAACTCTGTTCCATTAGTCTATGCATCTGTTTTTGCACCAGTACCATACTATTTTGGTTATTAAAGCTTTGTGATATAGTTCGAAATCTGGGAGTGTGATACCTCCAGCTTTGTTCTTCCTTCTCAAGACTGCTTTGGCTATTCTAGGTCTTTTGTGGTTCCATACAAATTTTACAATTATTTGTTCTAGTTCTGTGAAAAATACTGTTGGTATTCTGATAAGGATTGCATTGACTCTATAGATTGCTTTGGGTAGAATGGGCATTTTAACAATATTAATTCTTCCATTCCATTAATATGGTATATCTTTCCATTTATTTTGTTAATTAAGACCAAATTTAAAAGTAACATGCTCCCATTGTAAATTAATGAAAAATATAAAAAATAACAAGAATAACAAAATTTTCCCATAGTTCTAGCATTATTAAATACAGTGTAACCACTTTTTAATATTTATTGTGTCTCTTTTCTCTCTTTTTTTTAAGATTTTATTTATTTATTTGAAAGGAGAGACCGTGAGAGAGGGAACACAAGCAAGAGGAGTGTGAGAGGGAGAAGCAGGCTTCCCACTGAGCAGGGAGCTGGATGCAGGGCTCGATCCCAGGACCCTGGGATCATGACCTGAGCCAAAGGCAGACACCTAATGACTGAGCCACCCAGGCGCCCCTCTTTTCTCTTTTTTTATTAATAGTTGTTTGTGTGTTTTTAGTTTATTTTTTTTTATTTATTTTTTTAACTAAGCTCTATACCCAATGTGGGGCTTGACCTCCTGACCCTGAGATCAAGAGTTGCATGCTCCACTGACTGAGCCAGCCAGGCACCCATGTTTGTGTGTTTTTAAAGTAAAATTGTGATCTAGTGATTTCAACTCCTTTTTTTTCTTTTCATATATTAGAAACATTTTCTAAATCAAGTTTTATTTTACAGTATAATTTTTATAGCCATGTAATATAGAAAGGACTTTAAATGTTTATTTGATTTAGACAGAGCTTACTGTAATAAATTACTTATAGGTTTCTTTCCCCCCTGGGTAGGTTTTAGATACTTGCACAATGAGAATGAACCTAAATTCGCCAGCCAGATATCTTTATGATTTGTATGGCAGAACAATTAAAGATATTTCAAAAGGTAAGTGACAAAGATTTTATTAACTCTATGATAACATTTCAAAAGGCATTACATAATTTTGTTTTTACTTTGTATATTTAAAAGGAAAACAGCTATAATAAAAGTGTAGTTTTAACATGTCTAAATATGTCATTCGTACACAAAAGGAAATTATGAAAGGGATTAAGTTTTGAGAAACCTTTATTTCAGCATGTGTTGGTCCATTTGGTCTTCTTTTTTTTTTTTTTTAAGATTTTATTTATTTATTTGACAGAGAGAGACAGCCAGAGAGAGAGGGGACACAAGCAGGGGGAGTGGGAGAGGAAGAAGCAGGCTCCCAGCGGAGGAGCCTGATGCAGGGCTTGATCCCAAAATGCCGGGATCACACCCTGAGCCGAAGGCAGACGCTTAACGACTGAGCCACCCAGGCACCCTGGTCCATTTGGTCTTCTATCACAAAAATACCATAGGCTGGGTGGCTTGAACAACAAACACTTATTTGTTATAGTTGTGAAGTCCAAGTTCAAGATCAAGGCCCTGGCAGATTCATTGTCTGTTGAGGGCCCCTTAACTGATTCATAGACTGCTATCTTCTGACTGTGTCCTTATTGGTAGAAAGGGCAAGGGTGCTCTCTGGGGTCTCTTGTGTAAGGACACTAATTCCATTCACGAGGGCTCCACCCTTATGACCCAGTTACCTCCAAATACCATCACATTAGGTTTCAACATTTGAATTTTGGGGGGACATAAACATTCAGCCTACAGCACAGCTCAAGTTTAGATTTAAAAAAAAAAAATCAGTATTTTAACTTGAGTAAGCCGTCACTTAATAAACAAAAGCAATTGATAGGTATTTTTCATAATTATTCATAATTAATAGGTATTTTCTATGGTATACAGCTTTCAGAAGAGAAAACTGAGAATTCATACTGATGTGTTCTCAGATAGAAATTTTTTAATTGTTTTGGTTAACTTCTAGAGGTTTTTAAAAGTTATGAAATGTGTTCTAAAATAATTTCATTGTATGTCTTTGTCAAAATATGAGACCTCCATCTGTATTTCTTTTTTTTTTTTTTAATATTTTATTTATTTGACAGAGAGAGAGAGCCAGCGAGAGAGGGAACACAAGCAGGGGGAGTGGGAGAGGAAGAATCAGGCTCCCAGCGGAGGAGCCTGATGTGGGGCTCAATCCAGGAACGCCGGGACCACGTCCTGAGCCAAAGGCAGACGCTTAACGACTGTGCCACCCAGGCACCCCAATTTACCTAAAATTCTTATTTCAAAGTGTTTACTTGGCTCTGTGGCATTAAGAATTAACGGGGTTAGAGAACTTTGAAAAAAAATACGACATGCTAGTCATTTGCCATCTACTTTTGCTGAGAAAGTAAGAATTGAAACTGATTTTTTTTAAAGATTTTATTTATTTATTTGACAGAGAGAGACAGCCAGTGAGAGAGGGAACACAAGCAGGAGGAGTGGGAGAGGAAGAAGCAGGCTCCCAGCGGAGAGGCCTGATGTGGGGCTCGATCCCAGAACACCGGGACCACGCCCTGAGCCGAAGGCAGAGGCTTAACGACTGAGCCACCCAGGCACCCCTCCATCTGTATTTCTAAAAGTACTGATTTGCTAGTCTCTAAAAGCAAAAATACCATGAATTCCATATTTGTACTGCTATTAAATTACTATTAGTAGCAATTGCTATTATTTAATTTTTACTTTTTAAAATTTACTTTTTATTGCTTTAGTAGTAATTTCTATTACTTTAGTAGTGTTACTGTTAGCACTACTAAATGTACTACTGTTATATCCTATCACTTCATTTAAGCCTTAACTCCATATGCCTGAAGAGGGCAAAATATTAAGTGGCATACTTAAACTGCAAGGCTAGATCCAGAAAGCTTTACGTTTTTTAAGGATATGGCTACACTGAGCACTTACATTTGTTTCTAATATCTTTGCTTGTACTATATAAAAACAAACCTTTACTGGCTTTATCATCTTAATACTATTGAGTGACTACTATTCTATTTTGATACTTATTGTTATAACTCTTAAATTTTTTTTCTGCCAAGGATTATATGTGTGTTTGTGTATTTAGAAAGGAAATCAATTTTTTCTTGGTCATTTTTAGTGTTTGTGTTAGGTATGATAATTATTTTTCATTTTATTAGGAGTTTTTAATATGAAGATTTCAAAGCTTCTGTAGACACACCCATTATCTAGCTAGTTATTTACCTATAAGACATATGTAACACAGGGAACACTTTCTTATGGTCTTTTGGGGGGAGAGGATACAGAGGATATCATTATTGAAGTTTATTTCTTTTTTCTTGCTGTCCCCCCCCCCCAATCACACTGGCTAAAATGATCTTTATGATCAACAATATTATATAATCACTCTTAAACGTGCATTAATAAAATAAATAGCTAACACATTTTCTTAAGACCCTATCTAGCTTTGAATTATTTCCAGCTCACCGGGAATTTAAATATTGTATTTGAATAAGTCGTTAGAATTGAAACTATAAGGAACTCTGGTTAAAGGGAAAGATTTATATTTAGAATGTTGATTTTTTTCCCCTCCCAAATGTGGTATAACAGAATTACCTATCAAAACATAAAAGCTCTGACTCTGAGGTGTGATGCTTCATGGATGCCAGAGGCATTCAGATTCGTGTCTCATGCTTCACGTGTCCCAGAAGTGTGCTATTATCACATTTTAATGCGTGCCTTGCCCTGTGTTTTTGCATACTTATAAAAGCTTACGCCCTCTGAAATTAGCCTGTGCAACTACTAACATGTGGAAGCACAACAAGTTCACTAGACTTAACAGACTCAAAGAAGCTAATCCTGTTGGAGGAACTTCCAGTCTGTAGCACCCTAGTCAGTTAACATTAAATTTTTGCATTTCTATTTTCTTTGTTTGTTAGTATAATTTGTGCATCAAATGATTGAAGTCCCTAAACTTTTATATTTGATGGTCTTCTGAACTTCAAATTGGAAAAGGTCAAGTGTTATGTGAAAGTTACCTTTTAATTTAAATAATCACTAATACTCTCATTTGATGACTCTTGTTGTTTGCTTGTTTTATGTCAGATCAGAAAATCGTGTCTAATGTTAAGATCATAGCAATTACTTTTTATTTATAAGGACAGATTAGAAGTGTAATTGTACCAAGGACTAATAAGTAAAAGATACACAATTTCTTCTTTTTTTAGAAATAGATATGCTTTGAAGGTTTTCTTCCTGTCCTGTGAGAAGTGAGCCCAATTGGCATGACACTAAACTTTTACTTTATCAAGTCTAGTGAAACCCTTAAAAACCCATGGGATTTAAAAATTGTGTATGTTTTTAGATTTCTAAACCATAGAAGTTTTTTTTTCAAAATGTTATTTATTTATTTGAGAGAGAGAGCACAAGCTGGGGAGAGACAGAAGCAGAGGGAGAAGCAGACTCCCCGCTGAGCAGGGAGCCTGACACGGAGCTCGAACCCAGGACCCTGGGATCATGACCTGAGCCAAAGGCAGACACTTAACCGACTGAGCCACCCAGGGACAACTGAACCATAGACGATTTTAACAAAGAAATTTATATTGTTAAGTTTTTCAGTTATGGCTCCTACAAAGTTATGAAAATTCTTTAGTTACGGCTCCCACAAAGGTCTATTCCTTCTAGGTTAGAAGAGAACTACCCACTGTGTAAAAATGCCATATTCCTATATGTGGTCAACATGCTAGTACAGCATTTCTGCTAGAACTAATACAAAAAAATGCATTCTGCAAAATCGCTCCCATGAAAATCACAAGGCTATGAAAATAATAGGGTTGAGGAAGATCATTCAAAATCAATGCACCTTTAAAATCAGAATACTAACTTCAATAATAATCATGAATTTAGGAGATACTGTCAACAGCCTGGCTAGGTATCTCAGAGTGCTGCTGCAGAAGATATTAAAACTGCACCAAACAACAGAGGATGAGACAATGCAGATGGAAATCAACTGGAGGTTTGAGCCAGTGGGGCTTCCTTTAACGAAGGTACAGGAGGAAGCAAAACTTCCACAGAGTCCTACAAGGAACCCCAGGGCTGCAGCCAAGCTAAAGTCTTTTTTCTTTCCTGCCAAAGGATAGAATTCTTCTCCTTCTCTGTTGGCCTCCTTTGCCTAGGAAAAAGCACATATTCACCAACCAAATTTCTATACTGTACTGACATCATTCCCTGTTGAGCTGTTCGGTATAATAGAAGCACATAACAGTGGCAGAACACATGTAGATAGTGTCAGATTTTGGTAGATTTGTTTCATAACACCCTCACTCCCCCTAACATTTCCTAACTTTTTGTTCTCTTAGCTTTTTGGCTTAGTTATTCCATTAATGGTGAACCAGAGGAGTCACTCTCTCTCATGAGGAAGGAGATCCTTAGTCTCTTATTCCAGTAACCAAACCCCAATCCTGTGTGGACCCTTCTAGATCCTGGTGGGTAGTATGAAATTTACACTAGAGGACTCTGAAATGACTTGGAATATAATTATATTGGCTCCAAGGCCATGCTACTGAACACTGAATGTTCACTTCCTATTCCATTTCCCACCCCAAATTATACGTAGTGGCACCGTCCAAAGTAGCTATTTATTTTCTGACACGTTCTTCAGAGACTCTACAATGCAATGAGAACAAATGACAGGATCAACGCATTTCACTCACAAAATTCCAAAAACATACCCTGAACTTGAATGTTAACTCTTGTCCATTATGAAATTTTTGTGAAGAAATTAAATTCAGAGAATAAAATTCCAAAGAAATGAAAATCCAAAATCAAATAATCTTACCTTTGTGAGTTAAAATCCAATAAAAGTTCCAACTCCTCAAGATAAAATTCGAAGAAATTAAAGCCCTTAATTTTTATTCTTCCCAGTGTCAGCCAGATGACTTCAGGATGCCTAGTTTGAACTGGAATTCCTCCAGCAGCTACCTTCTGGGCTCCCACAGTGGGTGTTATCCCTTAGGACTGAGAAGTTGAATTGAATCTACACCAACTTTCTCATGTGCCCTAATTCCAGTTAAACTGAAAGATGATCACAACATCAGCTCTATATCCGGTACATTCAGAACAGAAGCCAATCCCCAATTGCCAATGTGGCCATTCCAAGCAAAATGATGTTCCTAGGACGCTATGTTTGGCATGATCCAGACCCATGTGACTGTTGCCAAAGACCGTCACAGAAACTAAGTGAAGGAAGGCAAGAGAAAACATTCTTCATTTCAGTTTTTCCACGATACCGGTTGATTCATGCTGTTGGGCAGGGTGTGTGACATATGACATAACACGTTGGGAAGCAGTCTCCCATCAGGGCATTAATTATAGTATTATGATTTATATCTTGAGGAAAAAATTGATCAGTAACATTGTCTCTTCTCTAAAAAGAGGATGCATAAAGTATTGGTTAAGTGCTCTGATTTTGGAACCAGAGTTCAAATTCTAGTTACACCATCTATTGTATGACCTGAGACAGGTTAATTAGTTTCTCTAAGGGGTTAGTTTCTTCCTTTATAAAATAGGGATGAAATTAATTACCTTAATAGCTTGTTGTCCTTAGAATAATTAAGCCTTGGTAAGCATTATGTAACATTTTTTTAAAAGATTTTACTTTTAAGTAATCTCTGCACTCACTGTGGGACTCAGACTCACAATCCTGAGATCAAGAGTCATATGCTCCACCAACTGAGCCAGGCAGGTGCCCCAGCATATTATAATATTGTATCATCATTGCTGTTATTATCATTCTCAAAGAGAATGCTCTTGCATTCTTGCAGCTTTGGGGAATTTACGTTGATGGCAGCCCCAGGACTTGTTTGAGATGCTGTTATTTGCCTTTGTAAAGTATCCCAAACATCTAAATATTCTTTTCCCTCCGAGTCCCATGTTTCTGAACCCCATACTGAACTGAGGGTAGGCCCTCTCTAGTGGTAAAGCATCCTTCTTGCCTTGGGAGCAATAATTTCAGTCCTGGGTCACAGTAGCTGCTGTCATGGCCTCTGGCTCTGGAATCATTTACGCTAAAGAACCTACTTTGTGAACACAGCTTCCCCCTCATCTTCACATTGGTTCCCATTAGAGTTGAAGTGGCTGTTTATGTTTCTGAGCCTCATGGTCTTAGTGTTCAGTGAGGACCAGCACAATATCATGTCCTCCTGTAGACAGGGTCTTTCCTCAGTTTTTGAATGCTCCTACTCTTCCCTCTTTCTACGGTATTTAGGATTTGTCTCTATTGTGCTCATTCCTTTCAGAAAGGTTCCCTTCTCTAACAGGCTCGGGCTGCATTGCTCACTGCTGTGCACGTCTTGCTTTTCTTTTACTTTCCCTTTGCTATTTGGTTCATCCTTGTGTTTTTCTAACATATTCCTGTAGATCTTTTTCTTGCAGGGTCTCACATAGTGAGAGATATGAAGTCAATAAGTTCCAAGTTTGTCAATATCCTTTGTTCGAACCAGTCCTACCCATTTTCACCTCCCTGAGTTAAATAATCCTACCCAGGATGTATTTCCCCACAGTCTAGCATCTAATTTAGCTCTGACTTCTTGATCTGTTACTGCTGTGCCTGGATCTTCTGTAATATAATTCGTCTTCCCTTTGCCTTTTCTTAATCTTAGACCCAGAAATTTGGGGGGTTCACTGAATACTTTTTTTGAGTATTTGATATTAATCTTCCTAGTATTCCCCTCTCCAGTTTATTCAGATTTCATGAGCCCTCTTTGGATAATTGTCTCATCCTCAAAAGAGATTCTCGAATTGCTCTTACTATTAATTTATCTGTAATATAAATTTTACCTCTTCACAGTATTTGCTGATTCTTCCTCCTTTGGGGATAGCTCTGAGTTTAGTCTCCGAGATCTTTATTTCTGTGGTAGGTTTCACTGGCCTCCAGTTACTGTTTGTGATTTTATAATAATTACAATATTTCCCCCTTTTATAATAACCTCTTTAAGAGTAGTTAGACTTGGATACCCTCATATCTGCCTTCAGGATTTCAGTTCCTCTTTTTCATATCTGTTCACAATGTATGTTCTGGGGCACCTGAGTGACTCAGTTGGTTAAGCAACCCAACTCATGATTTAGGCTGGGGTCATGATCTCAAGGTCATGGGTTTGAGCCCCAGGGTAGGGCTCTACTCAGTGTGGAGTCGGCTTGAGATTCTGCTTGAGATTCCTTCTGCCCCAACCCCCTCTTGCACTCTCTGTCTCTTCCTCTCTCAAACAAATAAATAAATAAAATAAAAATGTATGTGTAGATCAGATAGTTACCTTTAGTCTAGGAGATCTCTTGCTTCCTCCAGCAAAATAAAACTGTCTTCTTTTATTTATTTTCATGCATACACTGCTTTATTCTGATCATAAGATTGAAGCATATTTTAAAACCACTTTAGGGGCACCTGACTGGCTCAAATGGTAGATTATGTAACTCTTGATCTCAGGGTCATGAGTTTAAGCCCCATGGTGTGGAGCCTACTAAAACCAGTTTACTTTTTCCTCCATTCCTTTAACAAATCTGTTTCTTAGATGTGTAATACTTTCAGTTGTTTTTCTATCTTAACTGAGGAAGATGAAGTGTTCTTTTTACAATAAATCTACCACCTTTCTGTAGGTGAAGCCATAATTTGGGTTTCTGAAATTTAGAACATAAATGTTCATAATTTATTAGAATATATTTTCCCAGGTCAATCAGTGACAAGTAAAGCTGTCTCATGTCCCCTGATTTTTTTTTTCCAGATAATTATATAATTTACAATTGCATTACTATTTCTATTAGATACATCAGATAATTGATCTAAATTGAATTTAAAGACAACTAAAGCCTCCAAGGTTTTGCTCACAATTTGCTTTTAAGCCACATCTTCTTTATCCTGTACTTGTACTACTGATTTTATAGGTATGTGAACAGAACATAATACATTGATTCCTACGAAATTTTTACTTACCAGGTTTTTATTAAGTAGTTTAGCCTTGCAAGATCTTTCGGATATTTAATCTGTCACCTAGGGATTAACAGTTTCTTCCATCTTTGTTTTCCCTTACAAATATGGTCTGAATACCAATTTTAACACTAAGTTATTGATAAAAATGTTTTTAAAAAATGTTGACTATGCCATGATTAGGGACAGAGATCTCTAGCGTGTTAATAGAGTTCCTGCCTCAGATTTATAGTAATCTTCCATGGATATGGCTGCTCACGTAGTTATGAATCTATAAGCTTACCTATCTCTAACTTAGACACAAGTCTTCTAATTGTATCACTCTAGTAACACTATTTTTTTTTAAAGATTTTATTTATTTATTTAACAGAGATAGAGACAGCCAGTGAGAGAGGGAACACAAGCAGGGGGAGTGGGAGAGGAAGAAGCAGGCTCATAGCAGAGGAGCCTGATGTGGGGCTCGAACCCAGAACACCGGGACCACGCCCTGAGCCGAAGGCAGACGCTTAACCGCTGTGCCACCCAGGCGCCCCTAGTAACACTATTTTTAAAAATGATTTTAGGGGGTGCCTGTCTGGCTCAGTCAGTAGAGCATGTGACTCTTGATCTCGGAGTTGTAAGTTCAACCCCCATGTTGGGTGTAGAGAGTACTTAAAATCTGTAAAAAAAAAAAAAAAAAAAAGCAATTTAACTTATCATAACTTCTCATACTGAACTCATGGCCTGAAGCACCTTTATGATTTGGTCTCTACCCAATTTCTCCATCTTCACTTAGTACTACTGGCTCCTTCATCTCTGCATTCACGTCACCTTATTTTTTCATTTCTGTTCCTCAAACACTTTATTCCTCTTCATGCCCCAGTACTTTACCATATAATGTTTTCTCTACTTGGATTCTCTCTCACGCTATCCTCCTTGCAAGCTACTGCCTACTCATCTCAAGGTTTTATTTTAAATATTTCTGCTTCTGAAATGCTTTCCTGACATTGCCTTGCTCCTATGTTACTTTCCTCCCTTGTCTGTTATACTAACACCACCCTGTATATACTAATTGTCTCAACTGTGATTCATAAAACTGCATGGGGAATTATTTATTTAATATCTGTCTGTCCTCTAGACTCTAAGCTCCATGAGGACAGAGATTTTGTAGTCTTGTTTGTATTCCCATGTTTAACTCAGGGCTAAATCATAAAATAGTATAAAATTTGGGATGCTGCCCTTGTCTGGAAGCATTGTACATAGATGCCTTTTAAAAAAAAAAAAAAGATTTATTTATTTATTTGTTTGTTTGTTTATTTGTTTATTTATTTTAGAGAGAGAGGGAGCATGCATGAGCAGGGGGAGGGACAGAGGGAGGGAAGAGAGAGAATCCCAAGCAGACTCCACACCAAGTGTGGAACCCCACACGGGGCTCAATTTCATGACCCTGAGATCACAACCTGAGCTGAAATCAAGAGTCAGATGCTCAATCGACTGAGCCACCCAGGTGCCCCCTTAGATGACTTTGATGTGAGTGGAAAATTCAGGACACTGAGAAGTTGTCTAGTCAAATGCTTCCCTCTCTTTCTTTATGCCCTAAAAATGCCTAGGACTACTCTTTTATTGCTATCACTACTGCTTCTGTTCTGCTAAATGTGGAATTCTGCAATGGTCCAGATAATTTGGGGTTTGTAAGTGCTATCGCTTTCTTAGCTAAGAGTAGGTGACTTAGAAGAGTATACATATAGCCTGCAGCCTTCAGTCAAGCCCCGTACAGGATCGACTGTGTGTTTGTGTGTGTGTGTGTGTGTGTGTGTGTGTGTGTGTGTGTTCATTCTGATTCCTTTTATTACTTTCTCCAGGAAAGAAATTGGGATCCAAGGCAGCATCCACTCTTAACTTTCTCTTGCCTTGTTTTGGACGCTAAGTGATGTACTTCTGTATCATTTCTTTTAAAGATTTTTTATTTATTTTTATTTGAGAGAGAGTGATTGAGAGAGAAAGAGAGAGAGAGCATGAGTGGGGGGAGGCAGGGGCAGAGGGAGAAGCAGACTCCGCACTGAGCACCGTGCCCGACATGGGGCTTGATGCCAAGACCCTGGGATCATGACCTGAGCCGAAAACAGACACTTAACTGACTGAGCCACCCAGGTGCCCCACTTCTCTATCATTTTTAAATAGAAACATCAAAGAAGAACAATCATGAATTCTAAATAGAGGACCTAAACAGGAGGTTTGCAGACATTGTATGTTCTCTTGCTTTGTTGCAGATATACCTATTTATCTGGGAAGAGACATACAGATTTAGCAGTAGGTCCTTGCTTAAGGATAATAGATGGTAGAACTGTAGTCTATTGGGATCTATTTCCCATTGGAAGAAATAATAGTTATATGCTGATGTTAGAGATGTCAAGTCCCATGTAAAGAATTTCCCCAAGAGTCTCCCTGTTTACCCCAAGAATCTCCCTCTCTGTTCCTTAAATATTTATTTAATATATGAGCTTATTTAATATATGAGTTACTCCATATGGGTCCTAGTGATTACTGTTTATTTTTCTAAGAATTCACGAGCCATTCATCTTATAATCTCTTCTAGAACTTTTCAGGGAATCAAGATCAAACTATGGGTGCAATAATTTCTTTAAATTTTTTTTAAAAGATTTTATTTATTTAATTGAGAGAGAGCACAAGCAGGGGAGAGGGAGAAGGAGGAGCAGACTCCCTGCTGGGTAGGGAGCCCCACGTGGGGCTCAATCCCAGCACTCCAGGATCATGACCTGAACCAAAGGCAGACGCTTAACTGCTTAACTGACTGAGCCACCGAGGCACCCCTAATTTCTTTAAAATTAACTACATTGTCTCTTTTCAATCCTTGGGTCCTAGTCCTATTTACCTTTATTTCTCATATTTTATGAAATGTAAAACTTCAGGCCTCTTGCTGCAGAGGGATGCCAAGTGCTGGTGGTTATGAATCAACCCTTAAATCTCTTTAAGATGCATTAGAATATACAAAGGTAGCTAGTTAAGAGCCCTTTTGTGTAGTAAAGATGTCTCTCAAGAGAAGTCTTCAGATTTCCCTTAGGACTGTGTACCCTGTGACTTTGCCTTGGTTCCAAGGTGCCTTATACATGGTCCTCAGTGACTCCCAGTGACCTCCAGGCATCAGACTTGGGCCATTCTTGTTGGTTGAACAAAAGCAGAAAGTAATCACTGATTTGTATTTCTACTATTGATCTATAGAAAATATTAAGCTTCGGAGGGGAGGTGAGTGGGGGAATGGGATAGGCTGGTGATGGGTAGTAAGGAGGGCACGTATTGTATGGTGCACTGGGTGTTATACACAACTAATGAATCATCGAACTTTACATCAAAAACCAGGGATGTACTGTATGGTGACTAACATAATAAAAAAAAATTTTTTTTAAGAATTTTTAACGGCTTGATTTTTTTAAAAAAGGGTTGTTTTGGTGGCAATGGGAGAACTCCCATTATAATTGGATCACTGTCATCTTTTATTAAATATGTGAATGCAGAATTATGTGATATGAACATTCACAAAGCAGTCTAATCAGCTCAGAGACACCTTAAAATCTGTCAGAAATTCCCTTTTGAAGTCTTTAAAACATAGACTGTCTTTTCTATTGAAGATATGATCATCATTTCCAGGTTTTGTTGGACTAAACTTGCTTCAGTATTTCTCAGTCTTTGAACCGAAAATCTTACCCTGACTTTAATGACGTGTCAGTGATCCTAGAGGTTCATTATTAAAAATGTAAGTATAATTACCAATGAAAACAAATAGCTTAATTGTTACTGTTATAAAACAATTTTTTAACAAAGCTCTCCATGTAAAAGAATATGACTCAGTATAGATTGGCTTTCTTCCCCATAGGAGTTTTCAGAAGAGATGGAATAGTAGACAAAATATGTAAAAATGCTAATTATAGAGGATTCTACTTTTGTGAAATAAACGGGGAAAATTAATGTCAAAAAGGAACTCTCCATTATAATTGCTGAAACTACTAAGACTTTTTAGCTTATCACATTTAAAAATATAAAATTTTCATATATATATAAATTTTTATTACATATATATTCTAAGTAAAATATTTAAATGTAATATATGAATTTAGCATTTGCATCAAAGGAGACCAAAATAGCTTTACCCACATTATCTGATTCCTAGGGCAGTCTGAATTAAGTATGTGTATGCCAAGTATTTACTCCTGCTTTTAGACTTAAGAAAAAAAGAAAAAGTAAGAAAGAAAAAGGAAAAATAATCCAGCTACTTTTTTTTTAGATTTGTATTAGTTGTTAGTTTACAATGTAACAGTAGAATTTTGAAATATTTTGGGGTGCCTGGCTGCCTCAGTTGGTGGAGCATGAGACTCTTGACCTTGGGGTTGTAAGTTTGAGCCCCACTTTGGGTGTAGGGATTACTTAAAAATAAAACCTTAAAAAAAAAGAAGAAACATTTTAAAATTAGCTTGCTTTTGATGTTACTTATATATGTAAGTGCTTTGTATATTTGATTTTGTTCCTAAGTTTTACTAAGTTTTCTGTTACATCTTTTCCTACTGGGTCAAAAGTTAAGTGGTGCCTCAGTTAACACCATTTGGGTTAAGCTTTTCTCAATAGTAATAAAAATAAAAAA